>NC_083894.1:3036363-3340000 GCF_032452875.1 Bos javanicus
TTTCCTTTTTTCACCATTGAGGATAATGTTTGCTGTGGGTTTGTCGTACATAGCTTTTATTATATTGAGGTATGTTCCTTCTATTCCTGCTTTCTGGAGGACTTTTATCATAAATGGATGTTGAATTTTTTCAAAGGCTTTCTCTGCATCTATTGAGATAATCATATGGCTTTTATTTTTCAATTTGTTAATGTGGTGTATTACATTGATTGATTTGCAGATATTGAAGAATCCTTCCATCCCTGGAATCATGATGTATGATTTTTTTAATGTGTTGTTGGATTCTGATTGCCAGAATTTTGTTGAGGATTTTTGCATCTATGTTCATCAGTGATATTGGCCTGTAGTTTTCTTTTTTCATGTGGCATCTTTGTCAGGTTTTGGTATTAGGGTGATGGTGGCCTCATAGAATGAGTTTGGAAGTTTACTTTCCTTTGCAATTTTCTGGAAGAGTTTGAGTAGGATAGGTGTTAGCTCTTCTCTAAATTTTTGGTAGAATTCAGCTCTAAGCCGTCTGGACCTGGGCTTTTGTTTGCTGGAAGATTTCTGATTACAGTTTGAATTTCCGTGCTTGTGATGAGTCTGTTAAGATTTTCTATTTCTTCCTGGTTCAGTTTTGGAAAGTTGTACTTTTCTAAAAATTTGTCCATTTCTTCCAAGTTGTCCATTTTATTGGCATAAAATGTTTTATAGTAGTCTCCTATGATCCTTTGTATTTCTGTGTTGTCTGTTGTGATCTCTCCATTTTCATTTATAATTTTATTGATTTTTCTCCCTTTGTTTCTTGATGAGTCTGGCTAGTGGTTTGTCAATTTTATTTATCCTTTCAAAGAACCAGATTTTTCCCCCTTAGCACTGCCTTTACAGTGTCCCACAGGTTTTGGGTTGTTGTGTTTTCATTTTCATTCATTTCTATCCATATTTTGACTTTTTTTATTTTTTTCCTATGATTTGTTCTTTATTCAGCAGTGTGTTGTTCAGCCTTCATATGTTGGAATTTTTAATAGATTTTCCTGTGATTGTGATCTAATCTTACTGAATTGTGGTCAGAAAATATGCTTGGAATGATTTCAATTTTTTTGAATTTACTAAGGCTAGATTTATGGCCCAGGATGTGATCTATCCTGGAAAAGGTTCCATGTGCACTTGAGAAAAAGGTGAAATTCATTGTTTTGGGGTGAAATGTCCTATAGATATCAATTAGGTCTAACTGGTCTATTGTATCATTTAAAGTTTGTGTTTCCTTGTTAATTTTCTGTTTAGTTGATCTATCCATAGGTGTGAGTGGGGTATTAAAGTCTCCCACTATTATTGTGTTATTGTTAATTTCCCCTTTCATACTTGTTAGCATTTGTCTTACATATTGTGGTGCTCCTATGTTGGGTGCATATATATTTATAATTGTTATATCTTCTTCTTGGATTGATCCTTTGATCATTATGTAGTGTCCTTCTTTGTCTCTTCACAGCCTTTGTTTTAAAGTCTATTTTATCTGATATGAGTATTGCTACTGCTGCTTTCTTTTGGTCTCTATTTGCGTGGAATATCTTTTTCCAGCCCTTAACTTTCAATCTGTATGTGTCCCTTGTTTCGAGGTGGATCTCTTGTAGACAACATATATACGGGTCTTGTTTTTGTATCCATTCAGCCAGTCTTTGTCTTTTGGTTGAGGCATTCAACCCATTTACATTTAAGGTAATTATTGATAAGTATGATCCCTTTGCCATTTACTTTATTGTTTTGGGTTCGAGTTTATACACCCTTTCTGTGTTTCCTGTCTAGAGAAGATCCTTTAGCATTTGTTGGAGAGCTGGTTTGTTGGTGCTGAATTCTCAGCTTTTGTTTGTCTGTAAAGCTTTTGATTTCTCCTTCATATTTGAATGAGATCCTTGCTGGGTACAGTAATCTGGGCTGTATGTTATTTTCTTTCATCACTTTAAGTATGTCCTGCCATTCCCTTCTGGCCTGAAGACTTTCTATTGAAAGATCAGCTGTTATCCTTATGGGAATCCCTTTGTGTGTTATTTGTTGTTTTTCCCTTGCTGTTTTTAATATTTGTTCTTTGTGTTTGATCTTTGTTAATTTGATTAATATGTGTCTTCGGGTATTTCACCTTGGGTTTATCCTGTTTGGGACTCTCTGGGTTTCTTGGACTTGGGTGATTATTTCCTTCACTTTTTAGGGGAGTTTTCAACTATTATCTCCTCAAGTATTTTCTCATGGTCTTTCTTTTTGTCTTCTTCTTCTTGGACTCCTATGATTCGGATGTTGGGGCATTTGACATTGTCCCAGAGGTCTCTGAGATTTTCCTCATTTCTTTTAATTTGTTTTTTTTTTTTTTCCCCTCTCTGTTTCATTAATTTCTACCATTCTATCTTCTACCTCACTTATCCTATCTTCTGACTCCATTATTCTACCGTTGGTTCCCTCCAGACTGTTTCTGATCTCATTTATTGCATTATTCATTATATATTGACTCTTTTTTATTTCTTCTAGGTCCTTGTTAATCCTTTCTTGCATCTTCTCAATCCTTTTCTCCAGGCTATTTATCTGTAACTCCATTTTGTTTTTAAGATTTTGGATAATTTTCACTATCATTATTCGGAATTCTTTACCAGGTAGATTCCCTATCTCTTCCTCTTTTGTTTGGGTTGGTGGGCATTTATCCTGTTCCTTTACCTTCTGGGTGTTTCTCTGCCTCTTCATCTTGCTTATATTGCTGTGTTTGGGGTGGCCTTTCTGTATTCTGGCAGTTTGTGGAGTTCTCTTTATTGTGGTGTTTCCTCACTGTGGGTGGGGTTGGACGGGTAGATTGTCAAGGTTTCCTGTTTAGGGAAGCTTGTGTCGGTGTTCTGGGGGGTGGAGCTAGATTTCTTCTCTCTGGAGTGCAATGAAGTGTCCAATAATGAGTTATGAGGTGTCAATGGGTTTGGAGTGACTTTGGGCAAACAGTATATTGAAGCTTAGGGCTGTATTCCTGTGTTGGTGGAGAATTTGTGTGGTATGTCTTGCTCTGGAACTTGTTGGCCCTTGGGTGGTGCTTGATTTCAGTGTAGGTATGGGGGCGTTTGATGAGCTCCTATTGATGAATGTTCCCTGGAGTCAGGAGTTCTCTGGTATTCTCAGGATTTGGACTTAAGCCTCCTGCCTCTGGTTTTCAGTCTTATTCTTACAGTAGCCTCAAGACTTCTCCATCTGTCACTTCCAAGGTGGTTCCCTCTGTTTTAGCTTCTGTTTGCTGGTCTCTTCAGTGTCTGATTTTCTCCCTGACACAAGGGCGGGGGGGTGGTGGACACTTTTTTAAGGCTCACTTGTTCAGTCGTGCTGTGGGGAGGGAGGGACACTGCCAACAAATAACACTGGTGTGTGCTCGCAGTGTCTCAGCCACACTGGGTTTGTCCCCACTCATGGTGCATGTGCCCTCCCTGCCCACACTGCTCAGGCTCTAGGTTGCTCTGCCAGCAACTGTCTGAGGCTGGCCCTGGGCTGCATGCACCTCCCAGGTATAAGCCCCTCAGGTTCAGGCACTCGGGTAGTGTTCAGAGGAGCAGACTCAGTTGGGCTTGCGTTTTGTGCCCTTCCCAGGTCCGAGCAGCTTGTGTGACCAGGTGTTTGGCGAGTGCTGTCGCTGTGACTTAGCACCTCCCCCATCCCTGCCACTCTGTTTTCTGGGTGTACAACCGGCGCACCTTCTCAGGTGGATGTCAACCATCCAGAGCCCTAAAGAGTCTTGGTTAGCAATGAAGCCTGCTTGCAGTTTGGTAGATACTGCCTTGCTGGGGCTGTGATTGCCTCCTTCTGGCTCTGGCTACCCTCGCCTGCCTGTCTCCAGTGGGGCATGGGCCAGTCTGCAGCCAGCTAGCTCTAGTCAGTCCTTTGTTCTGTGAGTGGGTCTGGCGGTGTCTTAGGTTAGGGCTTTTCACTTTTTCGTGGGGTAGCTATCCCACAGTCTGCTTTGCTATCTCAAGTTAGTTCCTTCAGACTGCCCTCGGGGCATTTGGGCTTGGTCCTACTCTAAGCAATGCAGCCCACACCTCCCTGTCCAGCCCCCGCTTGCTAGTGGGGAATGCGGGCATCTGCCCTGCTTCTCTGCTGGGAGTTACCGTTGGGCACATAATCTGTGGGTTTTAATTATTTATTTATTTTTCCTCCCAGTTATGTTGCCCTCTGAGGTTCCAAGGCTCGCACAGACTTGGCAGCGAGAGTGTTTCCTGGTGTTTGGAAACCTCTCTTTTTAAGACTCCCTTCCCGGGACAGATCTCTATCCCTACCTCTTTTGTCTCTCTTTTTATCTTTTATATTTTTTCCTATCTCCTTTTGAAGACAATGGGCTGCTCTTCTGGGTGCCTCATGTCCTCTGCTGGCATTCAGAAGTTGTTTTGTGGAATTTAGTCAGCGTTCAAATGTTCTTTTGATGAATTTCGGGGGGAGAAAGTGGTCTCCCCGTCCTATTCCTCCGCCATCTTAGGACCACCTCCTGTGAATTTTTTTAGATTTCACGTATACATGAGATCATGTAGCGTTTCCTTTCTGTGTATGGCTTAATATTCCATTGCATGCATGTATATATGGTGGCGGTGATTGAGTGGCTCAGCTGAGTCCGATTCTTGTGACCCCATGTGCTGTAGCCTGCCAAGCTCTCCTGTCCATGGAATTTCCAAGGCAGGAATAGTGGAGTGGATTGCCATTTCCTTCTCCAGGAGATCTTGTAAATCCATGGATTGAACCCACGTCTCCTGCATTGCAGGCAGATTCATTACTGCTGAGCCACCAGCAGTACACACACAGACACACCACATTTTCTTCACTCATCCATCTATGGACACTTAGGTTGTGTCTGTGTTTTGGCTGTTGTAAATAGTGCTGCCTGATGTTTTAAAGTGTGAATGATTCAGTGGCATTTAGTTCCAAATGTTTCCTTTAGCTTCGTACACGCACACAAGCACACACACACATGAATCACTAGGCTTCCTCATCAAAAGTTATATTTTTTATGTGCCTTTGGTTTCAGTGTCCTCTTTAAACTATATTTAAACTTTTAAGAATGACATGTTTCTGCCAGAAATTGTGATGATAGGAAGAGATACAGAATAAGAGAACAATTTTACAATTTTCTGAGATGTACAACAGCACAAAATAAGTAAGCAAAAAGTCCCTACATCTTGGAAGAAGCTAACTCATAATCACCTTAATGAATGACTGTAGGGTTGAAATCAACAAGGTAAGGAATGATAAAGGGGAAGGGGAAGGAAACTGATAAAAAGAAGGCTTAATGATCTGATCCGTTCAACTTCAAGTCATTTCGCAGAAGAAAGACTTTTCAAACTATGAATTTCCTCCAAAATAATATAACCCTATATCTGGAAATTGCTAACGTGCTTGCCAAAAGCAATTTATTTCACATTTTCAAGGGAAATTCACACTTTCTTAGGAGCTAAAAATTATGAAATAATTGCTAACAAGTTTTAAGGTTTTTAGCCTGGGGTACTGAGGACCAAGCATAGGAAAATTGAAAAAGTATTAACTAATTATAAAGAGACAGTCCTGTCCAAATGCATGCAGCACAGGGCCTGGGTAAATGCACACTGGTGTTTCCCACAGAAAAGTACATAAAATGTTTCATATCTGCAAATTACACATGGCAGTGGTCAATGATATGTAGTATGAAATTACTAAGATTTGGTTGCAACCTAGAAAGAAAAGTGCTTTGAAAGAAACAATTTAGGAAAAAAAAAATTTCTAGGATAGCCTTGCTTTATATTTAGCCCCACATACAAGCACTAAATGTCCATTTAAAATTAGAGTTCAATGCACTGTTAATAAAAAGAGACCTATAATAATATGGCAGGACTAGTGGTAAAGAATCTGCCTCCAAGTGCAGGAGATGCAAGAGACGTGGGTTTGATCTCTGGGTTGGGAAGATTACCCTGGAGCAGGAACTGGCAACCCACTGCAGTATTCTTGCCAGAGAAATTCCATGGACAGAAGAACATGGAGGGCTACAGTCTATGGGCCGCAAACAGTCAGATATGACTGAGCACATTATAATTATTTCAAATGTAGCTGCAATATTATTAACCTGTGCTACCAAGAGTCAAATTAACCAGGGAACCAGAGGCAGAAAAGAGAAACACTCAAACAGGCAGGACAACATGCAATTTCTCCATCCACAGATGTCTGGTCATATCATCACATCACAAGAACACAAGGGGCATGGCATATGGATCCCAGAATCTCCCACGTGGTTCTGTCCTCTAGAACTTTGCTGATTTCCAGCCTAAAGGCCAGGGCTTCCCTGGTTGCTCAGATGGTAAAGACTGCATCCCTGCCTGCAATGCGAGGGAGCCAGTTTTGATCTCTGGGTCAGGAAGACCCCCTGGGGTAAGTAAGCAGCAACTCCCTCCAGAATTCTCACCTGGAATTTCATGGACAGAGGAGCCATGGCGGTCGCAGAGTCGAACATGACTGAAGCAAGTTAGCACATAAACAAAAACAAAACGCACCCTGAAGGCCATCCTCTGTCAATTCCCTTCTGTCAGCAGTAACTGGAAATAAATTACTTTCACTCTCTCTGTGATGCACCTATGGGGACCTTCATCCCTGACATCAGGCCTCCTGAGGATCTGGGTGCTGAGGATCAAAAGTAGGATGCAGCCACGTGTGTGAATTGTGCAGTGGTACAGCAGGCACTGGATTAGCAATAGCTGTGTCATCACCACCTTCATTGGCTTCTATCCTAGGAAACTCCTCACGTCCACCAGGCCAGGCCACATTCTGCCACCAACTTGAGGATTGTATTATTTCAAACCTCACAAGTCTTTATAACCAAGGAAAACCCTGGCTCTCTTCATTCTGACTTAGCAATTCCTAATACCAATTTTTTCCAAAAAAGGAATCCTCTGTCATTTTATTTCTAGACACATGTTTCCAACTACACACCTCCCTTTTCATTTCAGTAGAATTGTGCTTCTCCTAAGAAGCTTGTCTTGGAAAAATACTTAGACACAATACTACGGATTCTTAAGAATTAAAGTCAGATCCACAACATTTCAGAAAAAGAAGTGAATTGGGTGTTGGATGAAGATGACAGGGACTAATATTGTAAAGAAAATCCTCAAGCAAAAATCATCAAAATGTCAATAAAACTGTCAGAGACAGAGTATACTTACAGTGCAACAAAGACTAACCAGCTCACCTGAGAGACTAAACAAATTCCAAAGCAGTGATGGAGGCATGTTAAAACAGTTTACTGAGTAAAATAAGAGAACAAACTAGTGAGATCGCTGCATGAGTTTCATTAATTCTGGAAATGAAGCAACCAGAGAACCACAAGCAGTGTTTGGGAGATTATTGAAATGCATTCCCAGGTGGATGAAAGAAGACAGCATAGTTATTAAACATGAGAGACTGGGAATTTGAGAGTCACAATACAATAACTGCTATAGAATAAATCAGAGGGTTATTAGATGTGGTAAAATGCAGAATTAACATTTACAGAATGTTAAAATCTATCCACGCAGGATATGTGGAATAACTTAGCTGGAAATTTGAAGGACTAAAAGATGAAAAGATTGCAAGAGAAACATACAGATCCATAGATAAAAGCAGAAAATATGGGAGTTTATGAAAAATAACTGGAATGAAGGGGCAAAATCAATAACTAGAAAAATAACAGAAGGCACATTTTTTATAGCTGGGTACTGATGAAAATAGATCTAAAAAAATGGTACATTATGGCCCTGCTTAAACAAAATAAATCAAAATAGGAATATATCATCTCATAGAAGTATTCAAGAAATCTAAGAGTTCCATAGAGTAACACAGAAGAATTTCAAGAAATGCCAATCAAAGTTAGTTTTGTTTATCTCTGACAAATAAAACCCTAGAGATGATGGATCAAGATTATGAGTCCCAGATAAAAAGAAAAAAATAATGTCTTTTTTAGCATGTTTATTTAGTGAAGAAGTTACGTTGTGTAGGAAGGAAAAGAAAATATTTTTTCTTAAATGTTTCTGGTATTTTGCTAACATACTGCTTACCTCCAACTTGGCTGAAAGATACTTCAAAGAACAGAATTAATTTTAAATACTTATCTAAATGGTATTTTACTTAACTATGAAAAGAATTAGCTAAAGAATATTTTTTAAAGTCCTCTTTTTAAAATATATTTATTTTAATTGGAGACCAATTACTTTACAATATTGTGGTGGTTTTTGCCATCCATCGACATGAATCAGTCATGGGTGTACATGTGTTCCCCATCCTGAGACCCCCTCCTGCCTCTCTCCCCATCCCATCCCTCAGGGTCACCCTAGTGCAGCAGCCCTGAGCATCCTGTCTCATGCATTGAACCTGGACTGGTGATCTGTTTCACATATGATAATATACATGTTTCAATGCTATTCTCTCAAATCATCGCACCCTCGCCTTCTCCCACAGAGTCCAACAGTTTGTTCTATACATCTGTGTCTCTTTTACTGTCTCGCATATAGGGTTATCATGGCCATCTTTCTAAATTCCATATATAAAGAATTCCATATATAAAGAGTGGTTAAGAATCTGTTGGCTAATACAGGAGACACAGGTTTGATCCTTGGTCCTGGAACTAAGATCCCATATGCTGCAGGGCAACAAAGCCTGTTCACCACAGCTACTGAGTCCACACGCTCTAGAGCCCATGTTCCACAACAAGAGAAGCAACTACAGTGAGACGCCCACACACAACTGGGGAGCAGCCCCCGCTGGCTGCAAGTAGAGAGAGCCCGTACATAGCAACAAAGACTTGGAAGCCAAGACAGAGCCAGTGTGTCAAAAAGGGCAAGGGGAGCACATAGCCAAAATAAAGTAACTAATTAAGAAAAATAAATGATGTTATATAGAAAGGAAAGGGTTGAGTTGATAAAAATAAAGACATGTACATTTATTTCTACGTATTGAGTAACAGAGTTAGACAAAGAATCAAGCAACCTATTTACTTTCGGGATTGAGCCCCAGATGCCAGAGGCGGCTTCCCGAGGTGGCTCATTAGTGATACAGCCATTATAATTTATTTTAAAAAATCTACTCTTCAAACTGCAGTGTTTGTCTGAATATATTACTTTAGCAATCTAATTTGAAACAGGTGTAGAAATTGGGAGCTGCTGCAAACCAATATCAACATTGCTTATGAAGCCCAGCATCCAAGGATGGTTTCATTTAAATTTTTGTCTTTCTCATGGGCCAATTTATAAATGTCCATGGTCCAGCAAGAAAGAAAGGGGAAAAAAAAAAAAAAACTAACTAAAGAATCATATGACCTGGAGGTTCCCATCAGCATTTTGACACCCTGACTCTGTCTTGACTTCTGTAACAGCCTGAAGTGAAGCAATGTGAATCCATTCAGGCCTAAGGGCCAGAGTTGGCCAATTTGTAAAAAAGTGGAAATGAGGCAGCCACCCAACCTCATGTCAAGCTTGCAGGGAGATGTTGCCACCTGAACATCAGTGGACTAGGTTCTACTGTTATAGTTATCTATCATGGATGCTAGCAACATAGCTTTGGTGAGGCCATTTAAATGCCTCCATATCATGGTCACCCACTTCTGTTTCGTGAAGGCAAAGGAAGCTTAAGAGAGCTTGGGATTTACAAAGTAAACAGGAGGTAGAGGGTTCTACACATGTGTTAAGAGAAGAAGGTGAAAACAGGAAAATACTGACACTCTCAATGTATGCGATGAGGGGAATGGATGGCCTTAGTCCTGCTTCAATCAAGCCCTACAAAGCGATGGTTTACACAGACATTTTACATGGTTCATTCACTCATTTTTAATTCATCTTCAGTTATGTCTATAAATATCTCCTGTCCTGGAAGGAAAACTCTAGAAATATACAAATTTCCATCAAGAAAAAAAAATAGGTCAGGTAGAAATAGCTAATGATGAATATGAATTAATACTTCAAACTATGACACTTAAGAGTGATCTATTATTTGACCCCAAATTTGTACCTTGGTATAAAAGACAGGATTTCCCCTCCTTTAGGTCTTTTGTGTCTAATTGTTCTCTCTTTGCTCCTGGACTGTACATAGTTTGCCTCTTACTAGAAAGTTCTCTCTTGAGTCCTGGGTGTGGCTGTCCCTCCTACAGGGATCCAATTTGAGTATTTTTTCTCAAGGGTCTTTTTTGACCCTGTGAATACCATCCTTACACTGTTCACTAGCGGTCATGCTTATTACCTAGTATTCTTCCCCTCAAAGTCTCTTCACATTATCTGAGTTTTCTTTTTTACCTATCAATGGAGAAGGCAATGGCATCCCACTCTAGTACTCTCGCCTGGAAAATCCCATGGCGGAGGAGCCTGGTAGGCTGCAGTTCACGGGGTCGCTAAGGGTCGGACACAACTGAGCGACTTCACTTTCACTTTTCACTTTCATGCATTGGAGAAGGAAATGGCAATCCACTCCAGTGTTCTTGCCTGGAGAATCCCAGGGACAGGGGAGCCTGGTGGGCTGCCGTCGGACACGACTGAAGTGACTTAGTAGCAGCAGCAGCATCTGTCTGTGTATCTACCTATGTATCCGTCTATCTGTGTATCCATCTATGTATCTATGTATCTGTCTATCTATGTATCCATCTATCTATGTATCTATGTATCTGTCTATGTATCTATGTATCCATCTATGTATGTATGTATGTATTCATCTATCATCTATCTGCTCATTTCCTGTCTTTCCAATTAGAATGAAAAATCTAAGAAAACAGGAGTCATTTTGATTTCCTTTTTTTAACTACTGGGTTCAGCACTGTATGTGCATAAATATTTGCTGAATCAATACACTTATCTTTCCCAGGTATACCATTTAACCTAAAAAACCTGGGACTATCACATATACACAGGGTTTAACTTTAGACTCTAAAGCTAGTCAAAGGTTGATGGCCTCACATTAGCATAAACCAAAATAGCTCCAAAGTTGTACAAAGCAAAACCAAGTTGATGCCCTTCAGAATAAGGGGAAAAAATTATACTCACAAATATCTGTAACATTCCAGCATGCCTGAGGATTCTAGAATTTTTTCTTTTTTTATATGGAATTATTCATTAAGGGTAAGAATGGTTTATTTTATGGGCATACTCACCCTCACCTATTCCATCCCTAAGAACTGCTAGCTAGTAAACTACTTATTCAGGAATTAGATTTTAATCATTAAATTCATAAGATTTCACCAGTGGTTCAACTTCTCAGTTTTACTAAAACAAAACAAAACAAAAGAATGGTTCTTGTCATGTCACTTTTTTCAACTAGTAGAATAAAGGCTGCTTTTGATTTTGATACTAGAAGAGTCTTTCTGACATTTTATTCTACAGCAAAACTTGGGCAACAATTTTTTCTAGCTACCAAACATGCAGAGAAAATCTACTACATTTCAAATCTACTTAAACATCCCACATCTGTATATTTATTTCAGAAAATATTTTGAACAATGCTTACACATTATTTGGCCTATAGCTACCCATACAAAAATGGACTAATTAAGAACAAAAAAGCTTATTTCTGTGGTCATAGATGAATGGTAAATTTACTGGGGTTCTTCCAAAATATGCTTTCTAGGGATTGTAAATGACGTAGGAAGAGGCTCACTGGTGGTCAGAAGAGGTCCTGAACCTCCTCTGGCCTTGAATTTTGGTTTTGTAGTTTACTAGCTGTATGATTTGTGTAAGTAAACTCAGTTATGCATGTTTCCCTTTCCTTATCTACATGACATGCAGAATAATATCACAATGGGATTATTGTAGGGAAGAAAGAAATGAACATGCATACAACACCTGAAATAGTATGTGATGCATACTACACATTCGATAGGTTTCAGTTAGCTCTAATTCAAACATGTGCCTTGCTCTTGGGCTGGGCTTTATCAACAGTCTGGTAATTGTTCACTCTCCTTTCATTCAAATTATCCATCATATACATCCTTAACAGTCCACTATAGTTTTGTTCTGTAAACAATTTTGAACTGTTCTTTTATTGAAAATGTTCACTGTCTCTCTCCAGAATCCATGAAGTTTAAATTATCTTGTAGCATGTTTCTCAAAACACAGTCCACAGACCACCTACATCAATAACTTCTGTGTAATTAATTAGTGATATTATTAAAAATGCAGATTCTTAGAACCCAGAAACGCTGATGTAGAGGGAATTCTGGTATAAAAATATACCAAAATGCTGCATGGCTATCAATGGATTATGGACCAGTGATTGATTCTCTTTTTTTTCCTACTTTTTTGCACTCTTCCAATTTTCCTAAATGAATGTGTGTGTGTGTGTGTGTGTGTATTCCTTTTAAATAAAAGAAAATCATATGAAATTTAATTATTTAGCCAGCAGCTGAGGATAGTTGCAAATTCTGGAGCTTAAACTATGCAGCTGTAGATTAGCAACATGTAGAAAATGACTATTTAATTTTAGACATTTCAAATGCTATTGGATTGTAGATAGAAGATACCCAAGTGTATATGATTTTTTTTCTGACAGCATGTAGAAATAATATTGTCTTTGTTAAATGTCATCAGTAGATTCAATTAAGAACACTGAAAAGTGACTGAAAGGTAAGGATTAATGATTTCCATCAAGTAAAATGCACTATTCCATGTAAGAGTCAACTAGAAGGCAATAGTACAACATTTCAAAACAACTCAGAATTTGGAGTTAATGTAGGATGTCAAAAACGAAAGGAAGATACAAAAGAAACAAATGAGAAACAACTAACAATGCCCTATGCTGCTGCTGCTGCTATGTTGCTTCAGTCGTGTCAGACCCTGTGAGACCCCATAGACGGTAGCCCACCAGGCTCCCCTGTCCCTGGGATTCTCCAGGCAAGAACACTGGAGTGGGCTGCCATTTCCTTCTCCAATGCATGAAAGTGAAGTCGCTCAGTCATGTCCGACTCCTAGCGACCCCATGGACTGCAGCCTACCAGGCTCCCCTGTCTATGGGATTTTCCAGGCGAGAGTACTGGAGTGGGGTGCAATTGCCTTGTCCGAACCATGCCCCATAGAACAGTTTAAATAAGTTGCTGCGTTTCTCAAACTCCAGCCAGGACTAGGGAACTGAGCACTTCATTGTGCGTTGTGTTTGCTGGAAATACTAATTAGAGGAGACTAGACACCATGCACATTCTAGATAGGTCACTAGGAGTCGGACAGGACTGAGCGACTTCACTTTCACTTTTCACTTTCATGCATTGTAGAAGGAAATGGCGACCCACTCCAGTGTTCTTGCCTGGAGAATCCCAGGGACTGGGGAGCCTGGTGGGCTGTCGTCTATGGGGTCGCACAGAGTCGGACACGACTGAAGTGACTTAGCAGCAGCAGCAGCAGACACCATGCACATTCTAGACAAGTCAACTGAGAAATATAATTTAGATCTCCAGTTCTGCTAGTGACAATGCAACTGTAGTGCTTAAAAGGAATCCATAAAACACATAAAAGAATCATTAGTGAATTTCCTCATATTTTCCCTTTATTTTATTTCAAACTGAGAATATGGCAGTTTTAAATTGGAAGATAAACTATCTCCTTTAAACTATTGGCAAGCTAACCTTTGTTTTTATTGCAACATTTAAAAAATCCTTTATAAACCAAAATTAGAGAATTGACTTTTGTGCTTTACTGTCTCCTGTGCAAATATTTGGGTGACTTAAAATTAAAATAAAAGCATATATGTTTAACAAGATGACCATTCCTTAATTTTAAACACAATGATTACTTATCTCTGATGGGCAAAATTATCAACACTTTTTTTTTCTCTGCATATGGAAGTTATGTTTTATCAGTAATGGCTTCTCCTTAAAAAGTAGCTGTGTCTTCTCATTCAATGACAGCTTGTCCTGCTTGCTATTTTTATGTACTTGTTGGAAAGAATGAGAACTGGATGCTTATGATTGCCTCTAGTAGATATGTTTCCTTATTCAACCTCTTCAAAAATACTCTCAAGCCTTCTGAACTTTCTTCAGATCTTAAGTATCCTTATTTCTGGCAGAGGAGCTGATCATCAAGGACAAACAAACTTGTTCAATCTTTTATTTATTTTTTTTAATTTCCACTTAAATATTCTCTGTAGCTTTAATCTCCATGCATTTGGTTTTGTCTTTAAAACTGGCTATAACCCACTTGCTTTATTTTCAAATATGTTTATTTGGGGTTAATACTCAGGGTGTGAAGAAAGTTCAGAATACTTAAGATACCTTCTGTGACCATTTCATAGCTAGAGGATGAGCAAGGCACACAAGCATTTAAAAGCAACAGTCAGAAAATGTAAATCAGAACCAAAATCATTCAACTACAGGTAAGCATGACCTATAGTTTCCTTTTGAGAAGTATAGGCATTTCTTGACCACACTTCCTATGCAAGTTATCCTTAATCATTTTATTTTTTAGTTGCCCAGTTCTCTGCTTGGAAACAGCAATGGGCTTCATCACCCCTTGTCCATGTAACACACAGCTGACATGTAACCCAGAATGGCACAATTCTACTTTGATATTTATGTATTAAAGTTAGGCAGAGCTAAAAGAATGATGAAAAGATATCTAATCTTCACAAGTTCCTCATCTGTGAAGTGTTGTAGGATTTTTAACAAAGAAGAAATGTGGAAACATAAGACAACTAGCACACAGCAGCTGCTCAGTAAGTAGTAACTCTGTTCAATGCATTTCTGTTCTAAGTCTAGCAAGTATGTTTGTGTGCTCAGTCATGTCTGACTCTTTGTGACCCCATGGACTGTAGCATAGAATTGTCCTAAATTATGGTAATGTCTTATCCTAAGAGGGCTTCCCAGGTGGCTCAGTGATAAAGAACCCACCTGCCAATGCAGGAGATACAGGACACATGGGTTTGATCCTTGGGTCAGGAAGATCCCCTGGAGGATGCGTGCCAAGTCCCTTCAGTCATGTCTGACCTTTCTTGACCCTATAGATTGTAGCCAGCTAGGCTCCTCTGTCCATGGTGACCCTCCAGGCAAGAATACTGAAGTGAGTTGCTATGCCCTCCTCCAGGGGATTTTCCCAACCCGGGGATCGAACCTGCATCTATTATGTCTCCTTCATTGGCAGGTGGATTCTTTATTACTAGTGCCACCTGGAAAGCCCCAGGAGGAGGAAAGGGCAACCCACTCCAGTATTCTTGTCTTGGAAATCCCATGGACAGAGGAGCCTGGTGGGTTATAGACCATGGGGGTCACAAAGAGTCAGACATGATTTAGCAACAGAGCATGCATACTTATCCTGAGAAGAGTTTATCTTCCTATAAGTAAGACCACATCTTAATTATATTTGTAATATATTAATGCTGCTAGCAGAATTTTTAGAAGTGTTTACAATGTCCATCTAATTTACTGAAAAATAACATCTATAGTCCTGTGAAAGTACATTGAAAGAGGAAAATGTTGAAAGGATAGAAGAAAATAGTCTTAAATTTCAAAGTTTTTCATCCAGTTTATTGTCACAAAAATAGCAGAAAGGGAAGTTGAGCAACTCTATTCTAATATTTTAATGATATTTTATGATATTTTTCAAAGTCATGTGACTAGTCTTCAGAGACTGTTACCCGTGACCTTGATAATGATAGGACAGTAGGAGCTCTTCCCGAAAAGTGGTAAACACAAACAACATTTGAAGCTTAGATACGTAAGGTTAGTTAAATTTCTGTGTTGCATAAGAACCCAAGCTACATGCTTCAGATAAGTGTGTAGGTAGATATAAAAATCATCTTTATTTTGCCTAGCATCTGGATTGAGTTGAAGGCATAGATGCCCTAGTTAGTTCTTGAGTGGTGAAATGAGTAACACACACACACACACACAACTATTAGCAATACAGTACATGAGTGATGACCTCTTCTCTCAAGTAAATAATTACAATAATGCTTCCAAGTATTCAAACTAACTTACTAGTGTTTTCTGTTTTAACTCCTTAAGTTAGAAGGCTTAACTTAGAAGACCATCTTCTAAGAAATAAATTACATGTCTTAGAGAAGACAAAGGTTCAGGCATCTAAACACATTGTGTGCTTTGGTATTTGTAGTCAGAGGTGCTGCAAATTTGAAAATGCCACATCTATCCAACTCAATGTCTTCACTCATAACCCTTATACTATAAGGAGGCCACAGTGTGGTTACATATCTACAATAAACTCTGCAATAACTGTGGTACCATCCCCAAGAAAAAGACATGCAAGAAGGCAAAGTGGTTGTCTGAGGAGGTCTTACAAACAGCTGAGAAAAGAAGAGAAGCGAAAAGCAAAGGAGAAAGGGAAAGATATACCTATCTGAATTCAGACTTCCAGAAAATAGCAAGGGGAGATAAGAAAGCCATCTTAAGTGAACAATGCAAAGAAATAGAGGAAAACAATAGAACTGGAAAGACTAGAGACCTGTTCAAGAAAATTGGAGATACCAAGGGAATATTTCATGCAAAGATGGGCAAAATAACAAATGGAAATGTCAAGGCCCTAACAAAAGATACAAAGAAGCAGAAGATATTAAGAAGTGTCAAGAATACACAGAAGAACTGTACAAAAAAGGTCCTAATGACCCAGAGAACCACTATGGTGTGGTCACTCACCTAGAGCCAGACATCCTGGGGTATGATGTCAAGTGGGCCTTAGGTAGCATCACTACGAATAAAGCTAGTGGAGGTGATAGAATTCCAGCTGAGCTATTTCAAATTCCAAAGGATGATGCTGTGAAAGTGCTGAACTCAATATGCCAGCAAATTTGGAAAACTCAGCAATGGCCACAGACCTGGAAAAGGTCAATTTTCATTCTAATCACAAAGAAAGGCAAAGCCAAATTGCACTCCTTTCACATGCTAGCAAGGTAATGTTCAAAATCCTTCAAGCTAGGCTTCAGCAGTACATGAACTGAGAGTTTCCAGATATATAAGCTGGATTTAGAAAAGGCAAAGGAACTAGAGATCAAATTGCCAACATCCATTGAATCACAGAAAAAGGGAATTCCAGAAAACATCTACTTCTGCTTCCTTGAGTATGCTAAAACCTTTGATTGTGTGGATCACGACAAACTGTGGAAAATTCTTAAAGAGAAGGGAATACCTTACCTGAATTCTGAAAAACCTGTATGCAGGATGAGAAGCAAAAGTTAGAAACGGACATGGAACAACAGACTGGTTCAAATTGGGGAAGGACTATGTTAAGTCTGTATATTGTCACCCTGCTTATTTAACTTACATGCAGAGTACACCATGTGACATGCTGGGCTGGATGAATCACAAGCTGGAATCAAGATTACCAGGAGAAATATCAACAACCTCAGATATGCAGATGATAGCACTCTAATGGCAGAAAGTGAAGAAGAACTAAAGAGCCTCTTGATGAGGAGGGAGAGTGAAAAAGTTGGCTTAAAAATCAACACTCAAAAAACTAAGATCATGGCATCTTGTCCCATCACATCATGGCAAATAGATGGGGGGAAAGTGGAAACAGTGACAGAGTTTAATTTCTTGGGCTCTAAAATCACTGTGGATGGTGGTTGCAGCCATGAGATTAAAAGATGTTTGCTCCTTGGAAAAAAAAAAAAAAAAGGTATATCAAACCTAGACAGCATATTAAAAAGCAAAGACATCACTTTGCTGACAAAAGTTGTTATTGTTCAGTCACTAAGTCATGTCCAACTCTTTGTGACCCCATGGACTACAACACACCAGGCTTCCCTGTTCTTCACTATCTCCTGGAGTTTGCCCAAACTCTTGTCCATCAAGTCAGTGATGCCATCCTACCATCTCAGTGAACAACAACAATAATTATTTTTGCTTTTCCCAAATTATTTTATCTTGTTGTAACATTTCATTCTCACTCAAAGTTCAGGACATAGGATTTTGGAAGAGATGTTTTGATTAGAAATCCACGTGCTTCCAACCTAGTTATAGAACTTAAGCCTCAGAGAGAGTAAGCCCCTTATAGTCCGGATTGCCCAGTTGTGGAATGGAGCTCAGAAAGGCAGTGTAGTACACAAAACACACATACACACAGGCACATTCAAGACATGTGATTTCTAAGGTGAAAACCAAATCACCCGTGTTTGGAGACTTCTCAAGGTATGCTATTAGTTTGCTTAACTTTGACAACTTCATTTTTACTTCAATATTATTATACTTAATAAACAAAAAGGATTTCCTGTCTAACAAAGGGAACTGCATTCAATATCTTGTAATAACCTATAATATAAAGAAATCTGAAGCTGTATACCCGAATCTAACACAATGTTATATCTTAACTATAGTTAAATAAAAATTATCGTGTTTATAAACCATTTTTGATAGAGTTAAAAAAGTCGACTCAGTATTGTTTAATGTAAAAATGTTCCTAGAATTATATGGCTGTGTACTCACTGTGTGCCCCAGGGAAATGACATTGTGCAAATATCAGCCATGCTTTTATTTCTAATCCAACCTATGAATGTTTCTGCTTGGCTTATGCTCTGCAGACTGTTAGAAGCTAACTAGAAAGAATATCTCTTTCTTGTTTGTTTTCTAACAAAACTTTACTAATATATATTGATGTCTGATTTTCATATAGTGTCTGTGTATTATGCAATAGTCCGTCTTTTCATTTACTTACTGTTTAGGACCTTATTCTCTTTAGAGCGGTCAGTATAGTAATCTCCCAAATACCTCCTGTCCCCATACATGCACAGCCTCTCCCATTATTAACATCTCGACCAGATGGCACATTTATTATGATTGATGAACCTACACGGACATGTCATCATCACTAAGACTCTGTAGTTTAAGTTTCCCTCTTGGTCTTGCACAGCCTATAGGTTTGGACAAACATATAGTGACATATATTCAACACGATGGTATCAAACAGAGTAGTGTCATTGCCCTTAAAATCCTCTATGCTCCACCTATTCATGCCTCCATCCCCCAACCCCTGAGGACCACTCATTTTTATATTGTCTCTATACTACTTTCCCTGAAAGTCACAGTTAGAATCATACAGTATATAGCCTTTTCAGATCGGTTTTTTAAGCTTAGTATTATGCATTTAATTTTCCTTTGTAGCTTCTCACGGCTTAATGTCTTGTTTCTTTTTTTCTCCTTTTTTGCTCA
This sequence comes from Bos javanicus, assembly GCF_032452875.1. Classification (NCBI taxonomy): domain Eukaryota; kingdom Metazoa; phylum Chordata; class Mammalia; order Artiodactyla; family Bovidae; genus Bos; species Bos javanicus. The sequence goes on from NC_083894.1 coordinate 3,055,463, forward strand.
TTTCTTTTCAGTGCTGAATATTTCATTGTCTGGAGGTGCCACAATTTACTTATCCATTCACCCACAGAAGGGCATCTTGGTTGCTTCCAAGTTTTGGCAGCAATGAATACAGCTGCTTTAAACATTTGTGTGCAGGTTTGTGTGTGGACATACATTCTCAACTCCTTTTGGTGAATACCAACAAGTATTCCTGGATTGTACAGAAAGTGTATAGAGTATTCGGTTTTATAAGAAACTCCCCAACCATCTTTCAAAATGACCGTGTGGTTTTGCAGTCCCACCAGCAATGAATGAGGGTTCCATTGCTCTACATCCTCAGTGGCATTTGGTAGTGTTAGGCAGTTAAAATAGGAAAAAGGAGTCCAGCATGGCGGTGGCTAAAAGACAAAAAAGGGAAAAGCCCCCCAAAATAGAACAAAGGAAGGTCTGAGGACCGGAGTGAGGACCTCGGGTAGAACAAATGGCACTCCTAGCTAGCCCAGTTTACATAGGGCAGGCCTAGGGTGGGGAAAAAAACATATAAAAAGAGGAGCCAAAGGGCCGGGGCGCTCTCTCTCTTTCCCGCACTCACGCGCTCGCTCTCTCTTCGCATCTTTTGGGTCTGCATTCCCTCACGCCTGGAGGAAGTATTTTCCTTTATTTTCTAAATAAAATTGATCTATCTGAGAACTATAATACGATCTGTCTGAGAGCTGTGACAAGCCAAGGGCTTTAACGTCCATCACTTCAAATCTTTTTTGAAGTGAGATAGAACCAAGGAGATAACACTCCCCTGACAGTAGGATTAGGATTCTGGATTTTGGCCATTCTACAGGCCGTGCTGTAGTGTCTCATTGCTGGTGAGTATCTCATTTTAAGCCCCAATTTACTGCATTATTTGTGTATACATCGCAAGCTATTCACAGCGAGTCTTGGGTCCTGTAGCATTAACAGTAGCATTTTCTGGTCTGTCTGGGACTGTGCCAGTCAGAAACCACCCAGAACCTGACCTTTTCTGGGCAAGATGGTGTTGCTGTGTGCTGAGAGCCTGAACAACATTTGGACTAGGAACTCTCACAGCAGCAGGCCAGGTGAGAGGGAATTAGCATTTTCATTGAGAAGGGCAGCGTTTCAAAAGCACTCTGGGAAGCTGAGTAAGGATCTTGCTTCTACAGTGGGTTTAATTTCAAGGTAATCATGGTGGTATCTCAGGCCCTGAGTTCACAAAAATCTGCAAGCCGAGCTATATAACTGACATCAGGACGTAGCAGGCCATCCTCTGTGATAAGAAGCGCTGTATCACGGCATTGATTTTACTCTGAAAATCCTGGTGGGAGCCTTTGCCTTTGTTGACACTTCAGGCAACAGAGGAGGAAGCCCGTCACTGAGGTGCTTATTGTACCTTCAAAGCCTCTTTCCTGACACACTGTCAATCTTATCACAACAACGATCGATGGAATTAAATGCTGCTCTATTTACTCAGTTTCCTAAGACCCATACAGATTTTAACATCTATATGTTGTAAAGCACTTCTTAAGAGGAAATGAATGGGAACAGTGCACTGTGAGAATTTCTAATGGAGCACTTGGCTGCTCACCACAAAGCTAATGCAGGGACTGTGCCCCAGGTCGCAAAGCCTCCATTAGGGAGTGTCATCGTCTGGGTTTCCATGACAGAACACACGGGGCACACCCCGGTCGCCTCACATACATTGTTATAAACTTGGCAACAGCTCTTTCAAAACGGTAGAAGCGGCCCATCTCTCTAGTTGTGCAAACACATTGTACAGCTTAAATAACTTACTCCAGATCAAACACTTAGTAACCTGGATATGCCTAGCTTCAAAGCGAGATCAAAATGCTGAGTCATCAATTCAGGTTAAAGAAATTACCTGTGCTCTCACTTAGACACTGGAAGCAGCAAGGCAGTATTTAACTTGTGTTTCTAGATAATAGCCCCATGCAGGATTTTTGACATTTCTCTATCAGTCATAAGAATAAATAGTTTTCCCTTCCTAAATTCTCTATAGAATACAATTTGTCTTATAACATAAAGCTATCATAGTAAAAACAAATAGAAAAAGACATTCTTTCAGAGAGGGAAAATATTTGGAGAATAATTTTTGTGTAAATGGACACTTCAAATCCCTTTTGTGTGAGTTGGGAGAAATAAAGACCTCTCCAAAGGTAAGTATATTTTAAATTATAAGTGGTTAAACTTCCCACACAGTTTATATACAGCAATATATTGTTGCAGATTGGCTATTCTGTAGAATTTGCTATCTGGACCAAGTGTCAGACATAAAACAGTCAAACAAAACTCCTACGAACAGTAAGGGCCCAGGAATGCCACTGATGAATCACTGTCTTGCGTTCATTCTAAGGCAATATGTTATCTTATAGATAATAGACTTAATTCTCCCATAGTAACTTCCCATCAATATTTTATATCTTCTGCCTGATGCAGACAGAGTCAGAGGGACTATGAGCGCCTACCTTCATGGACATCACAGTCTATTCACCGGTCAGTAAGAAGGTTTTGGAGTTCATAGGTCTAGCCCAGTGGTCCCCAATCTTTTGGGCACCAGGGATAAGTTTTGTGGAAGACAATTTTTCCACGAACAGGGATGGGAGTATGACTGGCGGGGATGATTCAAGAGTATTACATTTTTGTGTACTTTATTTCTGTTATTATTGTATCAGCTCCACCTCATATCATCAGGCATTAGATCCCAGAGGTTGGGGTGCCCCTGGGCTAGACCAGCCTCACCTAAAAGGAAACAGAAAAGACATAAGGAGGCAAATTATTTTGCCCTGAGAAGTGTATTCTGTGCCCATGTGTACTTGATATCATCCGGGTGGACCCCGGAGATTAACTCGCATTCTCCTCTCTCAGCACCTCTTGCATTGTGTTCTCCTTTGTGAGGAAGAGGCTCCCAGGTATCTCCAACAAGGTCAGTTTCCTGGCGCGAGAGGGTGGTGCTGTGGTGGGCAGTTTTACCTTTCACCTTGACTGGCCCACTGGAGGCCCAGGTGCCCGTTCAGACAGTATTCCTGGGTGTGTCTGTGAGGGTGTTCCTGGCATTTGAATAGGAAGACTGAGAAAAGCAGATTGCCCTCCCCAGTGTGGAGGCGCTGTCGCACTGTCCAACTTGCTGAGGGACCAAGTGGAAGAAAAAGGTGCGAGGAGGTTGAATTTGCTCTTCCTGCCGACTTGAGACGGGATGCTGGCTTCCTGGCCTTCCTCACTGGCTCTCCTGGGTTACAGACAGCAACAGTTCCTAGTTTCCATAATGGTGTGGGCCAGCTGCTATAAGAAATCTCAGCTCTCATTCACACACACACACCCTACTGGTTCTGTCTCTCGGGAGATCCAGACTACTACAGATCCCTTGTTCTCCAGTTTCCTAATCTCACCCTCATCTCAGTGGGGAGCCCATGAGACCTACAGAAAGTAGAGTGACTGGAAGTGTGGGTTTGGGATTACTCAGACCTGGCTTCAAAGCCAAAGTACCCTTTATTAACTGGGTTGCCTTCAATGTCAACCTGTCTAATACTTAGTTCCTTTACATGTAAAAATTGGTGTATAGGTTTGTGGTAGACAACTCTAGTTGCCTACATACCACCACCTATCTTGCTTTCTCTTAATTACCCATCCTTGCTTTTCTTTGGAGTGTCAACACATGTTTCCAAGGACCTCTCTCCACTGGGGGTGTCCAGGTGACAAATCTTTGTTAGACATGTAAGTGGAATTGGGTGAGGCTTCTTAGAAGCCTCAGGGGCAAGACTGTCCCATTCTGTCTCCCTTCTTCCTTCCCAGAGAATGTGGCTAAGATGGCAGCTCTCTCTTGTACAGTTCAGACAGCCATCTACTAGGAGAGCAGATAAAATGCCAAAAAGAGCCCAGAAATTATATGAAGACAACTTAATCTTAAAAATCTATCTCCACATTTTTCACCACATAAAAAAGCTCCTTAATTTTATAAGCCAATATTTTCTGCTCTTTCATGACTCAGAGTCAAATACAATTCCTAATTGACACAGGGAGCCAATGTGAAATTTTAATGGGAAAATTCAGGTCAAGTGTCTGACATAATATTCGTTTTTTATTTTTAAAAGTACTCCTGCCCTTTCAAAGAGCCAATCTTGAAAGGTTACCTAGCATATGCTTTCATTTATATAACATTCTGGAAATGAAAAATTACAGAGCTGCAAAATAGAGGTTGATAAAAATCAGAGCCAGACTGTGTGATGGTGCAACTACATGGCAGTGTCCCAGGGGAGGTCTTCCTGGTAATGAAACAGTTGTGTGCCTTTTCTAAAAAAAAAAAAAATGTACTTATTTATTTGGCTGAGACAGGTCTTAGTTGTGGCAAATGGGATCTAGTTCCCTGACCAGGGATCAGGCCTGGACCCCTGCACGGGGAGTGTGGAGTTCCAGCCACTGCACCACCAGAGAAGTCTCAACAGTTCTTCACTTTGACTGTGGTGGTCAAATACAAGTGAAAAGATGTCACAGAACCGCACAGTGCATGTGAGACCTGGTGAAATCTGTAGATGACATCACTGTCAACTTCCTGGTCTTACTGTTGTCCCATAAGCACCTGCGTCATTATCCTCCTGGACAGTCTGAGAGACAGGTACACGTTCTTTCTGTGCTTTCTAAACTTCCTGTTGAATTGCTTATTACTTCAACATGAAAAGTGACAAACTGTCCTGTTTGATAACAGTTGGTGTGCGTTCCTTAATTGAACAAGTTATGGAGAAGGAAATGGCAACCCACTCCAGTGCTCTTGCCTGGAGAATCCCAGGGACGGGGGAGCCTGGTGGGCTGCCGTCTACGGGGTCGCACAGAGTCGGACACGACTGACGTGACTTAGCAGCAGCAGACACAGTTAGGACTAGGTTTCTCAAAGTGGCCATGACTGACATCCTGGCCAGACAATCCCTGTGGGCAGAGCTGGCCTGTGCCTCTTGGCCTGCTGGCTTCTGTCCACTCAGCTCTGAAGATGCTTCTCACCAGCCTGTAACAACCTGAAGTACCTCCAGACATTGCCATATCCATGGGAAGTGGGGGGACATCACCCCTGTTTGAGAACCACTGATTTAATGTAGGATGAAAAATGATTATTCATTTTACAAAGAGTGTTGATATAAAATTCCTTCACATGGCCAAGCCCTCTGGTAGAATGAAAATCTGATTTGTTGCACAGACATTCAAACCAAGTGCTGAATTCTGAACTATATTGTGAAAAGGGATACATACAGCTGCATTTTAAATAACTAGGTTTCCCTATACTGTGGAGGTGCTTTGTTAGAACTGGGTGGCAAAACGCTTCTCTCCTAATTTTCACAAGATTAAGGGTGAAAACTACAAAGGACCATGGAACGCTTGAGAGCATGGCAGGTAGAGCTCATGGGGACAGAAGATGTTGGTGGGCACGAAAGCAGACATGTCTATTCTGACTATACCTCCTCCAGCCCCTGAGACTCGAAGAACAGGGACTTCCTAAGAGAATTTGCAGTCATGAAATTAAAAGATGCTTGCTCCTTGGAACAAAAGCTGTGACCAAACTAGACAGCATATTAAAAAGTAGAGACATTACTTTGCCAACAAAGGTCCGTCTAGTCAAAGCTGTGGTTTTTCCAGTAGTCATGCATGAATGTGAGAGTCAGAATATATAGAAGGCTGAATGCCAAATTGATGCTTTTGAACTGTGGTGTTGGAGAAGACCCTTGAGAGTCCCTTGGACAGCAAGGAGATTCAACCAGTCAATCCTAAAGGAAATCAGTCCTGAATATTCATTGGAAGGAGTGATGCTAAAACTGAAGCTCCAATACTTTGGCCACCTGATGCGAAGAGCTGACTCACTGGAAAAGACCCTGATGCTGGGAAAGATTGAAGGCAGAAAGATGAGGGGATGACAAAGGATGAGGTGGTTGGATGGCATCGCCAACTTGATGGACATGAGTTTGAGCAAGCTCCGGGAGTTGGTGATTGATAGGGAAGCCTGGCCTGCTGCAGTTCATGGGTTGCAAAGAGTCGGACAAGACTGAGTGACTGAACTGAAGGGACTTTCTTGGCCCATCTTCCTCACAATCTCCACTCCAGTACCATAAAATATATCAGGGAGTGACATTCAGTAAACTATACAACATACCTTGAATTTCAAAATACAAGTTTATGTCAACTGACTATTTCAGTATCTTGTAGGGCAGAGTAGCTGGACCTGAGACAGAAAGATCCTTGCAGCTGGGAAACTTTAAGGCCTGAAACAATGTGTGTAAAATTATTCAGACTGTTTCTTCCCCGCAAACTTACAGTTGACAGAAAACACCTGGGTTAAATTATTTCTGGAAATAGCTCTCATTTAAATATAAGGATGCTGCCTAATTAAAGTTTTAATACTTATTTGTTTGTTGTAAATGTGCATTTGATTTGCATTTATCTACAAAAATATAGTAAGTAAAATAAGCCTTAGATAACTGCATGTCACAGAAAAGTATGGCAATTAACATACAGTCACACTGACCTATTTTTAGGCATTTCAAGAATTATTATTCCAAGGACTTATGGACAATGCTCACTTTAATAAAAGCTGTAACACAGGCACTTTCAGTCAGATGTAATACTGACTTCTCTGAGTACTAGATTTATTATTTCACTAGAATATTAAATCATGTAGTTAAAGGTAACAAGTATAATATTGATTCAAGTTCTCTCATTTGCACTAGGCTACTCATGTCATGAGTTGTGTTACTAAAATGCAAAATGTTTGCATTTTGCAAAATGTCACTAGTTCATATTTCAATGCAAGCTTTTTTTCATAGTCTTTGGCACTAATTATAAGAATGAAAAATGAGCAGTTTTCAAGTTGCATGCGATGACCTACACACTTAAAAGACCATCCAATTGTACCAAATTAGTTCAAAAGAGAGTACTTCACTCTCAGAGTAGTTGTATCTTTACAATGAAAAGAAAAACACAGTAACTAAAGAATGCAGCAGGAATTCTTATAAAATATGATTGTAAATTTGGGTTAGGAGAAGAAATAGACTATGGGACTCAGACTCAAACTGTACAAAGGGGAACTTTGAAGTATAGACAATTTTTTTTTAATTAACTTACTTTTTATTGAAGGATAATTGCTCTACAGAATTTTGCTCTTTTCTGTCAAACCTCAATATGAATCAGCCATAGGTATACATATATCCCCTCCCTTTTGGAACTCCCTCCCCATTCCACCCATCTAGGTTGATAGAGAGCCCCTGATTGAGTTTCCTGAGCCATACAGCAAATTCCCATTGGCTATCTATTTTACATATGGTAATGTAAGTTTCCATGTTACTCTTTCCATACATCTCACCCTCTGCTCCCCTCTCCCCATGTCCATAAGTCTATTCTCTATGTCTGTTTCTCTGTTGTTAACCTGTGAATAAATTCTTCAGTACCATTTTTCTAGATTCTGTATATATGTGTTAGAATATGGTATTTATCTTTCTCTTTCTGACTCACTTCACTCTGTATAATAGGCTCTAGGTTCATCAACCTCATTAGAACTGACTCAAATATTTTCCTTTTTATGGCTGAGTAATATTCCATTGTATATATACCACAACTTCTTTCTCCATTCATCTGTTGATGGACATCTAGCTTGCTTCCATGTTCTAGCTATTGTAAATAGTGCTGCAATGAACACTGGGATACATGTGTTTCTTTCAATTTTGGTTTCCTCAGGGTATATGCCTAGGAGTGGGATTGCTGGGTCTTATGGTGGTTTTATTCCTAGTGTTTTAAGGAATCTACCATCTTCCACAGTGGCTGTATCAATTTACATTCCCACCAACAGAGCAAGAGTGTTCCCTTTTCTCCACACCCTTTCCAGCATTTATTATTTGTACACTTTTTGATGATGGCCATTCTGACCGATGTGAGGTGATATCTCATTGTCGTTTTGATTTGCATTTCTCTAATAATGAGTGATGTTGAGCACCTTTTCATGTGCTTGTTAGCCATCTGTATGTCTTCTTTGGAGAAATGTCTGTTTAGGTCTGTTTCCCACCTTTTGATTGGGTTGTTTGTTTTTCTGGTATTCAGTTGTATGAGCTGCTTGTATATTTTGGAAATTAGTCCTTTGCCAGTTGTTTCATTTGTTATTATTTCCTCCCATTCTGAGGGTTGTCTTTTCACCTTGCTTATAGTTTCCTTTGCTGTGCAAAAGCTTTTAAGTTTAATCAGGTCCCACTTATTTACTTTTGTTTTTATTTCCATTACTCTAGGAGGTGGGTCACCGATGATCTTGCTTTGATTTATGTCATCGAGAGTGTTCTGCCTATATTTTCCTTTAAGAGTTTTATAGTTTCTGTTCTTACATTTAGGTCTTTAATCCATTTTGAGTTTATCTTTGTGTATGGTGTTAGGAAGTGTTCTAATTTCATTCTTTTACATGTAGCTGTCCAGTTTTCCCAGGACCATTTATTGAAGAGGCTATCTTTGCCCTATTGTATATTCTTGCCTTCTATGTCAAAAATAAGTTTCCCATAGCTGCATGGATTTATTTCTGGGCTTTCTATCTTGTTCCATTGGTCTATATTTCTGGTTTTGTGCCAGTACCATACTGTCTTGATGACTGTAGCTTTGTATTATAACCTGAAGTCAGGAAGGTAGATTCCTCCAGGTCCATTTTTTTTTTCCTCAAGACTGACTTGGCTATTTAGGGTCTTTTGTGTTTCCATATGAATTGTGAAATATTTTGTTCTAGTTCTACGAAAAATGCCATTGGTAATTTGACAGGGATTGCATTAAACTTGTAGATTGCATTTGGTAGTATAGTCATTTTCACAGTATTGATTCTTCCTACCAAGGAACACGGACTATCTCCCCATCTGTTTATGTCATCTTTGATTGCTTTCATTAGTGCCTTATAATTTTCTGTGTACAGTTCTTTTGTCTTCTTAGGTAAATTTACTCCTAGATATTTACTTCTTTTTGTTGCAATGGTTAATGGGATTGATCCCTAGTGTCTCTTTCTGATTTTTTCATTGTTAGTATATAGAAATGCAAGTGATTTCTGTATATTGATTTTGTATCCTGCAACTTTGCTAAATTCACTGATTAGTTCTAGTAATTTTCTGATACTATCTTTAGGGTTTTCTATGTACAGTATCATGTCATCTTCAAACAGTGAGAGCTTTACTTTTTCTTTTCTGATCTGGATTCCTTTTATTTCTTTTTCTTCTCTGATTGGTGTAGCTAGGACTTCCAGAACAATGTTGAATAGTAGTGGTGAACAAGAACCTTGTCTTGTTCCTGATCTAACAGGAAATGCTTTCAGTTTTTCACCATTGAGAATAATGTTTGCTGTAGGCTTATCATATATGGCCTTTACTATGTTAAGGTAACTATGCCCATTTTTTGAAGAGTTTTAATCATAAATGGGTGCTGAATTTTGTTGCAAAGGCTTTTTTTGCATCTATTGAGACTATCATATGGTTTTTATCTTTCAATTTATTAATATGGTATATCACATTGATTGATTTGTGTGCACTGAAGTATCCTTGTGCCCTGGAAAAAACCCAACTTAATCATAGTGTATGAGCTTTTTAATGTGCTGCTGAATTCTGTTTGCTAAAATTTTGTTGAGGATTTTTGCATCTGTGTTCATCAATGATATTGGCCTGTAGTTTTCTTTTTTTGTGTCGTCTTTGTCTGGTTTTGGTACCAGGGTGATGGTGGCCTCGTAGAATGAGTTTGGACGTGTTCCTTCCTCTGCAATTTTTTGAAAGAGTTTTAGAAGGATAGGCATTATCTCTTCTCTAAATGTTTAATAGAATTTTCCTATGAAGCCATCTGGTCCTGGGCTTTTGTTTTTTGGGGAGATTTTTGGTCACAGCTTCAAATTCAGTGCTTGTAATTGGGATTGTTCATAATTTCTACTTCTTCCTGGTTCAGTCTTGGAAGATTGGACTTTTCTAAGAATCTGTCCATTTCTTCCAGGTTGTCCATTTTATTGCCATATAGTTGTTAATAGTTTCTTATAATCCTGTGCATTTCTGCATTGTCTGTTATAACATCTTATTTTTCATTTCTAATTTTGTTGTTTTGATTTGAAGTGTAGAATTTAGGAATACTGTTTAAGACCTTGTGACATAATGGCAGAACTAGGACAAGAATGCATATCTTTCTGAATCTCTGTTCATGGTTGCCAAAAGCATAGAGCTTGTATTGGGGGAAAATATCATTTCCTCAGAGGCATTCATTGGTGCATTTGTGTTTATAAACACCTTTCGAAAAGCTGATGTGGTTGTTTCACCCACAAAAAATTGAACTTAATCCTACACAATGCACCTATGTATTTTCTTTCTCTTTCTAAGCAATCATGTCCTTGGATTTTCTCATTTTCAGTGTCTATTTCTGTGAGCAGTAAAGCATTGAAGTAGATGGAGGAGTAGGGATTACTGCTTGTAAAAATCAACAACTCTCTGCACAGAAATGACATTTACAAATACATTCACAATAAATTTGCATGACTAATAATGATGATATATATTTTTGTTTTATTATGACATTTTAATTTTATCTATGACAGTAAGAAGAAAAGGGCACAATGATACATTTTGAATGTTCAATTCCAAAACAAATGTTTTTCATAGTTAATCCTACTAAACCTTCTTCAGTTTTGTTGATCTTTCTCCCACACTGATTTTCTCTATTGTTTTCTATTCTCTACTTTATCTCTCTCTACTATGTATTAACTTCCTTCTGTTGTTAGATTTGGATTTAGTTGGTTCTTACTTTTTCTGGTTCTTTAAAAGAGTAAAGTTAGGTTGTTGATTTGAGATCTTCTTAAAAATGATTGACAGCTATAAATTCCCCTCTTAGCACTGCTTTTGCTGCAGCCTGTAAGTTTAGGTGTGCAGCGTTTTATTTTCAGTTACATCAAGATAGCTTCTGGCTTCCCTTGTGATTTCTCTTTTGACACACTGATTATTTAAGCTACATATTTACAATATTTTGTGTCCTCATTTTGCTACTGATTTCCAATTTCGTTCCATTTTGGTTGAGAAAAGGTACTTTTTTATGATCTCAAACTTTTAAAATTTATTAAGACTTCTTTTGTGGCCTAAAACATGGTCTATCCTAGAGAATGTTTCACATGAGCTTGAGGGAAAAAAGCAAAGTGTAGTATGCTGTTTTGGGATGGTGTGAAAAACAGTTTTCAAAAGGTATTTGGGAAGAAGACATAAGTGACTATCTTGAATATGTCTGTATTAAATTAAAATTAATGCCCCAGATATTTACAGCATATTATTTTGATACTAGTCAGCAATTATAATTATAAAAATATTATCACTATTATTCTAAATAATTTGTTTATAACGCAACAGTGAGTTGTACACATATATAAACACATACTAATAAAGGCTACAAACTTATGAACATATGATTAATATTTTATTAATATTTAAAATAATTAAGCCCAGTGCTTATGCAAAGAGTGTGTTTTTATAATCAAGATAAATGAGCTAAGTCCCTTCAGTTGTGTCTGACTCTTTATGACTGTATGGACTGTAGCCCACCAACTGGAGTGGGTTGCCATTTCCTTCTCCAAGGGATCTTCCTGACCCAGGGATCGAACTCACATCTCTTATGTCTCCTGCATTGGCAGGCAGCTTCTTTATTGCGAGCACCACCCGGGAAGCCCGAATCAATGATAAATCACTACCAAATATAATAGAATACTGTAGCATAAATACTTTCAAAGTAGTTTCATGTAAGATCTGATGACAAATATCTCATTTTGTAGATAGTCTTGGACTCAATTCAATTAGCTGAGTATTATACATTTTAATGGCAAAAATGTCTATAATACTTTGACACAAACAGCTGAATGATCTTCCATTACAACTTTATACAATCTTCTCAGTATAGGAGGTAGATTAAGCGTGGGTACACTTTGTATTCCAGGTGAAGTAGTTTAGAGATTGAATTGTGTCAAAAACTTGACAGAAAAGAACAGACCAAAATCATATCCAAATGTCTTCAGTCTGATAATTCCTTAGTGATTCAAAGACATCATTTAGTAATAGTTCTATACTGGAGGTTAACCCGTTGTTGTTAAAGAGTCATCTCAAACAAATGCTGCTCTGGGCAGGCTTCCTGTAGCTTCCCGTGAGGTTAGAGCATCTCCCACAGCCTCCCAGTGCCCCATGAGCTTTGTTCTAACATGACATTTATCACTCCATCACCTGGTAACTTTCCATCATCATGTCAGCCTCTCCCAACTAAGCTCCAGGGCACTTGAGATGTTCCTTTTATCTCTCTTATCCAGCATATGACCTGGGAGATATAAGAAGTTCACTTTCTTTCCTGAGTCTTGGTAGGCTTAGAGATAATAGACTGAAGATGCCTCCCATCCATATCTTCCAGATTTGTCAAGGGAGCTCTTCACCTGCTAAGAGTGCCTTTGGTTCACCAAGAGCAAAAAACAGCTCTCAGATGTGAGTGCAAATGAAATGTTTTGATTCTGCATCTTTTATATTTCCAACCCATATTTTCCAAAGAAAGATTATCCTATGGGTCACATTCACGATTTCCAGTTATCAGTTTCAACTTCCTTTCAAATAATTATTTTAGAGTCATAGGATATTAGAGCTCATATCCTTCCCCTCACACACATTCCCCAATAATAACTCCCCTTGAAGGAATCACATCCTCTCTGGATGTCTCATCCTCTCATACCTCCCCTGATGCTGTAATGTTTCCTAGGTGATGCAGAAATTCTACATTCAGTGATCTAATGGGCTAATTCATCTTTTTCTTGCCATTTCACTCATTTTCTTCATTTTTAACATGATATAAAATTCCAAGAGGATATGCTTTCAATCCTTCTTTGTTCTCTTTAAACACATTGCTTTATACCCAGTGTAGTTCTCTTTGATTCTCTCCAGCTCTGCTTTGTACAAATTACCTACCACTCACTGAAGGATTAACACTGATAACACCTTCTGTAAGACTCAGGAATAAATAGATACTTTTGACTTTGTCAGTTAGCGGAAAACCTTTTCATAAACCAGTATACTCTCAATTATCTTCTGTGATGGATATAAAGAGTTTTCTGCTGGATGTCAGATGGTTCCTGGGGAGACGGGTTCCAAAGCCAGGAGACATTAGGAGATGCTGGTGGAGATGATCCTCTCAACTCTGACAGCTTCCAGAGCCTCTCATAAACCAGAACACAGTCATCCAAGGTGAGAGCACACAGACTCTTTCTTCAAAATTGAATTTACTTTATTTCTTTTATCATGAAATTCTCACAAGAAGGCTTGTGTGGGTCACATTTTGAGAAATGTTGACCTGCCTAAATTTATTCATTGACTGTCTGGAAGCCACCTGCTACAAATTATTTACTCTAGAGCTTAAATAAAACAGAACTACACAGCCAGGGTTACTGCAAGAAGATTACAACAAAAGGCTCTGAAATGGGTTTTTCAAACTTTGGATGTTCTTTGGGTCTTCTGTATACCACACCAAGTCACTAAAAGAAAAACTGAATCTGGAGGATAAAGATAATAAAAGCATACATCAGATGGCAGCCTCATTGCCTTTTTTGTAAATCTAAAAACAAAACAAAACAAACAAACAAACAAAAAATGGCTTTAACCTTCAATTATATAGTGATACTGTTTGGCAGTTCAAATCCCTCCTGCCCCCCCCCCCAAAAAAAAAGTGTAAGGGTGAAACTCCTCATGCTTTCTTCTGTCTCCAGATTTTGCATCTGAGTATGTCTGTGGTCTTCAATTGTGCTATAGGCAAAATTCTGCTGCTCCTAAAGTTCAGGCCTGCTGTGAACCTTATACACCCTGGATAATCTCCTCTACCTGAGTGTGGTCAAGCTCTGTGAGTATCTAGGTTACTTTACATGGCAAAGCTGACACCCTTTAATTACCCTGTGATATATGATTCTATTGCACTCACTTGGAGAGGGAGTCTGCTGCTGACCTTGAAGGAGTGGGCTGCCATATTATAAGGAGGCCAGCTAACCGGGACCTGAAGGTGTCCTCACATAGCTGAGAGAGCTGCCAGGACAAGAGCCAGAAATAAAATGAGGACTTCAGTCCTACAACCACAAGGATCTTGATTTTTCTAACAACCTCGGTGAGTTCTGAAGAGAGCAGGAAGCTCCAGGTGAAAGTGCAGCTTGGCCATCATCTCAATTTCAGACTTTGAGAGACCCTGGGCAGAGAGCCCAGTCTCCCTAAGCCAGACTTCTGATCTACAGAAGCTGAGGTGATGGAGGGTGTATTGTAAGTGCCAAGTCTATGCCAATGTTTTAGACAGTAATAGGAAATGAACGCTGGCCATTCACTAATCTTGGTGGGAAGTTCCCTGTGTAGATTTTCACAAAGAAAATTCTTTCAACATACATAGTGCAACGTTCCTGAAGATTTCAAGGGCCCATTTGGGAAGACCCTTTCTTCCTTCTCCTGCCCCCTCCCCAAATACCCATCTCTCTACTCCAAGCTCCTTGACTGAAGCCACCAAAATGCTCTTTATTCCTTGAAGGTAGATGACTATCTCTCTCTTTGCTAGAATTTTGGGGACATCCTACATAGAGCGTTTTGCTTTCTGACTCAGAGCTTGAAGAATGATTCTTCCAAATGCGGGGCTGACTCGCAAAAGTAATCTAGTAGATCGATTTTTCCAATGTGAAATTCATTGCAACAGTAGTAATGGAAATGCCACTCTGAGCCCCTGTTGTGTAATGGGCTGTGCTGTGTGATTTGCAGATTATTTTCAGTTCTTAAATTTCAAAGTAGAACTCATTATTACCATCCTTTCTGGAATCAAAGAGAGGTGAGAGGAACCCCAACAATCAGAGCTAGAAAGTGCACCTAGGATTTTAACTTATGTTTGTTCAGCTATAAAGTTCCAGATCTGAATCTTACTGTATCCTCTCCTGAGCTGAATGTTTGCTACCTGAGCAAATTGTTGTTGTTCAGTCACTCAGTCATGTGCGCATCTTTGCGACCCCATGGAGTGCAGCACATCAGGCTTCCCTGCCCTCCACTATCTCCCAGAGTTTGCCCAAACTCATGTCCATTGAGTCGGTGATGCCATCCAACCATCTCATCCTCTGTCACCCCCTTTTCCTCCTGCCTTCAGTCTTTCCTATCATCAGGGTCTTTTCCAATGAGTTGTATCTGGTGGTCAAAGTTTTGGAGCTTCAGCTTTAGCAACAGTTGGCAAAAGGTCATTTTGGTTTCTGTGTCTTTAGCCCTCTTGGGTACCCAGCAATGGGCTTAATCCAGACAGGAAAGACAGGAATTGATGGCGGTGGGGTTGAGTGCAATAGCCATTTTATGATCCAGTGCAGTGACTTTATATAAGATAGTGTACATTTGAATCCCATAATCCTTTCTTAAAAATCCTGGCAAACTCTCTCTACTCCTCACTGTGCCTATGTGTAAAAGGGAATTACTAGAATTCATAGTTGTGAGGATTCCTATGAGAGTTAAATGAGATAACTTATGCATACAAATGGTCTGCTGCACAGTGAACATTCTATGAATGTTAGACACTAGTACTGCTACTGTGATTGCTATACCAAGCTTTGATGTCGAAAGCCTGAGGCTATATTTAAATAACAAAGCACCTGACTATCAGCAGAGGTATACAGAGAACCAGAGAAAGGCAGGTATGCTTCTCACAGTAGGAAGCATCAGTGTAAATCCTCCATGAGTTGAGTTAATCATTCTGTGTCTATGATGCATATCTGTACTTCAGTTTTCCAACTAGCTCCTTTGAAACATATTTCACTTGGTGGAGTCTGGTCTCAATCAGTGTTGACACCTAAGGGAGCCTGCTGGAATTCCATCAGTCCTGAGTCTGCCCTGTGAACTGAAAGAAGAGGGGGCTTGGTGTCAGAAGACAGGTCACCGTGGGCTGAGTGATGCTGAGCAAAGGTTTCCTCTTTGGTTAGTGGGGTTTACATGGTTTCCCCTATGGGATCAGCATCTTCCCTGGTGGCTCAGATGGTAAAGAATCTGCCTGCCACACAGGAGATGTGGGTTCAATCCCTGGGTTGGGAAGATTTCCCTGGAGTAGGAAATGGCAACCCACTCCAATATTCTTGCCTGAAGAATTGCATGGACAGGGGAGCCTGGTGGGCTAGAGTTCATGAGGTCTCAAAGAGTCAAACACAACTCAGTGACTAACACTTCCACTTTTATAATCCTCACAAGCCTAGTGCAAATAAAAATTATAAATCAGAAGTGTGAACTGTCACCACCATCTAGTGGTCAGAAATGTTGTCATTAAGTAGTAGAAAGGAAGCCTTCATCCTAGAGCAGTTTCTAGTCCCATTCTAGGTGAGGCTTGAGCCCCCATGTCCCAAAGCAGCCACCATATTAATTGCCCTCTTCAGCATCTAGAATGGTGCTAGCTACATGCCATCCATGGGGCAAGGTGAGAGACAGTCACACAGGTCATCCTGAGTGTTTTGTGGTTCAGACCAGGAAACCACGTGGAGAAAACAAGGGCCCAATTTAGCAGTGGTCAGGATTTACTGAGAACCTTGCATTGTCACATTGTGGAGCAACGAGTCAAACCCTTTCCTTCTTACGTGAATCATCTTCCATTCATATCTGCATGAGATTTTATTATTGCCCAGTGCTTATTTTACACAATATCAGATGTCAGGCAGTGATACCATTTACAGCATCCATTGCATTCCAGAAACTGATCATGCATGGCATGCTAGCTAACAGCAAAATAAATTAAAAATATTTAAAATGATTTCCTCAAGAATTTGAGACAGTGGTTCATAAACATATGGACAAACCCCTACTTATTAATCTTTAAAAAATACACGTTTTTTGTTTTAGATAGTTATGCCATTGTGATCGGAGAAGGCAGTGGCACCCACTCCAGTACTCTTGCCTGGAAAATCCCATGGACGGAGGAGCCTGGTAGGCTGCAGTCCATGGGGTCACGAAGAGTCGGACACGACTTCACGACTTCACTTTCACTTTTCAGTTTCATGCATTGGAGAAGGAAATGGCAACCCACTCCAGTGTTCTTGCCTGGAGAATCCCAGGGATGGGGGAGCCTGGCGGGCTGCCGTCTATGGGGTCGCACAGAGTCGGACACGACTGAAGCAACTTAGCAGCAGCAGTAGCAGCAGCCATTGTGATGATGCAGTGACGGGAATTGCATTTTCTTTAATGGTATCTATGGAACAACTTTTATTTCAGGTAGATCCCAGGTTGATTTGCACTACTTTATATTTGCAAATTATATGTCACTTCACATATTATCTATCTATCTATCTATCTATCTATATATATATAAACTACTTCATGATAGCTGGAAGTTTAGAAAGAACATTAAGCCAATTAAAGATGTCTCCTCCATTAACACTCAGCTCAAACTTCGTCAGATGGGGCAAAGTCAGTAAACACTTTCCAGTTAATGCACCAGTCTCCTCTCCCATATTTCATCACGAATGTTCCTTGTGTTTTTCTTGGGTATAGAATAATGAGTATGTCTTCCATTAAAGCTGTTTACTGACTGAGAGTAATGATGTAGTCTGACATTTTCGTACCCTCATTAGAGAAATAGACTTGAACACCCATATAAGACACCACACTCAGCACTTTTTCTGTTACATATGTGAAAGTTGTGTCCAAATGGCCTGATCCTATCTGCACTGCTACTGCTAAGTCACTTCAGTTGTGTCCGACTCTGTGCGACCCCATAGACAGAAGCCCACCAGGCTCCCCGTCCCTGGGATTCTCCAGGCAAGAACACTGGAGTGGGTTGCCATTTCCTTCTCCAATGCATGAAAGTGAAAAGTGAAAGGAAGTCGCTCAGTCGTGTCCGACTCTTATCGACCCCATGGGCTACAGCCTACCAGGCTCCTCTATCCATGGGGTTTTCCAGGCAAGAGTACTGGAGTGGGGTGCCATTGCCTTCTCCACCTACCTGCACAGTTTTATAATAAAAAAAGAGTGATTCAGATTTCTGAATGAACACACGGTTCAAGATCCACAACTTCCATTGCAAAGTTCCTGTGAGGATGCAGTGATGACTCTGGCCCACCCGTCTCCTAACTGTGGGCCAGAGTCATCACTGCATCCTCACAGGAAGGCACCAGAGGGACCTGAGAAGCCTCCTGGACTCAGGCTCAGCCCAGTCCCCATCACCTGGCAGGAGTCCGCAGCTCCACCTGTAAGCTGTCGGCATGGCTTTGCCCCCTTTATCAACACAGCAAATTATGCCAAGTTTTGTTTTAGACAGTTAAACCACAGTTAAACCACTGCATATGGCATCATTGAATGATGGACTGTGATGGACTCCTCTCTCCCTCACACCCACATCTGCTCCTCAACAGTCCTGCAGGCTCTCTGCTGGCCCCAAGGCCTCCACACATCTCCGCCTGCCCTAAGAACATGCCTGTCCCTCCCATGGGACACATGTCTTCCTCCTCGTTCTCCCTCCCTCCCTTGCTTCACCCATACTTGGTTCTGTACACAGCAGCCATAGAAATGGACTTAGTAAATGATCTCCCTAATATAATATTTTTTAAGTTCAACTCCACTTCAGTTAAAAAATAAGAATTAAAAAAAAAGGGATGTGATGCACTGCACAGGAAATATAGTCAACAAGGGTATAACTTCGTATTGTGTATAATCCATAAAAATAATGAATCACTATGTTGTTCCCCCGAAACTAACATAATGTGTGTGTGTCTGTTCAGTCATGTCTGATCCTCTTTGAGACCCCGCAGACTGTAGCTTGCCAGGCTCCTCTGTCCATGGGATTTCTCAGGCAAGAACTGGAGTGTGTTGTCATTTCCTCCTCCAGGGGATCTTCCTGATTCAGGGATCAAATCTGCATCTCCTGCACTGGAAGGCAATATTCTTTACTGATGAGGCACCTGGGAAACCCATAACTAACATAATATTGTAAGTCAGTTACGCATGTGTGTGTGCTAAATAACTTCAGTCATGTCCAATTTTTGGTGACCCTATAGACTGTAGCCCACCAGGTTCCTCTGTCTATGGGATTTTCCAGGCAAGGATATTGGAGCAGGTTGCCATGCCCTCCTCCAGAGGATCTTCCCAACCCAGGGATCAAACCCATGTTTCTTCTGTCTCCTGCATTGGCATGTGGAATCTTCACACTACTCTACTTGAGAAGCTCCTTAATACTGATCAGTTCAGTTCAGTTCAGTCACTTAGTCACGTCTGACTCTTTGTGACCCCATGAATCACAACACGCCAGGCCTCCCTGTCCATCACCAACTCCCGGGGTTCACTCAAAATCATGTCCATTGAGTTGGCGATGCCATCCAGCCATCTTATCCTCTGTCGTCCCCTTCTCCTCCTGCCCCCAATCCGTCCCAGCATCAGAGTCTTTTCCAATGAGTCAGCTCTTCACGTGACGTGGCCAAAGTATTGGAGTTTCAGCTTCAGCATCAGCCCTTCCAATGAACACCCAGGACTGATCTCCTTTAGAATGAACTGGTTGGATCTCCTTGCAGTCCAAGAGACTCTCAAGAGTCTTCTCCAACACCACAGTTCAAAAGCATCAATTCTTCAGCGCTCAGCTTTTTTCACAGTCCAACTCTCACATCCATACATGACCACTGGAAAAACCATAGCCTTGACTGGATGAACCTTTCTTGGCAAAGTAATCTCTGCTTTTCAATATGCTATCTAGGTTGGTCATAGCTTTCCTTCCAAGGAGTAAGCACCTTTTAATTTCATGGCTGCAGTCATCATCTGCAGTGATTTTAGAGCCCCTAGAAATAAAGTCTGACACTGTTTCCCCTGTTTCCCCATCTATTTCCTATGAAGTGATGGGACCAGATGCCACTTTAGTCTTATTAATCAGCTAATATTTACCTGATACACTCCTAAGCTTTTTATTTAAAAATGTTTTTCTCTACCTTTATTGAGGTAAAATTGATATACAAATAATTGCACATAATCAATGCAGACAGTTTAGTGATTTTGATCATAGGTATATATTGGTATTGGGGCTTCCCAGGTGGCTCAGTGGTAAAGAACCCATCTGCCAATGCAGGAGCGTTCCTTGGGTCAGGAGGGATCCCTGGAGAAGGAAATGGCAATTCATTCCAGTATTCCTGCCTGGGAAATCCCACGGACAGAGGAGCCTGGATGGCTGCAGTCCATGGGGTCACAAATGATTTGGACACAATAGAGTGGCTAAACAACAACAATATACGGGTGTTAGTATCACCATGATCAAGATAATAAATACTCTCAAATGCCCAATATCTTACTGATAACAACAGGCACAGTGCTGTCCAGCAGATCTCTGAAACTTATTTATCTTGGAGAACTATAACTTTATACCTATTGAACAAGAATTCCCCAAACCAAGGTAACATCCATTCTGGTGTTTCCGTCTGTAAGTTTGACTGTTTCAGGCACCTCATGTTACAGGAATCATGCATTATTCACAACAGCCAAGATGTAGAAGCAAACTGAAGGTCCCTGACAGATGATGGATAAAAAAACATGGCCCGTCCATACTATGGAATATCATTCTGCCTTAAAAGGGAAGGAAATCCTGCTATTTGTGACAACATGAATAGTCTTGAAAGACACTGTGCTGAGTGAAATAAATCAGCCTAAGTTCTTTAGTATTTCACTTTGTCTTTCTCCTCAGTACTCTAAAGATCAGGATTAAATCATAACTTCATTCCACAAATACTTTCGAGCACCTGCTGTATTCCAGGCACTGTCCTAGGGTGGCTCTACAACAGGGAACAGGACAGACACATTCCCACCCTTATGTGCCTTCCAGGGCAGGGACGGAGGCAGTAAACTCCTCAGAGAGTGTGTGCTCATCGCTGGGGACAGTACAGGGAGGAACACCAGTTGAGGTAGTGGTGTGTCTGTTGAGCTCAGGCTCTGCTGCGCAGAGATCTGCAGGGTGTGGCCGGCAAGTCTGTTCACCTCTCAGAGATCATTTCAGACAGCTAAGGGCAGAGGGAAAAGCCCTGCTTGATGTGCTTGAGACACAGGAGGGGAGACCAGTGAGCCGGAGCCTTAGGTGAGGTGGGAATGGCAAGGTGTGAGATCCAGGCGAGGAAAGGGCTCCGTGCGGGGGAGCATCGTTAGGACTTCCGATCTTGCACTGAGTGAGATGACAAGCCACTGGAGGGTTTGAGCAGAGACTGATGGAAACAGACTTTTAAAAGACTCACTCTAGTTTCTGTGCGGACAATAGAATGAACAAGGGCAAGAGCAGAGTACACATGCTGGTGACGTATGACAGAAAGCAAACCAATATTGGAAGCCAATCATCAGGCAATTAAAAAAACAATAAAAGATTTAAAAAGAAAGAAGAAAGAGCAGAAATCAGGTAGCTGAGAACTGCAGTCACCCAGGTGAGGCAAGACACGGTGGCTGCTGAGATTTTCTTACGATCAACAGAAGTGTGGAGTGGTTAGGTATTGGGTATAACGGGCAGAGGAGATACATGTATATATATCTTCAAATACTAAGATGTCATTGCATTTCAAAGTATCCACAACCTAAAATATCCCATTCACATTCCTCCAGAATTCCTGTACACACAACATCAAATACTGAAATAGCATTTTCACACTATTACACTTGAAAATACCACTTAGGAACAATATTTTTGGAAATAGAGGATTTAAGGCATTCAATTGGAATCATATATATATATATCCAGTTTTGCTGATAAAATGTCAAAAATGAATTTAAAGTATTTTATCCCAAGGAACTGAAAGAAACAATTGTCATTTCCTAAGAAGATGGTGCAGAGAGTTTTGAAAAGAAAATCTAGACTTAGTTTTGGGGGCATGTTATGTTCGCTAAGCCTATTGGCTATACAAATGGAGAGGCGCGCAACTGGAGATGTGTGCTGGGATTCAGAGGAGAAATCCTACCAGATGAGGACTTGAAAGAGGTCACATATGGATGACAGTATTTCAAGTCTAGGGATAGAGTGAGTAGAGATGGAAAGGGGGGAGGACCACGAGGTGCCCAGGACAAGGACAGTTACAGGCGAGGGGCACCAAGGGTATCAGAGAGGGGTTGAGGAGGTGGGGAGAGCAAGACAAGAGAACAGGAAGTGGTCCAGGTGGGCAGTGAAGGGAGCACTCCTGGGATGAGAGCCCATGCTGATGGCAGGTCGGGGAGGAGGAGGCCTGAGTGGAGAACCAGCCGTCAGACCTGAGAGCAAGATGACCGCCACAGATACACCTGTGGCTCTCTGGTCAGGATGGAGGGTGAAAGCTTGTCTAGGCTGGGCTCCAGGGAGAGTAGCAGAGGTTCTGAGACAGGGCACACATTTTATCCTAAAGAGAAACAGTTCTAAGACAGGGGTGTCCAGAAATGCACTAGTCCAAGACACCCATGTCAGTAAAATATACATATGGATAGTTCTGTAAATCAATATGACATTATGTTTAATCTGAAAGTAATGAAAATATATTACATCTTTTCCCCTCCATATATCACCTTGATCTTTCCTTATTTTTTTCTTTTACTCCTTCAGGGAGATTTATCAAGGTGGTATAATGTTAATTTTAAAATACATTATTTTATGAAAATGAACTTTGTCTATAACCTTAACACAGGACAACCCTAGTAGATATTAACTCTCACTAGTCCCTTACAATCTAGCAGAGTGCATGACCTCATACCCAGCACATCAGATCAGATCAGTCACTCAGTTGTGTCTGACTCTTTGCAACCCCATGAATCACAGCACGCCAGGCCTCCCTGTCCATCACCAACTCCCGGAGTTCACTGAAACTCACATCCATTGAGTCAGTGATGCAATCCAGCCATCTCATCCTCTGTCGTCCCCTTCTCCTCCTGCCCCCAATCCCTCCCAGCATCAGAGTCTTTTCCAATGAGTCAACTCTTCGCATGAGGTGGTCAAAGTACTGGAGTTTGAGCTTTAGCATCATTCCTTCCAAAGAAATCCCAGGGCTGATCTCCTTCAGAATGGACTGGTTGGATCTCCTTGAGGTCCAAGGGACTCTCAAGAGTCTTCTCCAACACCACAGTTCAAAAGCATCAATTCTTCAGCACTCAGCCTTCTTCACAGTCCAACTCTCACATCCATACATGACCACAGGAAAAACCATAGCCTTGACTAGACGAACCTTTGTTGGCAAAGTAATGTCTCTGCTTTTGAATATGTTATCTAGGTTGGTCATAACTTTCCTTCCAAGGAGTAAGCGTCTTTTAATTTCATGGCTGCAGTCACCATCTGCAGTGATTTTGGAGCCCAGAAAAATAAAGTCTGACACTGTTTCCACTGTTTCCCCATCTATTTCCCATGAAGTGGTGGGACCAGATGCCATGATCTTCGTTTTCTGAATGTTGAGCTTTAAGCCAACTTTTTCACTCTCCACTTTCACTTTTATCAAGAGGCTTTTGAGTTCCTCTTCACTTTCTACCGTAAGGGTGGTGTCATCTGCATATCTGAGGTTATTGATATTTCTCCCGGCAATCTTGATTTCAGCTTGTGTTTCTTCCAGTCCAGTGTTTCTCATAATGTACTCTGCATATAAGTTAAATAAACAGGGTGACAATATACAGCCTTGATGAACTCCTTTTCCTATTTGGAACCAGTCTGTTGTTCCATGTCCAGTTCTAACTGTTGCTTCCTGACCTGCATACAGATTTCTCAAGAGGCAGATCAGGTGGTCTGGTATCCCCATCTTTTTCAGAATTTTCCACAGTTTATTGTGATCCACACAGTCAAAGGCTTTGGCATAGTCAATAAAGCAGAAATAGATGTTTTTCTGGAACTCTCTTGCTTTTTCCATGATCCAGCAGATGTTGGCAATTTGATCTCTGGTTCCTCTGCCTTTTCTAAAACCAGCTTGAACATCAGGAAGTTCATGGTTCACATATTGCTGAAGCCTGGCTTGGAGAATTTTGAGCATTACTTTACTAGCAGGAGGTAAAATATTGTGTGCGAGCATGTATAGATGTGTGCATGTATATGTGTGTGTATACATGCATATGTATGCATAGATATGCACATACATGCAGAGATGTGTGTATGCACATGTATGTGTTCAGTTCAGTTCACTCAATCGTGTCCGACTCTTTGCGACCCCCATGGGCTGCAGCATGCCAGGCTTCCCTGTGCATCACCAACTCCCAGAGCTTTCTCAAACTCATGTCCATCGAGTTGGTGATACTATCCAACCATCTCATCCTCTGTCATCCCCTTCTCCTGCCTTCAATCTCTCCCAGTATCAGGGTCTTTTCCAAAGAGCCAGTTCTTCGTATCAGGTGGCCAAAGCATTGAAGCTTCAGTTTAGCATTAGTCCTCCAATGAATCTTCAGGACTGATTTTTGGGATGGACTGGTTGGATCTCCTTGCAGTCCAAGGGACTCTCAACAGTCTCCTCCAACACCACAGTTCAAAGGCATCAATTCTTTGGCTCTCAGCTTTCTTTATGGTCCAACTCTCACATCCATACATGACTACTGGAAAAACCATAAATTTTACTAGACAGAACTTAGTTGGCAAAGTAATGTCTCTGCTCTTTAATATGCTATCTAGGCTGGTCATAGTTTTTCTTCCAAGGAGCAAGTGTCTTTTAATTTCATGGCTGCAGTCACTATCTGCAGTGATTTTGGAGACCCCAAAATAAAGCCTGTTACTGTTTCCATCGTTTCCCCATCTATTTGCCATGAAGTGATGGGACCAGATGCCATGATCTTAGTTTTCTGAATGTTGAGTTTTAAGGCAGCTTTTTCACTCTCCTCTTTCACTTTAATCAAGAAGACTCTTTAGTTCCTTTTCGCTTTCTGCCATAAGGGTGGTGTCATCTGCATATCTGATGTTATGGATATTTCTCCCTGCAGTCTTGATCCCAAATTGTGCTTCACATGATGTACTCTGCATATAAGTTAAATAAGCAGGGTGACAATATACAGCCTTGACATATTCCTTTCTCAATTTGGAACCAGTCTATCGTTCTGTGTCCCATTCTAACTGTTGCTTCTTGACCTGCATACAGATTCCTCAGGAGGCAGGTAAGGTGGTCTGGTATT
The DNA here is from genome assembly GCF_032452875.1 of Bos javanicus. Classification (NCBI taxonomy): domain Eukaryota; kingdom Metazoa; phylum Chordata; class Mammalia; order Artiodactyla; family Bovidae; genus Bos; species Bos javanicus. Next base: position 3,080,533 of record NC_083894.1, read on the forward strand.
CCCACGTCTTGAAGAATTTTCCAGTTTGTTGTGATTCATACAGTCAAAGGATTTAGCTTAGTCAATGAAGCAGAAGTAGATATCTTTCTGGAATTCTCTTAATTTTTCTATGCTCCAACCCATGTTGGCAATTTGATGTATATGTGTGCATATATATATGTGCACAGGTATATATGTGTGTGTAGGTACAGATGTGTGTACACATGTACATGTGTTCGTGCATGTATAGGTATGCACATGTGTGTGTACAGATGTGTGTATGCTTGTATATGTGTACACACATGTTTTCTATCTTAAGGACAGAGGTGGCTATAATAATTTCAAGGTTCCATTGTCTCTAGAATTCTACTAAATAAAATGTAGTTTTGTTCCAGTGCTTAACATATTCTTATATAAAGGAAAATCTGTGAAACATATACAGCCATTTTTATAAGAAAGGAAATATCCTAAAGAATTTATGAATTAAAATGGCAAGTCTCACATTTAACCACATAATATTTAAATTCTTTAGAAAGACAGACTACAAAGCTGTATTCTTTATTTTTTAAAGCAATTTAACATATTCAGCAATGGAAAGCAATTTAGAATGAAAGATAGCTATCATACAAATACAGGTTTAATTTATTATCTCAGTAGAGTATAGCATTATACATTTGGATCAAAACTTTCACTTATTAGATAAGCTTCTCATCTGACTAAAATGCTGATATTCTCAGATTTTAATGGTTTGTAATCCAAGATGTGATTATAATTGGGCCCTAGAAAGTTGGAATTAATTTTTCATGGGCTTAATACTCAATTATGGCTCTTTTCCCTGGCAAGTCCTCATAGGTTGTTGTAATTCATACATAGCTTACTGGTGTGTATTAGGTTGGTGCGAACATAATTGCGGTTTTGGACTGTGATTTTTAAATCATTATAACTAGGCTCAAACACATCTTTATTAATCAAAATAGGAGCTATTAAAGTAAACACAATTTTGCAAATGAGAAATAAGTTGGTTTGTTCCTGGAGCATAAAATAAATCCATGCTTCAGGATTCAGTGAACTCTTGGAAAGCATTTTCTGCCTCCTGCTGGTTGTGGAAGTGTTTTCTCTGCAAAAAGTTGTTAAGATGCTTGAAGAAATGGTATTTGGTTGGTGAGAGGTCAGGTGAATATGGCAGATGAGGCAAAGCTTTGTAGCCCAATTTGTTCAACTTTGATTGTGTGACATGTGGTAGGGCATTGTCACAGAGAAGAACTGAGTCATTTCTGCTGACCAATACTGGCTTCAGGCATTGCAGCTTTTGTTACATCTAATCAATTTGCCAAGCATACATCTCAGATGGAAGGGTTTCACTGGGATTCGGAAAGCTATAGTGGATCAGACTAGCAGCAGACCACCAAATAGTAATCATGACCATTTTTGGTGAAAGTTTGGCTTTAGGAAGTGCTTTGGAGCTTTTTCTCAGTCCAACCACTGAGCTGGTCATCACTGGTTGTCATATCAAATTCACTTTTCATCACATATCACAATCTAATCAAGAAACGGTTTATTCCTGTTGCATCGAATAAGAGAAGACTACACTTCAAAATGATAATTTTTTAAATTTTTAGTCAGCTTATGAGTACCCACTTATTGAGCTTTTTCACCTTTCCAATTCACTTGAAATGCCAAATGACCATAGAATGGCCAACGCTGAGATCTTCTTATAACTTCTCATGTAGTTGTAAGAGGATCAGCTTCCATGATCCTCTAAATTGGCTGTTGTCAACATCTGATGGCTGGCCACTACACTCCTCATCTTCAAGGCTCTTGCCACCTTTGCAAAACTTCTTGAACCACCACCGCACTGTATGTTAGTTAGCAGTTCCTGAGCCGAACATGTGGTTGATGTTGTGAGTTGTCTCCACTGCTTAACGACCCATTTTTTGTTGTTGTTGTTGTTTTTGGCAAAGTAATATCTCTGCTTTTTATTTTTTTATAGGAAGTATTATATTTTATTTTATTTTTTGTTATAGTTTTCTTTTTTTTTTAACTTTACAATATTGTATTGGTTTTGCCATTTTGAACTTGAATAAGAAAATCACTCAAATCTGCTTCTTGTCTAACATCATTTCCCTAATCTAAAATACACATTAAATAAATGGCAAGTAATAAGTCACTAGCAAAAAAGCATAAAGTGAGAAATGTGTATTAATATGATGTATGACATAGCCACATTTATTTAAGAATGTATTCCAATATCAAACAGCAAAGACCCACAATGCAAAACCACAATTACTTTTGCACCAACATAATACTACCTCAAGGATCCAACCAGTCCAGTCTAAAGGAGATCAGTCCTGGGATTTCTTTGGAAGGAATGATGCTAAAGCTGAAACTCCAGTACTTTGGCCACCTCATGTGAAGCACTGACTCATTGGAAAAGACTCTGAATCTGGGAGGGATGTGGGGCAGGAGGAGAAGGGGATGACAGAGGATGAGATGGCTGGATGGCATCACCGACTCGATGAACACGAGTTTGAGTGAACTCCGGGAGTTGGTGATGGGACAGGGAGGCCTGGTGTGCTGCAATTCATGGGGTCGCAAAGAGTCAGACACAACTGAGCAAATGAACTGAACTGAACTGAATACTACCACCACACAATTTCCCCTGCTGTGCTTTCTTTCATGTATGCTTGCTTCTCCTGGAAAATATACTCCCCGTTTCCTGCTAGAAATGCCACAAGAAATTTCAACCCCAATAAGCAAGTCAAACTCCCCCAATTCCTGCCCTTGTTTTTATGAATAAGGACATTCACTCCTTCAGGACTGGCGCCGTGGTTTGGAAATGAAAATCTGCTGGGGTTCTGAAATCTGTTGCCAGAAGTCCAATTCAAGGAAGAGGAGCAGTTCTGCTTTGTGGTTACCATGACACCATGACACTGATCCCCCGAGGAAAATGGGCAAGGAGGCCATGAGAAATCTAGTACTTCTGCTAGAGAATGAGTATTCTTCAGGGTCTCTAAATAAATCTTACTTTTTAAGTAAGTCTTTCTGGTTTACACTGTCAAAGGGATTTCTGAAGATCTCTCTCCCTGACTCTTGCCAGCAACATCTTATTAATTTTAAGTCCAGAATAACTATCAAATCTGCATCTTCCTTTCTAGTCTCTCGAATCCATTTGAATTACTAATGTATTTTGCATGGCACAATTTAATACCTGGGTTTTTTAAACTGGCATTCGCAGTGAGAGCTTGTGATAGAAGAAAAATGAGCATCGTGGTTTGACCATTCTCCAGCTCACGATGTCAATGTTCATGGTGATGGCATGACTGGACCCCTGTTGGTGATGTCATCGGTGGACTGGCTCACCTGATACATGCACATTAAGACCTTGTTCTTTTGGTCCAGTCTGCTCTTGTTTCCTGATTCAAGCCTGGGAAGGCTGCTGACATGTGATAAGAGCATCCTGGTATCCACTCCCTTCCTCCCTGTCATCTGCCCAAACTTCCTTTAATGTGTTGCCAAACAGCTCACAAAGTAAGCTTGCTATACTTTGCAAATAAATACTGCAACATTTTCATGTTAAGGAAGGAGTTCTAATGCTCCATCACCCAGCTGCCCTTCACTGTTGCTCTATATGTTGTCAGGTGTGGGTAATGCAGGTCTACATGTAAGCGGCACTGTGAAGTTGTATTTTCACAGTCCACTCAGTTGTGTTTTAAATGTTATCACCATTTACACCATGCTCAAATATACGGAGAAGGTGATGGCACCCCACTCCAATACTCTTGCTTGGAAAGTTCCATGCATGGAGGAGCCTGGTAGGCTGCAAAGAGTCGGACACGACTGAGCGACTTCACTTTCACTCTTCACTTTCATGCATTGGAGAAGGAAATGGCAACCCACTCCAGTGTTCTTGCCTGGAGAATCCCAGGGACGGCGGAGCCTGGTGGGCTGCCATCTATGGGGTTGCACAGAGTCAGACACGACTGAAGCGACACAGCAGCAGCAGCAGCAGCAGCACATATCTGATATCTGATGGCCTGATGTGGTGATTTCTAAAGATAAGGTGAGAAGTAGAAGACAAACTTGCTAAAGTTTCAGATGATTCTGATAAGGTTAGTGATAAAAATAAATGACCTTCTTTTGTGTCATTTCTGTGCATTAAATGCACCACAGGATACAAAAGCATTCTGTCTTCACAGTGAAAGAGACTTGTCATCATTTAATACAGGGGATCCAAGTTGTCCAATTCACTGTTTTGCACACTGCATTGTACATGCAAACATCTTACAGACACGGCATTGGCTTTGGCAAACTTGAAGATCTTTAACAGCAAATCACTACCATTTGTTATGTGATGGTGCTGGTTACCATTCCATAGCTGTTTAAACAGCTATGGAATCTCAAATAGAGAAACACTTGTTGAAAAAGAAGTCACATTGGTAAAAAGGCTCTGGGGCTCAAATAGAAGTCCACATTGGTAAAAAGGCTCTGGGAGAGAGTTATTTAGTAGCAGAATTTACTGAGCAGAGAGGACAAAGCCCAACAGTTGGTGAAACCTTAAACACTCAGCGTAAAGACTCACAGTGAGCGCAGAGTGGCACTCCCAGGGAAGATGGAGCGTGAGAGCCGTAAAGCACATGTTTCCTCCCAAATGATAAAAGCGCAACTTTGGCCCTCACACTGACGACACAGCACATGATGCTGAGGAGGACTTCTACAGGACACTGGAGAAACAGCCTTCCCAACAAGATACTAGTCATCAGATCTCACTAACAAACGTAAATGGTGGTAAAAGTCCTGAACACATTTTCTGCTGTAAACAAGTGCTTTAAGTCAGCAAAGACCAAGATGTCCTGGATGCTTTGTGCTCCTATCCAAAATAAAAGATGTGTTAGAGAACCTGTGTTGGCACCTACACAGATGGTGCTCAATTTTTTGACCTCGTGGGAGGTTTGACTCAATTACAAAAGAGACTCCTTAGGTTGTCACAGAACACAGTTTTCTTACAGGAACGGACTGTTGTACAAGCTCAGGGGAGAAGCTACAAGGTGATGAACTTCATGAACTGAAGACAAACTTCAGAATGTTTAAGGACTGTGGGGACACGTAGAGGAAGAAGACTGTGGAAGAAGAGAAGAGCTGCAGAAACTCGTGTCTGCAGTGACCTCATCCCGTAAGCCTACCATTCCATCCTGTCTGCCTCCTTGTGCTTAGTCACTCAGTCATTTCTGACTTGTTGCGACCCTATGGACCATAGTCCACCATGCTCCTCTGTCCAGGGGATTCTCCAGGCAAGACTACAGGAGTGAATTGTCATGCCCTCCTCCAGGGGATCCTCCCGACCCAGGGATCGAACCCAGGTCTCCCTCATTCCAGGTGGATTCTTTACCATCTGAACATTCCATCCTGTCTGCACATCACACCTAAAACCCATCAGATAGAAACCTCATTGGTTTCTATCTCTTTGCTCAGTTTTATTGGTTTATTTACTGGTTGGTTTGCATCGCCAAGGTACCTGTCACCACCTGAAATCATGTTGTCTCTTTGCTTCTTCATTTCTGCCTCTCATCTCATTTAGAAGTAGTTTCATGAGGGGCCACACTTGCTCTGTCCTGAGCCCTGGGTCACACACAGATACTCTATGAATACTCATTCTCAATGAGTAAATAAACTAAAACACTAGGTATATGTAGCCTATGTTCAGATACTGCAAGTCACTGCTTCTTTTGTGAAAACCCAAGAGCATATAGATCTCATGTGACTCCTTCATCAGTGACCACAGGAAGATTCATTTCTTAAAACTTTCTGGCTGCCTATCTGTCAGGATAAACCTCATCTAACTTGAATTATCATCTTCATGATGCATTTGGAGCTGATGCTGCTTAAGGTAAGTGGTTAAAAAGGTAGACTTAAGATTAGCAAGGAGAGATAAGAAAGCCTTCCTCAGTGATCAATGCAAAGAAATGGAGGAAAACAACAGAATGGGAAAGACTAGAGATCTCTTCGGAGAAGGCAATGGCACCCCATTCCAGTACTTTTGCCTAGAAAATCCCATGGACGGAGAACCCTGCAGTCCATGGATGGTAGGCTGCAGTCCATGGGGTCGCTAGAGTCAGACACGATTGAGTGACTTCACTTTCACTTTTCACATTCATGCATTGGAGAAGGAAATGGCAACCCACTCCAGTGTTCTTGCCTGGAGAATCCCAGGGACGTGAGACCTGGTTGACTGCCATCTATGGGGTCGCACAGAGTCAGACACGACTAAAGTGACTTAGCAGCAGCAGCAGCAGAGATCTCTTCAAGAAAATTAGAGATACCAAGGGAACATTTCATGCAAAGATGGACTCGATAAAGGACAGAAATGGTATGGACCTAACAGAAGCAGATGATATTAAGCAGAGGTGGCAAGAATACACAAAAGAACTGTACAAAAAAGATCTTCACGACCCAGATAATCACGATGGTGTGATCACTCACCTAGAGCCAGACATCCTGAAATGTGAAGCCAAGTGGGCCTTAGAAAACATCACTACGGACAAAGTTAGTGGAGGTGATGGAATTCCAGTTGAGCTATTTCAAATCCTGAAAGATGATGCTGTGAAAGGGCTGCACTCAATATGCCAGCAAATTTGGAAAACTCAGCAGTGGCCACAGGACTGGAAAAGGTCAGTTTTCATTCCAACCCCAAAGAAGGGCAATGCCAAAGAATGCTCAAACTACTGCACAATTGCACTCATCTCACACACTACTAAAGTAATGCTCAAAATTCTCCAAGCCAGGCTTCAGGAATATGTGAACCATGAACCTCCAGATGTTCAAGCTGGTTTTAGAAAAGGCAGAGGAACCAGAGATCAAATTGCCAACATCTGCTGGATCATGGAAAAAACAAGAGAGTTCCAGAAAAATATCTATTTCTGCTTTATTGACTACGCCAAAGCCTTTGACTGTGTGGATCACAATAAACTGTGGAAAATTCTGAAAAGAGATGGGAATACCAGACCACCTGATCTGCCTCTTGAGAAACCTGTATGCAGGTCAGGAGGCAACAGTTAGAACTGGACATGGAACAATAGACTGGTTCCAAATAGGACAAGGAGTACATCAAGACTGTATATCGTTACCCTGCTTATTTAATTTATATGCAGAGTACATCATGAGAAATGCTGGGCTGGAGGAGCACAAGCTGGAATCAAGATCACCGAGGGAAATATCAATAACCTCAGATATGCAGATGACACCACTCTTATGGCAGAAAGTGAAGAGGAACTAAAATGCTTCTTGATGAAAATGAAAGAGGAAAGTGAAAAAGTTGGCTTAAAGCTCAACATCAGAAAATGAAGATCATGGTATCTGGTCCCATCACTTCATGGGAAATAGATGGAGAAACAGTGCAAACAGTATCAGACTTTCTTTTGGTGGGGAGGGGCGGGGGGGGGGTGCTCCAAAATCACTTCGGATTGTGATTGCAGCCATGAAGTTAAAAGACGCTTACTCCTTGGAAGGAAAGTTATGACCAACTTAGATAGCATATTAAAAAGCAGAGACATTATTTTGCCAAAAAAGATCTGTCTAGTCAAGGCTATGGTTTTTCCAGTAGTCATGTATGGATGTGAGAGTTGGACTGTGAAGAAAGCTGAGCATGGAAGAATTGATGCTTTTGAACTGTGGTGTTGGAGAAGACTCTTGAGAGTCCATTGGACTGCAAGGAGAACCAACCAGTCCATTCTAAAGGAGCTCAGTCCTGGGTGTTCATTGGAAGGACTAATGGTAAAGCTGAAACTCTAATATTTTGGCCACTTTATTCGAAAAATTGACTCACTGGAGAAGACTCTGATGCTGGAAGGGATTGGGGGCAGGAGGAGAAGGGGATGACAGAGGATTAGATGGCTGGATAGCATCACCGACTCGATGAACATGAGTTTGAGTGAACTCCGGGAGTTGGTGATGGACAGGGAGGCCTGGCGTGCTGCGATTTATGGGGTCCCAAAGAGTCGAACACGACTGAGTGACTGAACTGAACTAACATCTCTATGATTTAGTTTTCTTATCTTTGGAAAGGAAATAATGAGAGAGCACAGTCTCAGTTGTGTCTGACACTGCCAGCACATGGGCTGTACAACCAGGCTCCTCTGACCATGGGACTGTTCAGGCAAGGATACTGGAATGTGCAACTATTTCCTTCTCCAGGGGATATTCATGACACAGGGATCAAACCTGTGTCTCCTGTATTGCAAATTTATGTCTGAGCCACCTCCTCCTGCAATGCAGGATACCCAGAGGAGCCTGGCAGGCTACAGTCCATCGAGTTGCAAAAAGTTAAACACAAGTAAGTGACTAACACTTCCACTTTCAGTAGAGTAGAGGAGTTTTAAGGATTTAGTAAAATAATGAGCACAATTTCTTCAAGTTTCTGAAATAAGCTAATTTCTCAGTAGTATTAGGTAATATCTTCTGGCACATTTTTCATATTATAGTATCCCCACCCCCTTCCATCCTTGAATAATTAATATTTAGAAGTTCTGATAAATGAACAAATTATGAAAACTAATACACTTTGGACATGGAAAAACAGACTGGTTTCAAATTGGGAAAGGAGTATGTCAAGGCTGTATATTGTTACCCTGCTTACTTAACTCGTATGCAGAATATATCATGCAAAATGCTGGGCAGGATGAAGCACCAGCTGGAATCAAGATTGCTGGGAGAAATATCAATAACCCCAGATATGCAGATGACACCAACCTTATGGCAGAAAGTGGAAAGGAACTAAAGAGTCTCTTGATGAAAGTGAAAGAAGAGAGTGAAAAAGCTGCCTCAAAACTCAACATTCAGAAGATGAAGATCATGCATCTGTTCCCATCACTTCATGGCAAATAGATGGGGAAACAATGGAAACAGTGAGAGACTTTATTTTGAGGGCTCCAAAATCACTGCAGATGGTGACTGCAGTCGTGAAATTAAAAGACACTTGCTGCTTGGAAGAAAATCTAGACAACCTAGACAACATATTAAAAAGCAGAGTCATTGCTTTGCCAACAAAGGTCTGTATAGTCAAAGCCATGGTTTTTCCAGTATTCATGTATGGATGTGAGAGTTGGACCATAAAGAAAGCTGAGTGCCGAAGAATTCATGATTTTGAACTGTAGTGTTGGAGAAGACTGTTTAGAGTCCCTTGGACTGCAAGGAGATCCAACCAGTTAATCCTAAAGGAAATCAACCCTGAATATTCATTGGAAGGACTGATGTTGAGGCTAAAGCTTTAATCTTTTGGCCACCTGATGTGAAGAGCTGACTTATTTGAAAAGACCCTGATGCTGGGAAAGATTGAGGGCAGGAGGAGAAGGGGATGACAGAGGATGAGATGGTTGGATGATATCACCTAAACAATGGACATGAGTTTGAGCAAGCTCTGGGCATCAGTGATGGACAGGGAAGTCTGGTGTGCTGCAGTCCATAGGGTGTCAGACACAACTGAGTGACTGAACTGAACTGACCTGAATACACCTGGCTGTAAGCCTTTGGGGAGATGTAGTGCATAAATGCTTCAGGGTACCATGGAGGAAAGGCACTGCTCTGCCCTCTGGGAATCTGGTAAGCAAACAGACTCTACTGAATATACAATTTTCATTATAACTATGTTTGTTAACATCCTCTGCTTCCCTAATCATGACTTCTGCATTGGTACAGCTCTGTTTTCAGAATTTTTAGTAAAGATACTGAAGTTCTTCTTGATGATCCATTATGCTTCTCATAGCTCAGGACTGATATTAAACCAAAGGATGGTATTTTATTCCATGTGATACAGATACTGATACAAGAAGCACTCTGTGGCGTGCATCTCAGCACTTCTGTGCTGAAGGCAATGGGCACAGATAGGATGTTCTGTTGATACTGCTGCAGAGAAGGAGCCAGTTCCATCTCCATGTTGGAAAATCTTTCTTTGCCTTGCTTTTCCTTGATTTTGTTATTATAATTATACTTAAGAGCTTGCCTCTGAGGACCCTGCTCCTCTGTTTGACTAAAAGTGTCTTTCTTCAGCTCATAGAGAGATAATTTGTCCCTGCCCACCTGTGAATAGAAGAGATTAACACACCCCACCCACAAAGGCCTCCAAGGGCTGGCCATTCCCTTGGAGATATTTGTAAAATTGAAGACCCTTTCACTTCCCAACTGCCTCTTCTTCTCTATTCTGCCTTTTGACTTTAGTTCCTCCTTGCTTCTTTCTCTCTGGCTCTACAAAAGAGGGCCACCCAAGATGGACAGGTCATGGTGGAGCCTTCTGGCAAAACATGGTCCACTAGAGAAGGAAATGGCAAAGTACTTCAGCATTCATGCCTTGAGAACCTCATGAACAATATGAAAAAAGTTATGATACTGAAAGATGAACTCCCTAGGTCAGAAGGTACCCAATATGCTACTTGAGAAGAGCAGAGAAATAGCTCCAGAAGCAATCAAAAGGCTGAGCCAAAGTGGAAGTAACTCCCAGTTTTGGATGTGTCTCTGGTGGTGAAAGTAAATTCTGATGATGTAAAAACCAATATTGCATAGGAACCTGGAATGTCAGGTCCATGAATCAAGGTAAATTGGAGGTGGTCAAACAGGAGATGGAAAGAGTGAAGATCAGCATCTTAGGAGTCAGGGAACTAAGATGGATGTGATGACACTTACACCTACTACTGTGGGCAGGAGTACCTTAGAAGAAGTAGAGCATCCTCATAGTCCACAAAAGAGTCCAAAATGAAAAAAGGACAGAATGTCTCTGTTCGTTTCCAAGGCAACCATTCAATATCACAGTAATCCAAGTCTCTGCCCCAGGCACTGATCCCAAAGATGCTGAAGTTGAATGGTTTCATGAAGACCCACAAGACCTTCTAGAACTAACACCAAAATAAGATGTCCTTTTCATCATAGGGGACTGGAATGCAAAAATAGGAAGTCAAGAGTTACATGGAGTAACAGGCAAGTTTGGCCTTGGAGTACAAAATGAAGCAGGACAAAAGCTAGCAGAGTTTTGCTAAGAGAACGCACTGGTCATAGCAAACACCCACTTCCAACAACATAAGAGGCAACTCTACAGAAGGACATCACCAGCTGGTCAATACCCAAATCAGATTAATTATATTCTTTGCAGCTGAAGTTGGAACAGCTCTATACAATCAGCAAAAACAAGATCAGGTGACAACTGTGGCTTAGATTATGAACTCCTTGTTGTAAAATTCAGACTTAAATTGAAGAGAGTAGGGAAAACCACTAGGCCACTCAGGTATGACCTAAATCGCCCTCCCTTATGATTATACATTTCAAATCCTAAAAGATGATGCTATTATAAAGTGCTGCACTCAATATGCCAGCAAATTTGGAAAATTCAGTAGTGGCCACAGGACTGGAAAAGGTCAGTTTTCATTCCAGTCTCAAAGAAGGGCAATGGCAAAGTCCCTTGGACTGCAAGGAGATCAAGGCAGTCAATCCTAAATGAACTTAACCCTGAATATTCATTGGAAGGACTGATGCTGAAGCTGACTCAGTGGAAAAGACCCCGATGCTGGGAAAGATAGAAGTCAGGAAGAGAAGGGGATGATAGAGGATGAGATAGCTGGATGGCATCACCGACTCAGCTAGGCTGTGAAGAAGAGGGACATTAAGAATCAGACACAACAGAACTACTGAACAGCTACAAAACAACCTGGCATCCAGACCCTGACAAGATGGTTATTTTGAGGTGCTCGCCTGCCTTGTTTTTTGTCAGTCAGCTCCCCAAATACAGTCCCTTTTTTTGTCTTAACCCTTCGCTTCTCGGATTCATTGGCTTGTTTTGTGGTAAGCAGAGCTAGCTTGGACGCGGTAAAAATATGAGTATGCTTGAGGTGACCTGGGCCCCCTGGTCATCCCACCCTGCAAATCCCAAGCTTGATGTGAGACCCTGAAGGTCCATCCTTGTTGAACTCAGGCACATACTTCCTGAATTCCACAGGGGCAATGACATTCCAAGTGTTGAATGGGAAGGAAATGTTATGGCATGTGTTTGAAAAAATGATATCATGTGAATCCCTGAAAGGAATCACATGAACCTTAGAATGAGTGACAGAGAGCTTCTCTATAAGGAGGAACTGAGTCTCTCTTAACATATAAGGACAAGGATGGGATTTCCCATGGCAGGGAGGGCTATCTGCAGGGAAAACTGAGGTATGCTTTGGAAGGAGAGATGGAGTGAATTACTGGAAACTTAAAATACACACTGACACAGAAAGCCTGAAAATGATCTAATTATTGTCTCTATGGCACTTTTTTTTTTTTTTTCTATATCAGGTTAGCTTACACAACCTGGGCCAGATAGAAGCAGAAGGTAGTGTCAGGAACCATTTAACAGGAGGCTTCCTGTGTGCTGTTTTGGATCTGTCAGGAATTCTCTGTTCCTTATTAATTCCTGAATATTCAGGAATTAACAGGAGAGGCAAGCCTCTCCCGGGGTCTGAGGAATCCAGGCATTTCCTTTGTTAGTTTTTCTATACGGTGATAAGTACCCTCTTCCTTTTTATGAAATGTATGGTAAAAGTGATTATTTACAACCCTCTGTCTTTCATATGGATGACCTCATGTTTCTTTGATTACTTGTAAGTTTTCATTTTATCTCTGCTGAAAATAGCTATCTTATAAGACAGTATAAATACCTACACAATGTTGAATAAAACACCTTTGCTCCATCAGAGCTTTGGTCCCTGTGTCTTTCTTTCTCTTTCTTTCTCTCTCTCTCTCTCAGGCTATTTCTTTGGAGTGCAGAGGCCCTCTGAGTTCACTTTCCTGCCCAGGCTTCTAAGACCCTCTTGAGAAGGTGCTCTGAGCTTTCACCCCATCGAGAGGGTGCCTGAGGCCTCCGTGAACAGATCAAGCCCCATGTCAGGGACTTTATTGGTTTTCTGCATAAACCAAGGAATATCAGCCTCTTTCTCTCCTTTACTTTCTTATCGTCGACTCTGGACCACCAGGTTCCGGTCCATAAAAGGACCTCAACAAAGTAGGGCGATGGCTCAGAGCAGCTGGAGGAAAACCTGAAGAGTGCTGCTAACTGGGGTTGGCACTGGACTGAGCGTCCAGGAGCACACGATGGCACTGGGGAAGAGCTTCAAGGCGGAGCTCCATGGTCTCCACTGTGTCCCCTAGACATGGCCAGGAGGACCTGGGGTGATCCTGGGAGAGCACAGCTGATTTCACCCCGGGGAGTCAGCGGGCCCCTTCCCTTGCAGGGCGGGGGGCGGGGTGGGGGGGAGGTGGAGCTCTGGGAGGCAGGGGCAGGGCAGTGCCTCAGGATCTGAGTTGCACACCTGAGCTCCACCTTGAAAATTCCACACCTGAAGCGACTTATTAAAAGCCTGCTTCACTGGAGATTGTACGTAATTGTAGCTCATTTACTTTAATCCTACATCAAGATAAACTTGTTTTACATATTCATTTAAAAATACATATGTATACATACATTTGCTCTTGGAAACTCTTCATTCAAAGTGAGTTTTTTTTTTCAAATACGTACCAATCATAATTTGAATTTTCCATTCATTTAATTATCTATATATACATGCCAGACATTTTTCTATGAACTATATAATAGTTGAGCATTTTAATCACATTTTATCTGTACAGGACTCTGCAAGTCAGGCAAAGTCATAGTAAAGCAAGTATTTAAATAGATCATGTTTTCTTGGTGTTAAATGGGAGAATGTTAAAACTGGTGATTTTAATCCAGGCCAAGGACAAAGCATGTAACATATGAAAGTTACAAACTTACATGCTTTGCCTGGTGACTCACATGGTAAAGAATCTGCCTACAATGCATGAGATGGAGGTTTGATTCCTGGGGTGGGAAGATCCCCTGGAGAAGGGAATGGCTACTCACTCCAATATTCTTGCCAGGGAAATCCCATGGACAGAGGAGCCTGGCAGGCTACAATCTGTGGGGTCACAGTGAGTGGGACACAACTGAGTGACTAACACTTTTACTTTCAAGGACACAGCACGTAAGATATGAATGTAGCTACCAAAGTTATGCTCTAGATATTTTAAAATCTGTATTATTCCACATATACATTGTATGTAAGACTCCTCACAATACCCAGCAGGACCAGATATTGAAACATTTCAGAATCCTAAATTCCCAAAGTGGATTTTCTAAACATGAAATATTTAATTAAGAGTACTTGTTATAATTTAAGTAAGAGTGCTTGTCATGATAGAATTTAGAAGGGATTCTGTGAGATGATATAATTGGTTCACACTTCTAGTAAAGTGAGTAAAGCAAAATGTTCCTATTATACACAGAAGAATTCAAAGTCACTCTTTCTCTTTTAAGGAAACCACAAAACAGTGAAGCAGGTGCTGGATATGTCTGCTGTTAATGAAAATAATTGCATTCTCCATTGTGAGCACTTGGAAAGAAAGGTGTGATTTCTTCTGCTTCTGCTAGCTGGCAGGTTTATTCAGTTCCAAGTACAACTGCCCAGCATCTGTCCACTGAGAGACGACCAGGGGGTAACTGGGTGTGGCTTCCTCCACACTGCCATCACCCTCAGGGGGCCCGCTCTTGGTGTTGACAGCCATCAATGCTTCACACTTCAGTGCAAACCCATGGAAACAATCCCCAAGTCATTAACACATTCTTTCAAATACACATGCCAAAGCATTAGAGGACTGTGAAGACAGCAGAACATATTATCCAGACCTCTGGAATATTCTCTTTTTAAGTCTGCATATTGGTAGGAACAGTTGGGTAACAGGCATCATCAAAAATACAAAGCAGCTTAATGAAAGCAACAAAATATGGGGAAAGTCAACTGCTTGCAAAGTATTACCCACAACCAAGCTTAATAGCAACAAATGTACTTTTTGTGTTGCAGACAACAAATGTTGCTAAGCGAATAATATTCTGTTTATAATGCAACATTTTTGTTTACCATATTTGGCCATTTTTAAGACCTAAATAGTATGTAGATTTGTGAGACTGGTGGCTTGGAAATAACTATATCTATTTAAAAACAATAATTATGGCACTATTTTCTCTGCCTCGTTGGTGATATAAAGCAATGCGTGCTCATCCATTGCCATAGCTACTTATTCAGTATCAAATGGCCATCATTATGGCTAGAAATTCAGATGTAAGAGAGACTTGCTTGGAAAAGATAAAAACTTATTCATCCAAATCAAGATTCCCAAGATATACCGTGATATTTTGTACCATTAAGAGAGAAGCAAACAAAATTTCAAAACTCTTAAGATAAATTGTTATTTTAGCTCTGAGTTAGTCATGAACTGGTCAAATCTATTTCTGTTTGGGGATTTTTACCCCCTCTATTTTGGGGAATTTGACCATTTCTTCTGCTTTCAGTTGCAATGCTTGAGTATGAAGGTTAGCTTTTTCAATTTAAGATAGTGAAAAAAAGAAGAAAAAAACAGAACCGCTTCTGCTTCACTTGTGAACACTTTTCCATTTGTCTTCTAATAGAGTGACATAAAAGTCTTTGGAGGGCCACCCAATTTTTACAAAATCAGGATCTGAGTACATGAAAAACACCAGGTCATATATTAGAACAAAAATATACATCTGGGTTATGTCCAGGTGGCAAGCATTACAGAAAGCCTTCTCCACCTTTCTGTCCCTAGGACCAAGAATCAAAAGTTTGTTAGAGTTTTTCTGTAAAATCTTATGGAAAAACCTGAATGAACTTTGTGGCCAACTCAATACAATTATTGATGCCTACATGAAGCCTTTGTCTACATCTCCACAGGCATTCTTCACCTCTTAACATAGTCTGCACACTACTAATGCTGTCTCCATCATGTGTGTGTGAATGTATTATACACACATATGTGTGTATGTGTATATGTGTGTAATTCAGTTTGGCTTAAAAATGCAACCAAATCAAAAGCACACACCTTGTTTTCTATTTTTTTTTGAGTGCCAAGAAGAGATATAAAAATAAGTAAATTTGACTTAAGAAATTGAGTCAGAGCTGAGCAAAATGAAGACAGAGCAGATGTGTCTGAGACAGAAAAGACAGGATGTTGAGAAGGGCAAGTCCAGAGGCCTGAGAAGGAAGCAGTCACTGGAACCCAACGCAGTTCAGGAACGGAGCTGCAAATACTAAACAGTGATGATCGGGAGGACGCTGATGACAAAAGAGCTGGTTCAGAGGGGATGTCCTGGAGAGTGGACAAGGACCAAGTAACGGATCCTAACAGAAGACGGATGATGATGACCTAGAAGAATCCAAGGGAGCCTCGCCGAATGTGCAGTGAAGGGAAGCTGGCAGGGAACCGGCTTTCCCTGCAGTGGGAGGAAAGCCCACTGACAAGTCAGTGACCTTTGAGAAAACTGAGGGGACAGTTAAATAGACCCCACTGCGGCATCTGTGAGCGAAACACAGGGTGCGATGAGGTATGACATTTGACCCTGGCTCTCCACTGATCTGTGGCTCCCTCAGTGAGGAAAGAAAACCCAATGAACTATATCTATTCAAATTCCACTTCAAAACCTCTTAAAATGTTGTGAATGCAGACAAATGCCTTTTCTGCATCTGTATGGATTTGTTACTTCAAATTATGTACAAAATCCACTGAATAATAATAAAAGAAGTGAACGCTCCTTCCTCCCAAAGGGCACTGATAAACAGTTGTATTTTCATACAAGCAGTGAACATAAAGCAAATTTTCTTATTTGTCTTAAGATATTGAGTTACTTATTAAGTTACTCATTGGTGTATAAATTGCTGTGACTAGTTCAGTTCAGTCACTCAGTCAGGTCCGACTCTTTGTGACTCCATGAATCGCAGCATGCCAGGCCTCCCTGTCCATCACCAACTCCTGGAGTTCACTCAGACTCACGTCCTTCAAGTCAGTGATGCCATCCAGCCATCTTATCCTCTGGCGTCCCCTTCTCCTCCTGCCCCCAATCCCTCTTAGCATCAGAATCTTTTCCATGAGTCAACTCTTTGCATGAGATGGCCAAAGTATTGGAGTTTCAGCTTTAGCATCAGTCCTTGCAAAGAACACCCAGGACTGATCTCCTTCAGAATGGACTGGTTGGATCTCCTTGCAGTCCAAGGGACTCTCAAGAGTCTTCTCCAACACCACAGTTCAAAAGCATCAATTCTTCTGCGCTCAGCTTTCTTCACAGTCCAACTCTCACATCCACATATGACCACTGGAAAAACCATAGCCTTGACTAGATGGACCTTTGTTGGCAAAGTAATGTCTCTGCTTTTGAATATGCTATCTAGGTTGGTCATAACTTTCCTTCCAAGGAGTAAGCGTCTTTTAATTTCATGGCTGCAGTTTCCATCTGCAGTGATTTTGGAGCCCCAGAAATCAAAGTCTGACACTGTTTCCACTGTTTTCCCATCTATTTCCCATGAAGTGATGGGACCAGATGCCATGATCTTAGTTTTCTGAATGTTGAGTTTTAAAGCAGCTTTTTCACTCTCCTCTTTAACTTTCATCAAGAGGCTTTTAAATTCCTCTTCACTTTCTGCCATAAGGGTGGTGTCATCTGCCATCCCTTAAATAGATCTCGAATCCATTTTCTTCTCTCCAAATCTGATGTTGTTTCTTGTTCTGATTTAGGTCCCTATGCTCAGTTGCTCATCTGTGTCCAACTCTTTGCAACCCCATGGACTATAGCCCTCCAGGCTCCTCTGGGCATGGAATTTTTTAGGCAAGAATACTGGAGTGGGTTGCTATTTCCCCCTGCAGGGGATCTTCCCAAACCAGGGATCAGGTCCATGACTCTTGCGTCTCCTTCCCTGCCAGCCAGCTTCTTCACAAGCAGCACCTGGGAAGCCCCACGTAGGTCCCTCCTGTCTCATAATTGAAATGAAGTCCTGAGGTCTCCCACTTCCAATCTTGTGACCTTCAGATCTGTGCAGGTGACTGTGGGCAGGATGATGTCCTGCCCTCATGCCCTGCACTGACACCTGGCAGCAATAGCTGCCATGCAGGTTCCACTTACATCTCATTGAATGTAGTCAGTAGTGATAATGAAAGCAGGACGGGGAGGTGAGGGAGGCGGAACTGAGAGGAGGTGAGGAAGGAGGCACTTGTGTAGTGTCTGGAGAACTGTGTTCAGGTGCTTTACACTGACTTTATGCTCTTCACAACAACCTTCAGAAGTGGGAGCTGTAAACACCATAAGGACGCACTGGGGTTCAAAGCTGTTAGACATTAAACATCTGTTTTTCATATCATACACCTAGTCTGCAATATTTTGTTATAGCAGCCTGAATGAACCACATAACAGAGTTCAGTGGACGAACCACATAAGACAAAGTTTAAACACCTTAAATCACTTCAATCCTGAGTTTAACACCAACAAAAACACTACTCTCTGAAGAGCTCAAAGTAAAATTAGGTACTGAAATTTTGCCAGCCAAATGTATTAGAGAAAAACACACGCACAATATCCACATATCAAAGGATTCGAAGGAAAGCTGTCTTCCGTGTTTAATCCTTTCAATGAAAACCCCAGTGATAAATGTTTGAGAGCATTTGCTCAAAGTTCCCATAATCTGTGGTTCACTAACCATAGATTACTTTCTTAAGAATTTGATCACAGGCATCCTCAAGAGTTTTATCTCAGAAAATATGGATAGTTGAATGTATGTATAATGAAATATATTAATAAATATCATATTACTGTGTTAATTTTTACTGAATTTCTACTGGGCTAGTTCAGCAAGAACAATACAATTGAGTGTTTAGAAACCCACTTCTCTACTAAAGTGAATCTTCTTGAGGAACTATTTCTTTTAAACTTTCTGCCTACATAGCATGTTTTCCTAATATATGCATATCAATATAATACACATATTAACACATATAATTCTCCAAATATGCATTATATATAATGTGTATCTTAACCTAATATATATTATGATAATTATATATATAAACAAACATATGTAAGTGAATGGATTTAACTTGGCATTCCACAATCTTATATTTACAACATACTTTACTAAGAGACACAACGAACTTCCCGCAATGACTACTCTGTATGAGCCATTTTATGTTAACACTTGGTATAAACTGACACGTGGAACATGGTTATATAATTGTCAAAGCAGGTCTAAGACCAGGAAAGAGTGTAAGTCACCATGAGAGGGCTAATCTTTCAACAAAAAAGGAGTTTATTAACTCATCTCTCATTGACTCATCAATTTGGAAATCAATTTTAGATTTCTATTCTACCCTATTTCTTAAAAATTTACAAAGCATGTCAAACAACAAGCCAAGGTGTACCAACCCTTCTTGTCTAGAATGCTGTTAGTATTCTAGCAAGAGCTGTTGTCTGGAAATTTTGACGTAACTGTTCTTTACTGTTATGCTCAAAATGTAATATACCTTCATCACCACGAACTTAATCGGGAAACCCCCTTATTTGGAATGTCTCCCAAGGAATCAAATTAGGCCTAATTATGCTTAATAGCAATGTCTGCTGCTTAATTTGGATGGTAATTCTGCTTAATTGAGATGCCTTCAGGTGTCTAAGTGGTGCTCTTGTTTGAGGATCCGTGTGAGCCTATCCATGCAGAAGCGTTGCTTGTTCTCTGAGCATCTCACCAAAGTAAACGAAGGAAGGCAAAGAAATTTCTGGAGCAGTGTAACACAAAATTCCTGAAATTTAACTTGTTAATTGTTATGTGTTCAGAGTCAACAAAATATATACGAAGCCTTTACAAAAACCTATGTAAGTGTGCACAAACATGAGAGAGAAAAGTGAACTTGTATAATGAGAGAAATCCATAAACCCAAACTGCATAAATTCAGTATTTCATTTGTCATTTTGCAGCTTGGCCAGGTTTTAAAATCAACTTCAAAATACCAAGGAAAAAATTTCATGAGTTTTAACTAATCTTAGCCCACTGGTGTCCAGTGGAACAGGAAGATAATGGGACGTGAAACATTTCAAAAGCAAAAGAGGAATCTGGTGATAACTGAAAACTCTTCCCTCGACCTCTTGCTTATCTGTGTGTGGTAGACATGACTTGTCACCAACAACCACTGGCCCTTTCTCTGACTTCCAGATGGTTCTTTCCTCCAGCTGCTCAGTATCTTGAGCATGGACATCTAGCTCAGGTGGTCTTAAGGGGAGCATCTAGGAGTTTCTAGACAATTCCTGCCATTTCTCAGGAAGACATGCAGTGTTTCTTCCTTGAGCATTGAACGTGATGGTATGGTAGCATCTTGTGACCTGAGGGGTATGTGATCATTACTCAGAGAGCAAAGCAGAGAGAAAGGCACACACCAGAGCCCTCAGCTTCTTAATTAAACCTGGAATCTCCCTGGCTCTGCCCTTTCATTGCATGAAACAACATTTCCCTAAAAACGTTTGGCTTTTAGTCAGCTCTTCTATTATCTACAGCCAAGAGCATCCTATCAGCGCACTGAATAACCTACCGCTTCATTTCCTTGTGGTTCTCATCAAAGTGATAATGGAACAGATAGCTGCAAAAGAAATGACTCTTCTTCCAGGAGGAAGAAAGCTGACTAAGAGGCTATCAGAGCTCTGCAAAGAGCACACATGTTTCTATCCTGAAATAGAAGTAAACAGCTCTGAAATCTTACCTTCCTGGGTCTCAGCTTCCTTGCTGTCGAATGAAGGGTTTAGACAAGAGTAACTCTAAGCTGCTGTTGTCTGCATAGAGATTTCGGTCATTCTAGTACATACAGTGTGGACAGAGAGTGTCGCCTGCCACGTCAGTAAATGAAGGATGTTGTGTCCATCAAGCCCCCAGTCTCTGCCTCGTGGGGGCACTCAAGGTGGAGGAAAGCAGGACACTGGCCCTGGAAGGTTAAGATGGGCATCCAAGCAGGGATTCCATTGAGTCCAGGCTCTGCATCTTCCCATGTATAGAAAAGAGCTAAAATTCACTGAATTCAAATGTCCACTTTTCTTCTATTAACAGTAATCTTTTGATGTTTGACTACCTATTTTTCCCAAAAAAACTGCTATATATCCTGGTTCCTCCCTGACCTGCCCTGAACAGCCCCCTGCAGTCATCTGAGAGTCGTCTCATGGGCGTACATCCTCCGTGCATGCATGCCTGCTTCGTCACTCAGTCGTGTCTTCTCAGTCAGAGAAGCCTGACTCCCAGGCTCCTCTGTCCATGGGATTCTCCAGGCAAGAATACTGGAGTGGGTTGGCATTCCCTCCTCCAGGGGATCTTCCTGACTCAGGATCGAATCCACGTCTCCTGCATCTCTTGCATTGTAGGCAGTTTCCTTACCACTGAGCCACCAGGGAAGCCCCTACATCCTCTGTATGCCCTCCAAGTGACACTAATCCTCAGCTTTCAGGTTGTGCCTTTTTTCAGTTGACAATAGGAAAGAAATAGAAACACTGATATATAGGGGTATCTTTCATATAGAAAAATATTTATGATTATCGATATGTAATCTGGATGTAAATGAATTTTAAACTATTGGGAGTGAGTTAACCAAATTCCCTGAAGATTTCATCTGGAGCTTCTGCTTTCGTGGTGAAATGCCAGGGCATCATCCACATAAGAGTTTAGTCTTTCAAAACTTGACGTGGATACTTCTGCTTGCAAGATCACCATCACTCATGGTGGAGCCCAGTGCACCGTCCAACGGCCCTGAGAGAAATGTGATGCTGCCAGCAGGACTCTCTTCGGCTCTCTCTGGCCTCTCTGCACAATGTCACACTCATCCCAGGTTTCGGCAGCTAAGGACACACCTGGGAATCCCGAGCTGACCTCTCTGAGGGACACGCATTTGGAGATATAGCAAGCCCCTCACTCTCACTGCACCCAGAGCCAAACCCATTCTCTCTTCCCTTAAACAGCTGGTTTCTGAGGCCCTTTCCCTGTTTCCAGGTAGAGAGAACTTAGAATCTAATTGTTCCAACCTGGGATGATTAGGAGAATAAAGAAGGGTGTTATCATCAGTAATTATGCAAGGAAAGTGGATGTTCACTGGGAGTCCTCTGGGAGGCTGGACCTTATGTCCATTCTGGCCAGGGTTTCACCACCCACCCCAAAGCCATTCTGGATTCCTTCTCCTCTCCCCTTGCAGCAGGTGCCACAGGGGAAGCCATGTGTTCACAGTGTTAAGAGAATCAAGACCACCTGCCCACGGATCGTCCTCTTTCACTCCCTACATTCCACCTGGAGGCCATCGACTGATTACTGACTGCTACTGCGATAAAAAGTTCTCATCACAAGAAAAAATATGTTAACTATACAAGGTGATACATGTTAACTAAACATTGCAGTAACCAGTTTTCAATATAAATACATATCAAATCATTATGTTGCACACCTTACACTAAAACAATGTTGTATGTCAATTGTTATATGACAATCAAGCTGGAAATAAAACCATAACATAGAGGCAACCTTCAGAAGCAGTAGGAGGGAAGCACATTGAGAGTACTTTATAACTGCATCCTAGACAGGCTTTCCAACGAAGGCGGATAGACTGACGCGCCATGAAGCAGCAGATTTTCAATTCAAACAAGATGTAAGGGTGTGTGGCACTCACCAGGTTGTTCATGGTAAACAGTTGCCATGGTAGAGAGTTGAGCTGCTCAGGATGTACAGAGGGGAGCTGAGAGTCTTACCTTGTCAGGGTCCGTCGTAGTGATGACCCAGACACAGTGAGCATTGTCTTCGTACTGAACCGGGTAATTAGGAGAGGTAATGACGCCACTGGGCCCACGCAGATTCGATCCACATGTTCTTGCTAGAAATATACAGAGAGGACGTTATTTTCTACAGGATTTCATCTGTGTGGTGAAGACACAAAATGCACATGGAACTTCAAGTTAGCTCTTGTGTGACTGGGATAAAAAACTGTGAAATCAAATTGGCAAGTAGATTTTGCTCAGCCTTTGGAACCTTTGCTTGGTACTTGCAACGCTTACCTGGAAATCTTCTTTATCACGTTTCCCAAAGCGTTACCCTTCACAGAATGAGCTGACAACAGCACCTTGAAGTGAAGTGAAGCCGCTCAGTTGTGTCCGACTCTTTGTGACCCCATGGACTGTAGCCCACCAGCCTCCTCCATCCATGGGATTTTTCAAGGCAAGAATACTGGAGTGGGTTGCTGTTTCCTTCTCCAGGGGATCTTCCCTACCCAGGGATTGAACTCAGGTCTCCTGCATTGCAGGCAGGTTCTTTACCATCTGAGCCACCTGAGAATCCCGACAACACTACCTTGACAATATCAAACCAAATTAACCCATTTTGGGCCCCATTCTGACTCCTGCAGAGAGGGTCTGATAAGGCGTTTGGGTGCACACAATGCAATACGAATTCAGGAGACCAGAATTAACGTCTCAACTATGCCCGACAGGATATGTCCTTGCATAAGTAATCCCAGCCCCCACAACCTCAACCTTTCTATTTTTAAATTTATTTACTTATTTTTGGCTGCACTGGGTCTTTGTTGCTGCTAGTGGGCTCTCTTTAGCCAGGAAGAGTGGGAGCTACCCTCTAGCTGCCGTGTGTGGGTTTGTCATTGCCATGGCTTCCCTTGGCGAGGCTCCCGGCTCCAGAGCACAGGCTCAGGGGTGGTGGCGCTCACCCTTAGTTGTTCAAAGCCATGTGGAATTGTCCAAACCAGGGATCAAACCCCTAGCCCCCTGTATTGGCAGGCAGATTCTCAACCACTGGACCACCAGAGAAGTCCCTCATTCTTTCTATTTTACATGAGAATGATGCAAGGGATGATATTTAAAGTTCCTCTCAAGCTTTAGATTTTATTCTATAACAAATTATATCACATGCAAATTACAACTTAAAATACAGTTGAAAGTATGAAGAAAGAAAATAGAAATGATGACTCCCAAAGGAAAAAGAAAATACCTTAAAATTGAAACAGCGCATAAATGGCATGACCCAATAAAAATGACCAAGTTTTGAATACAAAAATATTTCAATTGATCTTCTCTTTAGAAAAGGAGAATTTTTTTAATGAATACTCAAGTTTTGGAAATCAAATGTCATCCTAAGCTCCATTCTTAACATTAATAATTTGAACTGTGTTTGAGAAAAGAGTGGAGGAAACTAAACTTCATAAATAAGCACTAATGTAAGAAGTTCGGGTTCATTTCCCTAAGATGTCATATAACATAAACTGACTAAGCTGCCATCCACTCAAGAGCAGACTTTAGTCATCGCCCGTCCTACCTTCCCTCTGTCTTGCCAGCTGAGCTTCGGTACAGGTCAGGCGCTGTTCCAGGAGACTAAGCTGCAGCATGAAACAGAACTGGCCTCTGACTCCCAGGGGCATCTTGCAGAGGAGGAGGCTGAAGAAACCGTTTAATCAGGCAGTGCCTAACTATTCCCTTTTCCATTTATATTGATGTAGCAATAATGTCAATATGCCTGTTTCTAATAATATTTCTTTTTTGTCAGTATTAACCTACGAATCTCTTTCTTAAAAGACCGTGAACCCCTTGATCTTGGGAAAGCATCCTTCCTTCACTGTACATCCTCAGCACCATATCTAATGTCGATAGTTGTGGACACAAAAAAATGTGAGAAAATTACTTTAGACAACCTTTTTGTTACTTGATACTAGCTAAGAATTAACCTACTAGACACTGATTAACAAAAACATGAAAGCTATCTTTCAAAATATTAGCACTTGCTTTCAAATGAACACCACTGTTTCATCAATACTGAAGAAGGAAATGGCAACCCACTCCTGGATAATCCTATGGACGGGGGAGCCTGGTGGGCTGCTGTCCATGGGGTCGCACAGAGTCCACCACGACTGAAGTGACTTAGCATGGATGCATGCATTTCATCAATACGGATGGAAGGTGCTTTGGTTTCCAAAGCCCAGTGGGTGTGCCCTGGACACAAAGCCTTCTAGTAAAGCAGTATCCACAAGCACATATATCTGCACTGTGCAGCTTCACCCTCCAAGGGGTCTACTTCCAGGAGTGTGTTCCTGAGAGGATCATGAACTTTGGATCCACACTTTAAAGTATTCTAATATTACCAGTTGGAGAAGGAAATGGCAACCCACTCCAGTGTTCTTGCCTGGGAAATCTCATGGGCAGAGGAGCCTGGTGGGCCACAGTCCATGATGGGGTAGCAAAAGATTCGGACATGACTGAGCGACTAAACGGCAACAACAATATTACTGGTATTAATTAGAAAAACCTTAAAAAAACAGTTTACAATAAAATTTGAGTCAACTTACCTTTGTGTTACACATTCCCACTTTGTGAAATTTCATACGGAAGAGCTGACAAACACAGTGTAGTGCAAGTAAAGGAATTTTGAACTAATATTATCCAAGTGCTAGTCTAAGCATTTCAAACTTAAAGACAAACTCATCTGAAGGATGTGTACTGTGGGGAACTAATGTGCTACATTCCCGCTGACAATTTGTACTCCTCCTGTCATTAGCTCCAGCTGCCACTCTGCTGGAAAGTTCGCCAAATCTGACAGCCTGTCGATGGCCATGGGTCCCAGTTGTCTGCTTTGAAGCCTGACCTCTAACTTGACTTATGAAATTCATCTTCATGAAATGCATCTTACCCACTGCTTGGGGAGACAGGATTATTAGTGATTATATTTTTAGAGAGATAACTATTAGTAAAATATTCATAGGAAACTAGCACATTTTCTATACTTTGTGTTTCATACAGAGTGAGTTGTGAATCCAGTCCCTTCAGAGGTATTTCTCACCAAAAGTTGTCAAATTAATATGCATTTTTTTTTCTTTTTCTTAGAACTGTCTGTATTTTTTGTAGTACATTTTGCTAATAACTTTTGATTTTTTTTTCTACTCATTTAAAAGAATGACATCAAAATAATCAGCTGAAATGAAATATGTGAGAATATTCATGGCAGGGATTTTGTTTTGTTTTGTTTCGCTTGCGATGTGTAATCTCAACAATTAGAACAATTCCTGGTACTTAATAGTTACCCCCATAAATACTTGTTGCTGCAATTTTGGAGTAGACTGATAGTCTAAGTAGTTAGTTCTAATCCTCTTTCTTGGGGAATTGTTGACACTTTTAGCTGGTACCTCAGTCTTGATTTTTTTAAGTTGTCCACATTCTAATTGTCTACCTCTTCATCAAGTGATGCAGAGAAGGCAATGGCACCCCACTCCAGTACTCTTGCCTGGAAAATCCCATGGATGGAGGAGCCTGGAAGGCTGCAGTCCATGGGGTCACTGAGGGTCGGACACGACTGAGCAACTTCACTTTCACTTTTCACTTTCATGCATTGGAGAAGGAAATGGCAACCCACTCCAGTGTTCTTGCCTAGAGAATCCCAGGGATGGGGAAGCCTGGTGGGCTGCTGTCTATGGGGTCACACAGAGTCGGACACGACTGAAGTGACTTAGCACTCATCATGTGATGATCCTATCATCATCACACCAATTACAATTCATTAGGTACTATTTTCTTGTATCAAGCCTTTGCTACTAGTCACAACCACAAGATTTGCTATTGGTGACAACCCAAAGTTCAACCTCCCATGTGTAGAGTCTCTACCAGATAATAGCAACGTGTCTTGAGTTACCATGATCTCTGTGTGCCATTCTCCAAGTATGCATAGAGGCTGAAGTGCAGACTGGACATTCTCTTCTACATCTCCTACAGACACCCTGTCTGGGGTTTTCTCTCTATGCTCTGGCACTGTGGCAGAAAGGCTCAGACTAAGCTGCGATCTCCCTGAGCTGCTGAGAGGGGGCAGCAGAGCGAACGTCACTCCTGCCTGTCACTCCCCTCTTCTTCCTTCCATCAGCTTCCAGCACCATAAGGCTAATTGTCTTCCATTGCCTTCACTCTCTATCATGTTTGTCAAACATCCAGGCTTTGAGAAGGATAAGAAGAGCCAGAGAAGAACACAGAACAGCCACAGAGATTACAGGTAAACCGGGACTAAAGCTGCACTGCAGTGTATCCCATGAGTGAACATCAGCAGGCCAGATTTTTAAGCAAATCTTAAAAATGCTTAATAAATGTTCTTTTATAATAACCATGATCTAATTAATGTACATTTAATGTTACTTATGTGACAGTGTTCTAAATTTGTAAGCTCTGGGAATGATTGTGGAGGGAGTTTCTGCCACCGGCCCGAGGGTCATGCTCAGTTAGGATGGTGAGGGTGTGCAGACCCTTCTGCAGAAAGTGGGCGGGTGGCCTCAGTTTATCTACTAACCACATCTATGCTGCTTTGCAAGCTGCAGTTTGTCGCTATAACTGAGTACAAACTGGACTGATGATCAGAAGACTGTATGATTTGACTCTGAAGCTTTCCCCCCTTGCCCGTCTTTCTCCACTTCTGGACTCTGCTGACTCCTCACTCCTCCCCAGAAGGGCTGTGCAGCTGTTCAGACACTACAAGGCTTAGTGACCTGCTCTGATTGTGATGAGCAACCTCACTGTATCCTTGGAGACCAGGACCTGCTTCCCAAACAGTTGCTTCTGGGCTAAACACATATTCAATTAGTCAACAAAGTATCTAATTAAGCAAATAATTAGGTAACTACAATATGCCAGTGTCAAGCAAGTCTTTATAGCAAGATATAAATACATTCCCATAATGGAAATGTATACACACATTTACACATTTTAGAGTTGAGTACACACTCGCCACTTTCTGCTCTTGCCAAGGCATTCCCCCGTGTCTGAATCTTTTTGGAAATACAACACCTAACGTAAAGTAATTTGCACAGAAATCTTAAAAATGCTTAATAGATGTTCTTTGATAATAACCATGATCTAATTAATGTACAGTTAATAGTACTTATGTGACAGTGTTCTAAATTTGTAAACTCAAATTTTACTTATATCTAATGTGTTTTTAAAATTAAACTAGAATTTACAAAATGATCACTGGAAATATAACATATAAAGAAGGAAAGTGGAAAGGGAGAAGAAAACTAACCAGTTTTAAATGCCAATATGTGCTATTTATCCATTAATCATTGAGTATTTATTAAGTATAACATGTATTTGTTTCACATGATTTATCTTACGCAACTTGAAGTAGTAATTTATCTATTTATGTTCAATCAGTTCCGGGAATCTTTGCCATTCTATAGTAACTACTTAATGAAATTAAATTGAAGAGAAGAATATTCTAATTGATGAAACTTAAATTAATAGGATATCTGGACTCAGAAGCTTTTTAAAAGCAAATTAAGAATTATATTGGAGAGTGTGATTCTTGTAGAATTTAAAAGAAAATCACCCATTTTATGTCCATATCCAGACTCAGCCAAAATGGAGAAAGTATGCCAGAGGTTAAGAGCTTGCTTTTCTGAATCACTCTTGAGTTCCAGATCTGGTTTATGAAGCTATCAGATGTGTTATCTTAAATTATTTAATTTTAAGCCTCTCGGGTAATCCACTTATTATAACAATCATAACTTCATCCACGATTTCTGTAAGGGTTGGAGGAAGGAATGTAAGTAGAGCACCGCACACCACAGCACAGGTAGTAAAAAGAAAATGCACAGTGAGTGCTCACTGAGAGTTGGGTGCTGTTTCCAGCACAGAGGATGCAGCAAAGAGAGAAAAACCTAAGCTCCACGCCTGCATCAGGGGATTAACCACACAGACGTCTAATGGCAGGAAGACACTCGATTTCTGCAGGAAAGCAGAGTCAGGGTTCACAGAGCATTTGGAGGAGGGTGGGCACGGAATAGGCACGGAAGGGTTTGGATGAGATGACATCTGATGGTGGGTGCAGGATGGAGAACCACCTGGGGGTCTGGGGGAGAAGCGTTCCAGGCAGAAGGAAGACAACAAACGCAGGCAGGCTGTCAGAAACACCCCAGGCATGTTCTAGGAGCATTATTAGCACCCAGTTAACACTGGTTTCCTGGAGAAGGCAATGGCACCCCACTCCAATACTCTTGCCAGGGAAATCCCATGGACGGAGGAGCCTGGTAGGCTGCAGTCCATGAGGTCGATAAGAGTCGGACACGACTGAGCGACTTCACCTTCACTTTTCACTTTCATGCATTGGAGAAGGAAATGGCAACCTACTCCAGTGTTCTTGCCTGGAGAATCCCAGGGACGGGGGAGCCTGGTGGGCTGCCATCTATGGGGTCGCACAGAGTCAGACACGACTGAAGCTACTCAGCAGCAGCAGCAACACTGGTTTCCAAGTCATTTTATGTCAGGTGAATTTGAGAGCGGTGGCATAAAAATACATGACTTTGTTATCTTCAGTAACTTAATAAGAAATAGAGAAAAACATGTTTTTCTCCCAAGTGGCATTCAAGTAAAGAGTACATATCCTTAGAAGTCTAGAAGCGAAAACAGAAATTTATCCAAATTCACTGGAATTAAAGTAAAAGTTAAAAGTGTGAGAAATTAAGAGGTACAAAATTCCAGTCATCAAATAAATGAGTCATAGCTTAGGGAATATAGCCAATAATAATTTAATAACTTTTTATGGTGATATATGATAACTAGACATTATCATGATAATTTTGTACTTTATAGAAATATGGAATCACTATGTTGGGTAACAGGAATTAACATGGTGTTCTAGGCAATTACACTTCACATACAAAGTCATAAAAAATAGATGAGATTTGTGGTTACTAAGGGGTGCAGAACAGTGGAGGGGAGGATTGAAAGAAGGTGGTCAAAGCTTCTAGTTATGGTACAAAGTTATGGTACAAAGCTCTAGTTATGAGACAAATCAGTCCTAGGAATGTAATGTACAGCGTGATAAGTGTACTAAATATACCAATGTCTGTTATGTATGAAAATTCTTAGAGTAAATCCTAAGAGCTCTCAATTAAGGTCAATTCCTTCCTTAATTGACTGATCTGAAATCTTACAATATGTGCAGTGCTCGGACCATAGGCATTTTATTGCATTTGATAGATGGTTGGATTTAGAACATGTGGCTGAGATAATCGATATAAGGTCTGCTTTAAAAGTTCAGAGTGCATATATATATTTCCTGTTATGACAAAGAAGTTGTTGTTTTCTTTTCCTTTAAAGTGTATGTTTCTTTAAATCTATGGGCTCATAGTTACCTGACATAATAATCAGTATTAAAATACAGTCTTCAAATTGGCTCTGGACCCTTAGTCTGGTAGAATGAAGTCATCTTTCAGGTATAAATGGTCTTTCCACTACTATTTAAAAGGTCATTTCTGTATGGAGAGGAAATATGAGTAGGGAAGATTACACTGTAAAGTTCTCAGTAAGTGACAAGTTAATAAGTTAAGGATACTGCTGGGCTAACCTGACTTGGAATCCTGAGATAATACTAGCTCTATTCTGTGACCCTCTGAGGCTCTAACTGGCGTCCATGCAACCACAGTTACAACTGCAAAAGCTACTTCACTTTTCTTATGTGCCTTGTCAACTCAGACAGCAACTAAAAATATTAATTCCACAGATTAATGTTCATTAGCATTAAAAGAAATTCTCTCTATATACCCCGCTCAAACACCGATGGAATAAATGCCAGCTGAAACATTTTACTCAAAAAAATACAAGTGCATCCTCTTCTTCTCTATTTTGTTTGCTTATTTAAAAAAAAAAATATTGCCAGTTAAAGATACTTATACAGTTTCAAACAGCTCATAATATTTTACCCTGTGAAAAATCATAATGGTTATTTTCATATCTCTAAATGAAGTAAGTATAATTTTAAACAAGATCACTTGTATAATTACTGAGCTATGGCAACCATTCATCTGTGTGCTAACAGGAAGAAAAGGTAACATCCCCCATCCTCAGGGTTAATTAGCTAATGTAAGCATTGGCTTAGGACCCAGTGTCCAGATGTGAACGATCCCTCCTGACTCACTGCAATTTATCAAATGCTTCTATCCAATAATCCTCCCATGGAGAAGGCACGATAATTACTTAAGAGTTAGAGACCCTTCATGAAGATCGGAACCTTGAGAATCAGCCCTTCCTTAATTGACTGATCTGAAATCTCATAATGTGTGCAGTGCTTAGACCAGGGGCATTGTATTACATTTGATAGATGGCTGAATTTAGAACATGTGGCTGAGATGATCAATATGACGGCTGCTTTAAAAGCTCAGAGTGCGTCAGGAATACCCAAACTGTACTGCTCACCTCTGACTTACAGTGTATTACGGCAGTAGCACAGAGGGGAAGACGAACTTGAAAAATTGCCCTTGGTGTTTGGAATCTACGGATAGCTAAGTAAATACTCCTGTATTCTGTTTTGTGTAGCATGAAATAGTATTATGCTTCATGTTATCCATTTCCTCCTACACTTTAGACAGCTAAAGCCATCTTTAGAGAATAGTCATAAAATCTCCACTTCAATAAAGGTTTCTCAGCTCTTCTTTAGTTGGGGAATCAGTCATTAAAAGCCAGTAGAGACACTATTTAAAGGAGGGGATGATGACAGACACAGGGTTCCTAAACATTGCCAACCTGGGAAATGGATGGGTTTTAATAGGAGAAATGAGGGACACCAGCCAGGAAACTGCTCATGACTCAGAGAGACCAGTTCTGCCCGTCACACCCACAAGGGTGTTGGGAGCTGAGAAAACTCGGCTGAGAGCAGCAGTGAGCGCTGCACTGTCCGTGGTAGCCACCAGCACCTCTGAAGATGGAGCGCTTGAAATGATGCTGGTCTGAGCCGTGAGCATAAAATGCACACTGAATGTCCAAGACAGAGTGTGAATAAAACAAAGCGGGAAGAAAAGGTATCTCCTTAGAGTCTTTTCAACTATACATTAAAATAATTGATATGTTTAGGGTTAAATAATATTCTTAAAATTAACTGCACCTGCTTCTTTTCCAATCTGGCTACTAGATGCTTTTTTTAAACAATTTATTTATTTTTAATTGGAGGATAATTGCTTTACAATATTGCATTGGTTTCTCTCATACATCAACAGGAATCAGCCATAGGTACATGCATTTTTTCTCCCTCTTGAACCTCCATCCCACCCCTCTAGGTTGTCACAGAACACCAGATTTGAGCTCCCTAAAATTAGATCAGTGGCTTGCATTTTATTTCTGGCTGAGAGCCCTGCTCTAGAGGCTCCATGAAGTGGTCCTCTATAGGGTCAGCCTAAGATGCACTGAAGCACTTGACCATCCATCTGTATGTGTACCTGATTAGGTCATGGTACATGGTGACTACTTGATAAATAGAAGACTGTCACCCAGACTAGAGAGAGGGATGTTCCTGCTGGCTTTGCAGAAGGAAGCTGACCTCTTGGGAGAAGGTTGTATGGCCAGGAGGTGAGGACAGGGCAGGGAAAGGGAGATGAGTGTGGAGGACAGGTTTCCTGCTTAACCACAAGACTCACAGATGAGCCCTTTCTAGTCCAGAAAGTAGGATATGCACAGGCACACAGCTCCACCTCTTCTCTTCCATATTGCTTACAAATATAATCCTACACTGATACAAAAATGCCAAGGAACATGAGAGAGGGATGATTTATCCCTTAATTTATCTACACACTCCACTCATGAAAAGCTGCAGATGATAGAGGGTAGAAAAAAAATGTCATATTTTGAGTGATTGACTCCATCTCTCCTTCTTATGGAAATACACCCCTATGGCAAAGATTCCCTTAATAGCTATGCTCCTTTTCTTTCATAGAAGTACAATTGTTTGCTATATATGTAACCACCTGGAATATACATATATATACATATAAATATGTTTCTAAGTCTCACAACAAGGTGAGAATGTCTGGCTGGATTTTGGCCAATTGGACTGAGAAGGAATGCATGTGATGGTTTTTGCAGACTCTCTCCTAAACTCCTCCATCCTGTTGCCTGGAGTTTGGATGCCACCTTGGACCATGAGGATGGAGGTTTGACCATAGGGAGGACAGAGTGAGACTTGAGGAAATTTCCATCTCTGAAACAGACCTGCCCATCCTTGTCCTATACTGCCTATATCTTAATTCTATATGAAAGAAAAATTCACATCCATTTGTTTTGAGTTTCTCTTGAGGTGTATTTTTTTTAAGTCACCTAATTGTTATCACCTTACCCTAAACAGTTTATGTCAAATTCTTCTATTTAGGAGATTTCAGGACTTTTGATTTAAGGTTTATTTAATGTCTTATTACTCTAAATGCTCTAAAATACAGGTTTCTTTAAAATTGTGTTTTTAAAGATATTTTTTATTGATCCCCAGACACAGTCTGCTCCAGTATATAGATTTAAAATACACATCCTATAAGAAAATGCTTTCTTAAGAATTATTCCCAGCTGCTATAGCTCATTATTTCATAGAGTTACAAGTAGTAAGTGGAAATAAACTAAAAGATTAGTCCATGAAAAAGAAAGTACATCTAATTGAAGGAAAACAGCTGAGTCATCAACTGGGAGTCAGGGGTGGAGGGGGAGAGATAAGTAAATCTGAGTGTGAAGGAGAGAAGTGGATGCTGGAGAGAGGGGAGAAGCTGTCCATGGGAACCAGACCAAGAATCACACAACAGACAAACACCCTGTGGAGGAACATCTCTTCTCAAATATGATAAAGTAGACTGTGAGAATCTATGGGGACAGGAAGTCAGGTGGCTCCTCCTCTGGGGGCCTCTGGGAGTGAGCAGCTGGTAGCTCAGGGGGGTAGAGGAACTGTCCTCCCTTGGCCTGGCTGGAGCAGCTGTCGGCTGAGACAAGCGCCTCTGAGTGTTTGGTACCAAGTCAGGGCACAGTTAGGAGCCAACATGCTGAGAAAGATGAGATTTTGAGTCTAGATGAGATTTGGCCTAGAGATTTGGCCTAGATTTTGAGTCTAGATGAGATACAAGGAAAACTTCTGAATTAATAAATAAGGTAAGAATCAAATAATATCCTGATCGATATTCCCTTTATGTTACATTTAATATAAATTTGAAACAGATGTACATTTACTAGTTTTGTCTGCTGCTGCTGCTGCTGCTAAGTCGCTTCAGTCATGTCCGACTCTGTGCAACCCCATAGACGGCAGCCCATCAGGCTCCTCCGTCCCTGGGATTCTCCAGGCAAGAACACTGGAGTGGGTTGCCATTTCCTTCTCCAATACATGAAAGTGAAAAGTGAAAGGGAAGTTGCTCAGTCCTGTCTGACTCTTAGTGACCCCATGGACTCCAGCCTACCAGGCTCCTCCGTCCATGGGAGTTTCCAGGCAAGAGTACTAGAGTGGGTTACCAGTGCCTTCTCCAAGTTTAGTGTGGGCTTTTAAAATAATGCTGTAAGTTCCTAATCTAGAAAGGCAAGAAAAACATTAAAAAATGAAAGCACATTGTTCCCCCTTAGGGGGAAAGCTAATACCTGAGGCTTGGTCCTCATTTGTCACTGGGAGAATGAGCATTACCACTTCATGGTGGGAACACTGATTTTGCTAGAGCTCCTTTGAAAGCCTAATGACGTTGCATTAGTAAATATTAGTGTACAGATGGTCTAGTGACAACAGGGGAGGGCACAGCCAGACACTCCTCCTGACGAGAGCGGGTGCTCCTCCAGGAAGGGAAGCATTTACAGGGAAGGGTCACCTGCAGGCAGCCCACACACCCACTCTGCCCTTGGGATGCACAGATGCTACAAAGGTGTGTTCTCTACATGTGAAAAGGTAAGGGCACTCTATAGTAAACTAGGCAATCTAGTATTTTAGCTTTGATGAAACTAGCCATATATTTCACAACTACTTCATTTCCCAGGATGTAACTGACATGGTTCATTTTGTATTATACATTTTTACAACCAAAACATTTCAAATAAAAATTTATAAATCCATTCATCTGAAAAAGACTGTAAGGAGGGAAAAGATATTGTTATATATGAAACTTCCCCTTTTATTCTTTGTTCAGCTTAGTACTTTTTTTCTTCTTCCTTTAAAACTACCACCTTGCATAAATTATTTAATGGCCACAATGCAAACAAACAAACAAACAAACAAAAAACCAAAACAGCTAGCTTTTCTTTTAATTTTATTAATTTTTTCCTGAGTAAAATATCCAAAACAGTTTTCTGCTGGTTTCCCTATGGCTTCTATAATTCTGGTAGGATTTTTCACATATTTCATAGATGCAGCAAATATTTGACCTCATTGAAGAAGATGATGATAATGCAACATTTTGTTCTATGTCCAAGATTAGTTTAATAATAAAATGATGACTTCAGATCATGCTAACAAACTCCCTTTATCACTGATACTATCAAAATTCAAAAAAATAACTTCACTGCTATTGCAAAGTGAGCATTTTTAGATTAACAGGGACTTGCATTCTGATTCCAAAGCATCTAGTTATGTAACATATCTTCGTACATATGCAAGCCGTGTGTATAGATAGATGGATACCAAGTTATATAGAATGTGTTGGAATGATTAGGTTTGCTCGTGTATTTCCTAACATTTAAAAAACACAAATATCCTTGGAAATGTTTGTCTCCTAAAAAATTTAAAAAAAGAATATTTCTTGTTAACCGACATCACCACAAAAGGATAAATCATTACCAAGTTTTGCTGTCTATACACTGGACTTTGCACTTGGATCTCCTTGTGTATTCAGCTATAAGGAAAGAGAATCTGGGCAGACGTGACCACCCCGACTCACCTCTGCAAATCGGCCGGTGGTCGCTCCACGCAGCCAGGGTCTCTGTGACTCTCTGACACGTTATGCTCTTGGATCCCTGGAGCACGTAATTGTCCTCGCAGGAGAACTGTACATTTGCACCAACCCTGAGCAATTACAAAACCAAAAACAACCCGGATTACTCGTGGAAGATGTCTTTAAAAGAAACCATCACAGTGCTGCTACCATGTAATGCCATCAAAACAATATAAAAATATTAAGTGACCCATTAGCAATTATTCACAGATAAACCCTTTAATGAAGCACAAGACTTGGGTTCAAATTCCCGTTTTGCCAAATTATCTTAAATAAATATATGATCCTTAAGGTATCTTCTCTAAAATTAAGCAATAACAGACATGGCAGGACCAGGTGTTTGCAGTTTAAGTAAGAAATGCATCTGAAGGAATTAAACCCTGGAATCAAAACAAAACTGGATGTCCTTCCATGTGGATAAACATCCTACCAAAAAAGAAAAAGCCCCATTAAGAAATGTCTCAATATACAAAAAGATAAGGACTCTAGCATTCCATTTATATGAGGTGTCAAATATAGTCAAATTTATAAAATAAAAAACTAGAAGGGTGGTGACCAGAGGCTAGTGGGGTCGAGGGGAAATGGGAAGTTATTAATTCAAAGGCATAAAGCTTAAGTTAAGTAAGATAAATAATTTCTAGAGATCTGCTATACACCATTGTAGCTTAGTCAATAGCAATGTACACGTTAAGATTTTTTTTAAAGATACTTTTCAAGTTAAGTGTTCTTATCATCCTCATAAAACTTGCTTCCAATGAAAAACAAGGGAAAAAATGTCTCAGTAGAGAATTTGTTGGGGCTTCCCTGGTGGGTCAGCAGTAAAGAATCTGTCTGCAACACAGGAGCCTCAGGAGACGCAGGTTCGATCTCTGGGTTGGGAAGATCCCCTGGGGGAGGGCATGACAACCCATTCCAGTATTCTTGCCTGGAGAATTCCAAGGACAGAGGAGTCTGGTGGGCTACAGTCCATGGGTCGCACAGAGATGGACACAACTGAAGTGAATGAGTACACATGCATTCAAAGAATTTGTTACCACTGTAATATGTTAATTATATTTAGAAGAAGGCTGGTGCTATTACATTTCAGAAATGCGTCTTACAGGAAAAGATACTTTGCTTTAGAAAAAAGCAACCCATCCAGACTGGAGTCAGATGAAAAACTTCTTTGCCTCCAGAGCTGCCTCAGGAAACACGAAGCCTTAAGGCTGGGAGCAGTAACGGAATGTGGTCGCAGCATCACAACTCAGCAGGTGCATGAGGAAATGCGAGAGGCATACCTCGGGTCTGAGCACACCCGATCCCTTCTTCTAAGCCTGCTGTATGGCACTGAATTCAGGGCAGTGTTGCTTTATAATCCTACAAGCCTGTTGTTACAAGAGGAAATTCTGCCTGTGTCCATTTGACAAGCTCCAAGGTTGAGGTTGACAAAAACGGGAATGAAAGACAGTCTTTTAGAGAAAATATGAATAGTTGCCCATGTAATATGTAAAGTTATTAATAGGTAAAAGATAATGGAAAAATAAACAAATGCTGTCTTTTCTTGCTTATGGAAAAAAATTCTGGTCTGCAACATCACAGTGGACATTATTCCAGTAACATAAGAGCATCTCTCACACTTGAACGTAACATCCTGGGATCATCACAGATGTCTATAAAAATCATCACATCAGGGTCAAATCAATGTGAAAAGACCTGGATTAAACACAATTCACCATCTTTCTTGTCCAAAGGGGACTCTCAGCTTACTAAAATTTAATATGCAAAATGTGCTTTGCCTACTTAAGAAAATTTAAAATATGTAGAATTTTCCAAATTTATCTGATTAGGAAACCCTTTTGCACAAAGTATCCAGGGCAACTAGAATTCTATGGAGGTAATTTTGAGAAAAGCTGCATAATGACATAATATGTATTATCTTTTTAAAAAATAAAATGTAAACAGAATTCTAATTTCAATGTCTGGTTATAGCAGTTATTTAGAATAGCTATACTTTTTAGACACATCCCTTCATAATTTCATTGGCCTTTGGTCATTGTTTAGACTTCTGAGAACAGACTAAATAAGAGAAAAAATCTAAATATTTGGTTTGAAAACAACTATTCTATCTCTCTGTTCTTTATCCTAGGTCCCAGTCTTCAGTTCCCCTTATTTACCTAAATTTCAGTTCTCATACTTCTCATCATTCTTTCAATACATTTTTATTGAATATCTATGTGCCACACACTACTCCAGGTACCAAAGATACAGAAATTGCGATTGACAAAGTCTCGTGGGGATAGCAATCTAGTTAAAGGAGGACAAAAATAAATAAGTAAAATAAGAAGAAAATGAAAGTGTCATAAGTACTGTGAGCAAAATAAACCAAGCGGTGTGATTAATAATAGGTTAGGGAGCGCTGGGATTTAAGAGTGTGTTAATGTTTTTTTGATCCTCTCAAACTGGGGTGCTAGTGTCTCACACAATATTTTGGGCATGATCAAACATAAAGGAAGGAAAATGATATTATTGTTTCCCCCTAGCATCTACCTACTTTAGTTCCAAAGCCTGTCATTCATAGTTCTAATGGATGCACTCCACCCCAACAAAGTATCTATCTTTTTCATACCTGCTTTTCATACATCTGATCAACTTAAGGCATTCTTAGTGAATCCTGTTAATGTTGACTGGTAGATCTCATTTCTAGCAATATAATATAGATTTATTATCCAAAGTAGGAGAAAACATAGCCAGAGTTGCTTTTTGGAAGTCATGAGAGTGTCCATTAATAGAAATATGATTGACTATATTATTCCATATGCATTTCAAAGAATACAGTGTTTCTTCAAAATGAGCATAATATGTAGCAATACAGAGAAGAAAAAGATTTTCTACAAAATTGTTACCTCAGGTAACTCTTAGCTTTATAAGTATCTGAATCTGTGTACCAGGAAAAATCAGCATAAAGCTATTTTTGGAGTGCTAATAGAATCACAAGTACACTTTTGTTTCTATATTACAATAATTCTACTACTTCTGATTTTATTACAAGTTAACTTTTAAAATGTTTTAAGATCCTACTACTAGATTGCCCCTTTGTTCTCACTCACCGAGACAGAACTCTCTCACACCTAACAGAGTTCATACCCTCCTCCGATTTTCGTCAGACAAAAATTAAAAAAGCTCTTCTACCAGAGGTGAGGATTCTTCCTAATGTTCCATAATCACCATAGGGTTACCACAGAGGATCTAGTCCAGAAATCTCTATCTGGGTTCTGGGGAAATCTGTCCAAAGTATGTACAGAATCCATTCCTTAATTTCTTGCCTGAAACCTTTCAACAAATGATTGAAAATAACAACTGATAAAATAGCAAGGCTTTTCTACTTTCAAACAATAAAAATCACTAATAAGCAACCTCTGTTCTTGACTATGCAATGAAAAACAGAGCCACTGATGGGTAAATTCTGCATTGTGATGAACAAGGCTGAGCTTGAAACTGATGATGACCCAACTTCTAATTTATTATTTCAACCTCTTGCTTTGGTTTTATCTAGTGCATAAATTAGTCCGATTTAAAATCCATGCACACTTTCAACTTCAAATACATAACAAACTAAGCTTTTATTTATGATTAGATTTTATGATTACTATGTTTGAAGACATACATATAACATTAGGAAAACTAATTTGGTTTTCTGGAAAGTACTCAGAAGAAAATAACAGAAAAAAATTATTAGTACCTTCCAACTGGCAAATTAATTCAGAACACCTTAGATTAATTTTGTCAAACAAGTTTGACTATTGTGAATAGTTGGAAATTATCACAAATAATTTAGACAACTGATTTTGTGTAATCTCAAGATAAACAGTGATTGATAGCAAATATCCAAATGGCAACTTTTAAGTTAAATAGTTGAAGCAGAGTGATTTTGTATTTTAAATAGAAGAGAAGAAGAGAGAAAATAACATTTTTTTTACCTGCATTGGTTCACAACTGGTTATGGTCTGGCTTTTAGCATGAGGCGCCCTACTAGTCATAAAGATGCATGATTGAGCTAATGGGAGCAAGGGATACTTCATCAAACAACTATTGGACAATGAGGTAAATAAATATAAATTATTATGGGGAAAATGATTTTACCTTTAGTGAAAAGATAAGAAATTGAAAAGGCCAGAAATTGAAATTTGTGTTGTATATTTAAAGATTCATATAATTAATTTGTTGTTCTTATTGTTCAGTCATTAAGTCATATCTGACTCTGTGACCCCATGAACTCCAGCACTCCAGGCTTCCCTGTCCTTCACTATCTCCTGGAGTTTGCTCAACTTCATGTCCATTGAGCCAGTGATGCCATCCAGCCATCTTATCCTCTATTGCCCCCTTCTCTTCCTGCCCTCAATCTTTCCCAGAATTAGGGTCTTTTCCAGTGAGTTAGTTCTTCGCATCAGGTAGCCAAAATTTTGGAGCTTCAGCTTCAGCATCAGTCGTTTCCATGAATATTCAGGGTTGATTTCCTCTAGGATTGACTGGTTTGATCTCCACACTTTCCTTTCAGTATCTGTGTACTAGAGTGAAACCCACCATAGAAAGCCCTGTTGGTTTCAGAGCTGGTGATTTGTTCAGGGAATAGCAAGTAGCCGGGTTTGTCCTAAAGAGTGCTGCTCCTAAGAGGTGCCCATTCCTCCCTGCTCCAGAGGTTTTCCCCTGTAGACTCCGGGATTCTGGGTGCTCTCCTGTTCCTCCCCTCCTCCTTTTCCTCTCTTTGAGGTAAGCTTTGCTCTTTCATTGTTCCACATAATATTTCATTGGAGAAATAAACTAAAGCTGGGAAAAGCTGGGAAAAGAAGCCCCACAGAGAGGCAGCTCCCAGGAGAAGGCTCCCCAGGAAAAAGCCTCACATTTCATTCACCTTGAAATCCCTCACTGCCTCCAGCAGAGCTTGTTGCACTTACAGTATCCCTGAGACTACACAGGACAAACAGGAGACAAAGACATGAATTCAGCCGCCTTGCACCTCACACTAAATGTGCAACCAGCCACCACAATGCAAGACTCCAGGAGTAAATTCCAAGGGTGGCGAGGGAAACCCACCTCAGGAGCCACCTTGCTAGCCTGTGTCTCCAATCACGTGCCTCTATTTCAAAAGAAGCTATTTTGGATAGCCTACTGATTCTTTGATAAATTGGCCATACTGCACTGGGGAAAGGAACTCTGATGCTCAACTGTATATGCTCCACCGATGGCAAGACCTGGCCCTAATACATGCAGACTGACTTCAGGCTGCAAGATGGTCCATGGAAACCAGCCCCTCCCTCCTAAGGCATCATCAGAGGTGTCACGCACAGCCTTGCAGACAATGGCATCATTGAGAGATGCACGTGTGGCTGCTGTGAATATCACAATCCTTTTATTAGCCTTTTGATTTTCACACATTATGTGTCATTTCTGGGTCATTTTTCTTCTTATAGTGACAAGTTTTAGACTCGTCTCGTCAAGCCTTAAGGCAATTTAGTGTCACTAGAAACGCATTAGAGAGTAGATGGAACTCTCTAGCCTAAGGAAAGAAAAGAATCTAATATTTCATAGGATTTTTAGATATTATATATTAATAAAAGCACAACAAAGGCCCCTGACAGAGATCTGAATACAAGCAACAATAATGGTGTGAACAGGGCTTCAAATGACAGGGACCAGCAGACTCTGAGAGATCTCAGATGTGTGTGTACGGCATTTAGAAGAATCTTCCCATGAATCTTCCCTGTGAATCTTCCC
The DNA here is from genome assembly GCF_032452875.1 of Bos javanicus. NCBI lineage: Eukaryota > Metazoa > Chordata > Mammalia > Artiodactyla > Bovidae > Bos > Bos javanicus. The sequence goes on from NC_083894.1 coordinate 3,121,876, forward strand.
ATGAGCAAATTTAATTTGTGTCTTCTGAGTATGTCCTAAGTTCATGAGGATCCATTATTTAGTAAACAAGATTTTTTCATCTGACCAAGTAGAAACATGAAATTCTTAAGATTCACACCCACCCATTTCATATAGGTGGCTTTTGTTGTTCAGTCACTCAGTTGTGTCTGACTCTTTGCAACCCCATGGATTGTAGCATGCCAGGTTTCCCTGTCTTCCATTATCTCCTGGAGTTTTCTCAAATTCATGTCCATTGAATTGGTGATGCTATCCTACCATCTTATCCTCTGTCATCCCCATCTCCTCCTGCCCTCGATTTTTCCCAGCATCAGGGTCTTTTCCAATGAGTTGGCTCTTTGCAAAATATTGGAGCTTCAGCTTCAGTGTCAGTCCTTCCAATAAGTATTCAGGACTGATTTCCTTTAGGATTGACTTTAGGAAGACTCTCAAGAGTCTTCTCTAGCACCACAATTCAAAAGCATCAGTTGTTCAGCACTCAGCTTTCTTTATGGTTCAACTCTCACATCTGTACATGACTACTGGAAAAACCATAGCTTTGACTAGATGGACCTTTGTTGGCAAAGTGACATTTCTGCTTTTTAATACACTTTCTAGGTTTATCATAGCTTTTCTTCCAATGAGAAAGAGTCTTTTAATTTCATGGCTGCAGGACCAAGCCAAGCTGAGAAAAGGGTGGATCAGGGATCCTAGGGAAAGCAGTAAAGGTGTCTTGGGGCAGGTGATGCTGAAACCACAGCAGGCCATGTAGGTGTTCAGAGTCACACCATGAACAGCACCTGCGCAAATGAGTGTTCCCTGGCTGCCCTGCACACTTCTGTGCTGATGTGGCTTTGCTGGCCAGTGTGTTTGCTTCACCTTCTTTCCACATGGACTCAGTGCCTCATGATTACTTTCACCTCTGGGGAAGAGAGGTGGGAGGCTTGTCCCACCTCAGGGTGTTTGCTCAGTTCTCCTTCTGCCTGGGCTTGTCCCACCCCAGTACTTCACAGGCTTAGACCCGCTCCTCATTATCCTCTGAGTGCAGCTCTGAAGTCACTTCCCTGGAGCCTCTCCCTGCTCTTCTGTCTCCAAAAGAAGAATGCCTTTCCTGCTCAATGTTCTGGTTTGTCCTAGTACCTCTGGAGCATGTCATGATTCTGAGGGCTCAGCACATTTTGGAAAGGAAGGAAACTCATGAATTAATAAGTACAAGGATGACAGGGATGGGTCCTTCACTTCCCAACCTGTGGCCCCCACTAGTGATCTGAGCTTCCTCTCCATGCTTCCTGTGGGAGGAGTGACTACAAGCAGAGGAACACAGGTGTGGAGCTGCCTCCCTGCTCGGCTCCATCAGGGCCCTGGCCCCAGCTCTCCCCGGACGTGCCCTGCCCCTCTTCTTGAGCGGTCCTTGCTCCAAGCCCAAGGACCTCCCACTCCTTGTCTCTTGCCTTCTATCCAGATTTGCTCTGAGCAACGTTTGATGTACTGTCCCTACACCAGAGTATGTGATGGGACCAGATGGTGAGCTCTCTTGCCCACCCAGAGGCAGCTCCACTTCGTCAGAGCAATAAGTGGCAGAGCAACATCTTGGTCCCTAAAATCCCTCAAAAGTCAAGGAGAGGGGAGGGTCCCCCACCAGGCGGGCACCCTCTCTGCTTCCCACAAAGGGCAGCATTGGTTCTTGTTCTTATTGAACACTTAACAAAAGTCTGCTCTATAAAGAGAGCTGAGGAATTAATTTAAAAACACATGCAAAAAACTGTAGATGGCATCAGTAAGCTAAAAACTGATGAATCCTCAGGTTCCTAATCTTCCCACATGTCTGCCCAATTGCCTTTCTCCTGTCCTTCTCTCCTCCACACGTTTACAAACAGGAAGATTAGGAAGTGCTCTGGATCAAATTTAGGAGGGTGGTATGAAAAGAATGCAACCAACAGGCGAAGTGGGCAGAACAGTCAAATCCAAAACCACTTAACAAGTCATGCTTTCTATTACTAGCTGGATTCCCTGGTGGCTCAGATGGTGAAGAATCTGCCTGCAATGCAGGAGACCTGGGTTTGATACCTGGGTTGGGAAGCTCCCCCTGGAGAAAGAAGTGGCTACCCACTCCAGTATTCTTTCCTGGAGAATGCTATGGACAGAGGAGCCTGGCGGGCTACAGTCCAGGGGGTTGCAAAGAGTCAGACATGAGTGAGAGATTAACACTACTTTCATTAACTAACTGGCTACCCTAGAATATAAATACAGAAACATGTAATTAGCCTCTAATTAAAATAAATAAACTAATTTTAAAAATAAATACAGAAACATAGAAGATGTCTAAACCTGCAATTGTCAGCAAGTGTCAAGTGCGTCAGAACTCAAAGGGAGCCTCACAGAGGTTCTGTAGAATCATATTAGACTTTGGCAAAGGCATGACCATGGGACACAGAGCTTTATAGTTTTGATGGACCACAGGGATTATCATATTCTATTTCTGTCCATTCTTTACAGATGAGGAAGCCAAGAAGCAGAGAAAGAATCTATAGTAAAGAAGGTCATTTTAAGGAATCTCCAGAGGGGCCATGTGTATACCTGTGGTTGATTCATGCTGATGTATGGAAGAAACCAACACAATATTTTAAAGCAATTATCCTTCAATGGGAAAAAAAAAAAGAAGAAATGTAAAACAAGGTCATTGTAAAGAGTGTTAATATTTAAACGATCTCTGAAATCTCATTTTTGGCAGTCATAATAATGTGGCTAATAAAATAATCAACTATCTATTGCATTTTGAAATTAAGAAATTGATGCATGCTTCAATAACAATGAACAATTCTCCCAGAAAACTACTTAAATGGATATTTTGACAAAAATTAATTTGCTATTACAGATACTGTGAAGACTGGGAGAGACAGAGGGAGAATGTTCCATGAATTCTATTCAGTGGATTCTTCATTAGAAACAGTTTTAGCCAGATAAATGGGATCTGAAACACTGCAGTGTGCCCTTTTTCCAAGGGACAAAAAGGTTTCAAATAGAGTGAACAGAAAAATACTGGTTGTGGTATTCCTTTAAGTAGTTCTTAAAAATACAGTCAGTGCTCCTTGAAAGGGCAGTCAGATCAGATCAGATCAGTCGCTCATTCGTGTCCGACTCTTTGCGACCCCATGAATCGCAGCACGCCAGGCCTCCCTGTCCATCACTAACTCCCAGAGTTCACTGAGACTCATGTCCATCGAGTCAGTGATGCCATCCAGCCATCTCATCCCCTGTCGTCCCCTTCTCCTCCTGCCCCCAATCCCTCTCAGTATCAGAGTCTTTTCCAATGAGTCAACTCTTCGCATGAGGTGGCCAAAGTATTGGAGTTTCAGCTTCAGCATCATTCCTTCCAAAGAAATCCCAGGGCTGATCTCCTTCAGAATGGACTGGTTGGATCTCCTTGAGGTCCAAGGGACTCTCAAGAGTCTTCTCCAACACCACAGTTCAAAAGCATCAATTCTTCAGCGCTCAGCCTTCTTCACAGTCCAACTCTCACATCCATACATGACCACAGGAAAAACCATAGCCTTCGCTAGACAGACCTTTGTTGGCAAAGTAATGTCTCTGCTTTTGAATATGCTATCTAGGTTGGTCATAACTTTCCTTCCAAGGAGTAAGCGTCTTTTAATTTCATGGCTGCAGTCACCATCTGTAGTGATTTTGGCAGTAGTCGCTGGCAAATATTTTTTCTAGACTACTTCAGTTTTCTAGTAATAGTGAAACTTCAGTAGAAAGTAAAGTGCCTGCAGTCAGTAAATGACATAGAATAGTATTACGTTCCTCAAATTTTTTTTCAAATTCTAAAAGCACTTTTAAGCTTGTCAGGGGACTTTGGTGCTGGAAATCAAATGCAAGGTGCTAGGAAAAGCCTTTTTTTCCCATTTCTCACTGACTATGTAAGTTTTCCTTTATGTACCCCAGTTTTTCCTTCCATCTGATGACACATAACTCCATCTAGGACCACCTAATTTCATAATGTGTATTATGCAACAGGTATTACATATATATATTATAGATATACACACAGAGAATGGATGAGCAAGGTCTTCTGTAAAGAGAACTATATTCAGTATCTATGATAAATCATAATGGAAAACAATATATACAAATGTGTGTATATGTATAACTGGATCACTTTGCTGTACAGTAAAATGAATAAGACATTGTAAATCCACTATACTTTTGTATTAATACATTGTTAGCTTGAGTGATGACACACAAATATCAATAATATAAATACTTGTTTTGAAATACTTAGTTTTGAGTCATAATTATCACTTTTTCAACTCCCAAATTCCATTCTGAGCATAGGTCATGTTTTAAGAAAATGTCATTCATCTATTCTCTGACCAAGGGTGTTAACTTAATTGGTTTAGCTGAGTACTAATGAGGCTATGATTGTACATCCCTAGGGATAGGCTTGTTAGTTTCAACTTAATGCAATTCAACAGGAAAATAGTGTCTACCCCGTGGTGGACACAGTAATAAGAAATGAAATCAATAGTCCCTCCTCTTTGGGATCTTGAGATCTAACATGAGAGAAGCAGACATCTAACATAAACATATGTTTCTATTATTCTAAGATGAGTCCAAGATGATAGAAGCATAAATAGTTGTCAAAAGCACCGGGAAAAGCTGAAACAGCAAGATGAAGTGATGTGGGAGTGCCCTGCAAAATGGAAGCCAGCTGTGTGGATGGAAAGATCAGGACACACAGAGAAGATGAGGATAGTCAGCATCTGACAAAATAAACATGCTTCTGAGGCTGCTCTGTACCAGCCTGCCCTACCCCACTTGCATCTCTTGTCAACTGAGAACAACTGTCAGGATGGTGTGGGTGCCGGGGGATGGAAAACCATCCTTGATGAAGGATGTGGCAGGGGTGGAAGAAAACAGGAAGACAGAACCCGAGGGCATGGAGGCCACTCTGAAGTGGGGGGCGGTTAGGATGGGTACCGCAGCTCATATCAACCTGGGACTGCTGCTAAATGCGGTTTGGTCATGAAGGTTGGTGAGAGGAGCTCAGGAAAGGACAGACATCAGGGATGTCCCTAAATTCAATTACAGGGTCTATTATATACAATAAAAGATTTTAACAATGCATCTTAGGAACCTAAATGTACATAAAGAACTTACAACATGATGTACATAATATTTATCTAAATGGATGATATTTATGTCATATATACATAAAGGTGCTATAATATCTAGCAGTGAATAGCAAGTCTGCTGTCAAGCTATGTGGATTCTCTGTGCAAATCAAAGTTGCTCATTTCAAACTTTGAGGTCAATAAGATCATTTCAAATCTCAGTTCTAACTGTGATTAGATACCTTATTATGTTGACATTCTGAATTTCAAGAGTTGTATTTGCAAAATAGTGGTATTTATACCTGCCTATACATAGGTCAGTGGAGAAGGCAATGGCACCCCACTCCAGTGTTCTTGCCTGGAGAATCCCAGGGATGGGGGAGCCTGGTGGGCTGCGGTCTATGGGATCACACAGAGTCGGACACGACTGAAGCAACTTAGCATCAGCAGCAGCAGCATACATAGGGCACATCTCCTACTAGCATAGGAAACGGATGAATAATAAATGCAAGAACCCATCCATAAGCTCTCCATCCCCACTCCAGCTTCATCCCCATACAGCAGTATCTGTACTGTTCCATCAATCCATTCATTAATATTCAGTTTTAATAAGTACACTTTGTCTTTAAGAGAGCAACTGATGGTGAAGAAAGCTGTCAGAAAATTGTTCACTAGTTGATCTAAATTCAAATAGAAAAGCTTTGTATTTTAGGCTTCAATTATTTAGAATTCTTTATAGATAATACTGGAGTGAATATTTAGATTTTCTAAGGAAAACAAAAGATTTCCAAAGAAACAAGAATAATAGTATAAATAAAATCAGATGAGGAATATTTTACCAACCTAATAAAGTGTACTCGTTTCAAACAAAAACAGCTCCAAATTATACATAATTACAGTGCTAACTACAAATGAATTCCATCCACTCATCTTGACAATGTTGGTTATTAGTTTGGATTATATGTTAGTCATTCGTTTTGATTATAAGAATTTAGAAAGAACTGAATTGCCTTTCATTAAAAACAGTCTCAAAAAGACTTAAAACAATTAAGAATATCCCTCTTCTCTGTTCAAAAAGTGAACGTTTACAGTGAGCTTATGCTAGGCACATGGATATGTCATTTCAATAAATGAGTATAAGATGTATTCACATAACTCTGATCTTCCAGTTTGTATATGAATATACATAGATGTTACTCTCACATGACTGAAGGTGAAGTCACTCAGTCGTGTCTGACTTTCTGCGACCCCGTGGATTGTAGCCTACCAGGCTTCTCCATCCACAGGATTCTCCAGGCAAGAATACTGGAGTGGTTTAGCATTTCCTTCTCCAGGGGATCTTCCCGACCCAGGGATCGAACCCCGGTCTCCCGCATTGGAGGCAGACGCTTTAACCTCTGAGTCACTAGGAAAGCCCGTCACATGACTGGAGGCAGTCAATAAACAAACAAAGATGGTGCACATCTAACGTCAGTGATCTCTAGAGGTGATGGTGGTTTAGTCACTAAGTTGTGTCTGACTCTTATGATCCCATGGACTGTAGCTTGCCAGGCATCTCTGCACATGGAACTTCCCAGGCAAGAATACCGAAATGGGTTGCCATTCCCTTCTCCAGGGGATCTTCCTGATCCAGGGATCAAATCTGGGACTAGTGAATTACAGGCAGTCTCCTGCAATGCAGGCAGATCGTTTACCAACTGAGCCACCAGGGAAGTCCCACCTGATCTCTACACAGTCCCTAACTACCAGTAGGGATGATATGGAATTTTAATTTTTATTATACTATCTTATCAGGTATTATAACAAATATCTGAATAGCATATTGTTATCTTCCTATGTTCTTTCTCACCATAATTCCAACAATAATTTTTATGTTGCATAGAGTCACCAGTATTTCTAGTGCATCTCTTTTCAAGATGTGACCCAAAAATGCCTGTAGTGAGTAGTGAGACCCTTTTACAGGGTCTGGTATTTTTATAATAATACTAAGATCTTCCTTTTTCTGTGATACAATTCAAATTGTCTAAAATATTAAATTTTTTAAAAATTTGTATCTGATACCATGAGTTTGACAGTTTCCCATTGCGTAAAGATTTTTTTTTCTGATAACATATGTAATGACATTAAACAATTGTGGTATCTTTGATATTGTATAGTCAAATGTATCAATATGTGGAAGAACTCATAACTCGATGATTTATTATTTGCCAAATGACCCAAGCATGGTGGTATAAAATCATGCACATATAAAACATTAATTCAAGAAGGAAGCTAGATCAACAGCTTTTAATGTATGACACATTTATTGTTATCGTTTCATATTTCACAAAGCAGCTAATAATTTAGAAAATATAATTACTATTTCTGTTATAGTATAAAAGAATATGAATAATTATTTGAGAAAAGTATTAAAATGTCCATTTCTTTTTCAACCATATGTGAGGCAGGATTCTTTTTTTTTTATATATTTTATCCAAAACAACCTAGTGCAACAGATTAAATGCAGAAGCAGATGTACTGATCCATATGGAGGGTTACCATACTAATGCTAATTAAAAGAAAGCTGCAGTAGCTGTGCTAATAGAACACAAAAAATATTGCCAAGAGTATAAAACAGGATCAAGGATAAAGTGGGTCACTTCATAACATCAAAATTCATTAAAATATATAGCAATTTTGAACACATATGTACCTAATAACAGTGCTTCAAAACACATGAAGCAAAAACTGATAAAACTACAAAAAGAAATAGACGAGCTGACAACTGTAGTAGAAGATTTCAGTATACCTCTCACAAAATCAGCTAGAACAAGTGATCACAAAATCACTAAAACCATTAAAGACTTGATTGCTACTATGAACTAATTTGACCTAATTGACCTTTAAAGATACTTCACCCAGCTATAGTAGAACATACATTCTTTTCCAGGGTACGTGGAACTTTTGCCAAGGAGGAGCATATTCTAGGCCATAAAATCATTATTAATAAATTTAAAAGGATTCAAGCCATAAAAGTATGTTCTCTGACCAGAGAGATCCTTGGGAAATCCTTAGATATTTTGAAACTAAATAGGATGCTTTAAAAATAACCCACGATTAGCAGAAGTAATTACAAGAGAAAGTAGGAAAGTATTTTGTATAAGAGTGAAGTAAGCCAGAAAGAAAAACACCAATACAGTATACTAATGCATATATATGGAATTTAGAAAGATGGTAACAATAACCCTGTATACATGACAGCAAAAGAGAGACTGATGTATAGAACAGTCTTTTGGACTCTGTGGGAGAGGGAGAGGGTGGGATGATTTGGGAGAATGGCATTGAAACATGTATAATATCGTATATGAAATGAGTCGCCAGTCCAGGTTCGATGCACGATACTGGATGCTTGGGGCTGGTGCTCTGGGACGACCCAGAGGGATGGTACGGGGAGGGAGGAGGCAGGAGGGTTCAGGGTGGGGAACACGTGTACACCTGTGGCGGATTCAGGTTGATATATGGCAAAACCAATACAACATTGTAAAGTTAAAAAAAAATAAAGAATATAAAATAATAAAAAAAGAAAAGTATTTTGAACTGCATGAAAAGATAAATATGAACTTTATGGGATGCAGTTAAAGTAGTTCTAAGAGTGAAGTCTATAGCACTGAACACCCACATTAGAAAAGAAAAAAGATCTTAAACCACAACTTCAATCTTAAAAAACTAGGAAAAGAAGAGCAAACTAATCCAACAGTAATCAGAATAAAGAAAATAGCAAGAACAAAATCAGTGGAATATAAGAAAAATAAGCCTAATACAGAAAAATTACTAAAACCAAATGTACTTTTTTTGAGAAGATCATTAACACTGACATATCCATAGACAAATAATCAGGTAAAATAGAAAAACACAATTACCAACATCAGCAATTGGAAATTTACTATCACTGTTGATTTAAAGATGATAAGGGAATATTATAAATAACTTTATGCCAATAAACTTGACAACTTAAACTGAAAAATTCCTTTAAATTTGAAAGATACAAATTATTAAATCTATTCATTTGAATAGAGATAGATAACTGGAATAGGTGTGCAGGTAGAAAAGAAGCTTGCTAAGTCACTTCAGTTGTGCCCGACTCTGTGCAACCCCATAGACGGCAGCCCACCAGGCTCCCCCGTCCCTGGGATTCTCCAGGCAAGAACACTGGAGTGGGTTGCCATTTCCTTCTCCAATGCATGAAAGTGAAAAGTGAAAGTGAAGTCGCTCAGTCATATCTTGACTCTTAGCGACCCCATAGACTGCAGCTCACCAGGCTCCTCCATCCATGGGATTTTCCAGGCAAGAGTATCAGAGTAGGGTGCCATTGCCTTCTCTGAGAAAAGAAGCTTAAGTAGTAATAATTTTTTAAAAACTCATAAGAAAATTCTAACTACAGGTGGCTTCACTGATGAATTTCTCAAAAGCTTAATAAAGATGTATTACTGAATCTCACAAACTCTTCCAGGGTATTTCAGAGGATAAAATGTTTCCTAATTAATTTTATGAGAATAATATTATTACTCTGATAGCAAAATCAGACCAAGTCATTGCAAGAAAAGACTGTAGGCCAATATGTCTTGTGACCATAAGGGCTAAAAAAAAAAAAAAACTTAAAAATAGCAAATCCAACATTATATAACATAGATAAAACATCATGACCAAATAAAGATTATCTCAGAATGTAAAGCTGGTTTAATATTGAAAATCAATCAATGTAATTAATCATGTTCAAAACAAAAAAGACCACCTCAGTAGATATAGAAAAGCTTTTACAAAATCCCACACCCATTCCTGTAAAAACTCCCAACACTTAAAGCAGGACACTTCCACAATTTGATAAAAAGGAATCTATGAAAAAATGTATAATTAATATCATTCTTACTGATGAAGTCAGAATGCTTTCCCTCTAAGATCAGGAATAAGACAAGAATGTCTCACTAATCTTATTCAGCCTTGTAATGTTGGTACTAGCCAGTTGCTCCAAGAAAGAAAAATAAATGAACTACATTCAGGTGGAAAAGAAAGAAAATAAAACCGTCTTTATTTGTAGTTTACAGGATCAACTAGGATGAAAGTCCTAGGAAATCTATAAAAATAAAGCTCCTAAAACTAGCTTATATTTCTGTATCAACACACACTATACACTCAAAAATGGCAAAAATAATATTTACATTGGTATTGTGAAATGAAAATATCTCTTGCCATATTAATAAGCAAGAAATGTCACAGCCATCACCAATTTCTGGCCTCCAAATGTGAATGAGAGTTCATGTGATGGTCCGACTGTCTGCTCTCTATGTTGCAAACCTGTATATAGCCCGACTTCCCCACTAGCCTCCTTAAAGCAGTATTCTTAGAGCTACTGAGATGCTATCTCCTGGGCTCAGAGTCCTAAACATTCCCACCAAACAAAATAACTCTCTGCTTTCAGGTTGTGACCACATTTTTAGCTGACAGCTTTGGCGATCAAAAGGAAGGATCCAGAGCATATTTCACTTTTCTGTCTGAACTCTACAAGAAACTGGAGCCATGGTACCAGCAGAGGCCCCTTGTACCCATCCGCTTTCTTGGGAGTTCAGGACAGCTTTTATTAAGTATCTCCTGGTCCTTGGATCTCCCATATTTGTTGAGATTCTGGATTTTTGGATGGTGGGGTATAGCAGGTATCTGCCCCTCCTTACAAAGGTGTTGGGGAGCGGGGTGGTGGGAAGACACCGGGAAATACACATCTAGAGTCTAGATAGTCGGTGGGGCTCAGGTGGAAGATACCTAGAGAATTTGCACCCATGGAGAGATATGGATGGGGGTAGGCTCACTTTTAACGAAAAATACCTGGGCTTGGTTGAAAGATCCTGAGGTGGCTCCATCATAGACGGAAATAAGGAATGGAGCTCATACTTGCAAGTACATAGCTAACTGGAAAAATTAAATCTTGCCCTAAATATTGAGGGGGCTCTTTGATGCATTATTGTTGTTATTCAGTCTCTCAGTCAGGTCCAACTTTTTGCGACCCCAGGGACTGCAGCATGCCAGGCTTCCCTGTCCTTCACATCTCCTGGAACTTGCTCAAATTCATGTCCATTGACTTGGTGATGCCATTCATCCATCTCATCCTCTATTGTCCCCTTCTCCTCCTGCCTTCAATCTTTCCCAAGATCAGGGTCATTTCTAATAAGTTGACTCTTTGCATCAGGTGGCCAAAGTATTGGAGTTTCAGCTTTAGCATCATTCCTTCCAAAGAACACCCAGGGCTGATCTCCTTCAGAATGGACTGGTTGGATCTCCTTGCAGTCCAAGGGACTCTCAAGAGTCTTCTCCAGCACCACAGTTCAAAAGCATCAATTCTTCAGCACTCAGCCTTCTTTTTGGTCCAACTCTCACATTCATACCTGACTACTGGAAAAACTGTAGCTTTGAGTATGTGGATCTTTGTTGGCAAAGTAATGTCTCTGCTTTTTAATATGCTGTCTAGGTTTATAATAGCCTTTCTCCCAAGGAGCAAGTATCTTTTAAGTTCATGGCTGCAGTCACCATCTGTAGTGATTTTGGAGCCCAAGAAAATAAAGTCTGTCACTGTTACAGTTGTTTCTCAATCTATATGCCATGAGGTGATGTGTACTGCAGTTAAAAATTAAAAGCTGGCTTGGTAAAACCTTAAGCAAGGCCTTCTAAGGGCAAGCTTAGATTTCTCTGTGACTTTGAGATATAAATGTTCTATCTGATTTTCCTAGGTTGCTTTATTGTGCACTTGTTGCTCTTTGGCCTATAAGAGGTCTTTTAGCATTCTTAATCATCTTCATCACCATAGAGCTTTAATTTACTGGTGGCCAGATAATGGATCCTTTGAAAGTTAGAAAAACAAAAAAGTATTAAATCTAGAGTGCCCTTACTGCAAACAACTGTTTTGTTGATACCTATAAAACAAAGGTCAAATTAACCTAAGAACTTTTACTGGAATGAGAAAAACTGACTTAGGAAGCTTCATTGAAGGCTTCTTCTCAATGGATCTTACAAAAACACTGTTGTTGTTTTTAAGTCTCTCAGTCGTGCCCAACTCCTTGCGACCCCATGGACTGCAGCACACTAGGCTTCCTTATCCATTTCAAATTCCTGGAGCTTGCTCGAACTCATGTCCATTGAGTCGGTGATGCCATCCAACCATCTTATCCTCTGTTGTCCCCTTCTCCTCCTGTTTCAATCCTTCCCAGCATCAAGGTCTTTTCTAATGAGTCAGCTCTTTGCATCAGGTGGCCAAAGTATTGGAGCTTCAGCTTCAGCATCAGTCTTTCCAATGTATATTCAGGCTTGATTTCCTTTAGGATTGACTGGTCTGATCTCCTTGCAATCCAAGGGACTCTCCAGAATCTTCTCCAACACCACAGCTCAAAAGCCTCAAATCTTTGGTGCTCAGCATTCTTCATGGCCCAACTCTCACATCCATACATGACTACTGCAAAAACCATAGCACTGACTAGATGGACCTTTGCAGGCAAAGTAATGACTCTGCTTTTTAACATGCTATCTAAGCTTGTCATAGCTTTTTTTTTTTTTCCCCACAAGAAGTAAGTGTCTTTTAATTTCATGGCTACAATCACTATCTGCAGTGATTTTGGAGACCCCAAAATAAAGTCTTTCACTGTTTCCATTGTTTTCCCATCTATTTGCCATGAAGTGATGGGACTGGATGCTATGATCTTAGTTTTTGAATGTTGAGTTTTAAGCCAGCTTTTTCTCTCTTCTCTTCCACTTTCATCAGGAGGCTCTTTAGTTCCTCTTCATTTTCTGCCATAAGGGTCATGTCCTATGTGTATCTGAGGTTATTGATATTTCTCCTGGCGATCTTGATTCCAGCTTGTGCTTCATACAGCCTGGCGTTTCACATGATGTACTCTGAATATAAGTTAAATAACCAGGGTGACAATATACAGCCTTGATGTACTCCTTTTCCAATTTGGAACCAGTCCGTTATTCCATGTCCCATTCTAACTGTTTTTTCTTGACCTGCATACAGACTTCTCAGGAGGCAGGCAAAATGGCCTGGTATTCCCATCTCTTGAAGAATTTTCCAGTTTGTTGTGATCCACACAAAGTCTTCAGCATAGTCAGTGAAGCAGAAGAAGATATTTTTCTGGAATTCTCTTACTTTTCTATGATCCAACGGATGTTCGTAACTTGACCTTTGGTCCCTCTAAAGACATAAATTCAGTCTTTACTAAATTCAGCTTGAACATGTGGAAGTTCTTGATTCAGGTACTGTTGAAGCATAGTTTGGAGAATTTTGAACATTACTTTGCTAGTGTGTGAGATGAGTGCAATTGTGTGGTAGTTTGAATAATTTTAGTATTGCCTTTCCTTGGGACTTGAATGAAAACTGACCTTTTCCAGTCCTGTGGCAGCTGCTACATTTCCCAAATTTGCTGGCATGCTGAGCAAAGCACTTAATCAGCATCATCTTTTATAATCTGAAATAGCTCAGCTGGAATTCTGTAGTGATGCTTTCTAAGGCCCACTTGACTTCACATTCCAGGATGTCTGGCTCTAGGTGAGTGATCACACATCATGGTTATCCAGGTCATTAAGATCATTTCTGTATATTTCTTTTGTGTATTATTGCCACATCTTCTTATTATCTTCTGCTTCTGTTAGGTCCGTACCGTTTCTGTCCTTTATTGTGCCCATCTTTGCATGAAGTGTTCCCTTAGTATCTGTAATTTTCTTGAAGAGATCTTTAATTTTTTCCCATTCTATTGTTTCCTTGTATTTCTTTGCACCGATCACTTAGGAAGACTCTCTGATCTCTCCTTGCTATTCTTTGGAACTCTGCATTCAGATCAGTATATCTTTCTTTTCCCCCTTTGACTTTCACTTCCCTTCTTTTCTCATCCATTTGTAAGGCCTTCTCAGACAACCAGTTTGCCTTTTGGGGCTTATTTTTTGGGGGGATGGTTTTGATCACTGCCTCCCGTACAATGTTATGAACCTCTGTCCTTATTTCTTCAGGCATTCTGTTTATCAGATCTAATCCTTTTAACCTCTTTGTCACTTCCACTGTATAATTGTCAGAGATTTGATATAGGTCATACCTGAATGGGCTAGTGGTTTTGCCTATTTTTTTTTTCAGTGTAAGTCTGAATTTGGCAATAAGGAGTTCATGATCTGAGCCACAGTCAGCTCCTGGCCTTATTTTTGCTGACTCTATAGAGCTTCTCCATCTTCAGCTGCAAAGAATATAATCAATCTAATTTCGGTATTGACCATATGGTGATGTCTATGTGTAGAGTCTTCTCTTGTGTTGTTGGAAGAGGGTGTTTGCTATGACCAGTGTGTTCTCTTGGCAAAACTATCTTAGCCTTTGTTCAGTTTCATTTTGTACTCCAAGGCCAAACTTGCCTGTTACTCCAGGTATCTCTTGACTTCTTACTTTTGGATTTCAGCCCCCTATGAAGAAAAGGACATCTTTTTTTTTTTGGTTTTTGTTCTAGAAGGTCTGGCATGTCTTCAAAGAACCATTCAACTTCAGCTTCTTCATCATTAGTGGTTGGGGCATAGACTTGGATTACTGTGATATTGAATGGTTTGCCTTAGAAATGAACAGAGATCATTCTGTTGTTTTTGAGACTGCACCCAAGTACTGCATCTCAGACTCTTTTGTTGATTGTGAGGGCTACTCCTTTTCTTCTAAGGGATTTCTTGCCCACAGTAGTAGATATAATGGTCATCTGAACTAAATTCTCCCATTCTGGTCCTTTCTAGTTCACTGATTCCTAAAATGTCAGTGTTCACTCTTGCCATCTCCTGTTTGACCACTTTCAATTTACCCTGACTTATGTACCTAGTATTCCAGGTTCGTATGCAGCATTGCTCTTTACAGCGTCACACTTACTTCCACTAGCAGACACATCCACAGCTCGGCATTGTTTCCACTTGTGTTCAGCCTCTTCATTCCTTCTGGGGCTAGTTTTTCGCTCTTCTCCAGCAGCATATTGGGCACCTACCTGCTGACCTGGGGAGTTCCTCTTCCCATGTCGTATCTTTTTGACTTTTCATACAAATGCTAATTAGAACAATTAAGAATATCAACAAAAAAGTAGAGGAAAAAAGGTCTAATGATTATTTCAATTAGTTTTTTTTTTTTTTTTGAGTGAGTTACTTCAAATGAATAAAAAATTATTTGGATGGTTATTTAGAATGGGATTAATAAAATAGACATTTACATAATTAAATAAGATTTATTGTTACTATCCTACCTAAAGTTAATGAGCCAGAGGGAGCCCCTACTGGTACCCAACATTAAATGCTAAACAAGTCTGTTCTATTTACCCTAATTTTAAGTTATATACTTAAACGACTAGAAGAATTTATATTGTGATATCTCACCAGGGCTTCCCTGGTAGTTCAAATGGTGAAGAATCCACCTGCAATGTGGGAGACCCAGGTTTGATCTCTGAGTCAGGAAGATCCCCTGGAGAAGGGAATGGCAACCCACTCCAGTATTCTTGCCTGGAGAATCCCATGGACAGAGGAGCTTGGTGGCCTACAGTCCATGGGGTTGCAAAGGACAAGACTGAGAGACTAACAAGTTCACTTTCATCTCATAGTTATTTGGGGACAGTTATGCCAAAGGGCCTGACTTCTTTGGCTCTACCCAGCTCTGGGGATCCCAGAGCCTTTTATATAAAAGTAGGTAAAATAGACAGGGACAAAAGAGAAAAGCCTTCTAAACTCTCCCCTAAGAGCAAAAGTTATTGATTGGATCCTCATGAAAGCTAAAGTTAAATGTATAAAAGTTGATGGAATCTACATAAAGATATATAAATTGGCATGTTTAAATGGGCTTTATAGAAGGTGGTTACAGCTCTTATTTAATTATATTGTGGGATAAACAAGGCATGTAGATTGCCACTAAGGAAATATTAACTAAACGTACTGAGGAAGGTTCTATTCAACAATCAAGTTCATGGCGTTTGTGGAGCCTTCTAAAATCTTTTAAGCTAAGTGACTAAGAAATTTTTGTTTTTAAGGAAAAACTGCTTATATTAAGTTGAGG
The DNA here is from genome assembly GCF_032452875.1 of Bos javanicus. Classification (NCBI taxonomy): domain Eukaryota; kingdom Metazoa; phylum Chordata; class Mammalia; order Artiodactyla; family Bovidae; genus Bos; species Bos javanicus. Next base: position 3,138,058 of record NC_083894.1, read on the forward strand.
GACATGTAGGTGAGCCCTTTCTTCTTCCAGCTGAAGACCATGGCCTGCCAACGGTGGTTATTTTAAGTGTGCTCTCTTCATTTTCCCCTCAGTGACTCTCTTATGATCCCTTCCCTTTGTTGTTTCACTCCCTTCCCTCTTCTCAAAAAACAGTTGGAAACTTATGGACACCCAGGATGACTTTGCCTTATACCTCAATCACCTTTTCAGACCTGTCTCAGTTTTAAAGAAGCTACGTGAAAGAAACTGAATATTTTAAGAAAAATGAATATTAATATTATTAGGTAGGTAGAATAGGGAAAAGGAGTCCAAAATGGCGGTGGCTAAAAGACAAGGAAGGTCAAAGGAAGGTCCGAGGACCAGAGAGAAGACTTCAGGCAGAACAAACAGCACTCCTGGCTAAGCCCAATTTGCATAGGGCAGGCCCAGGTGGAGGAAAAAACATATAAAAGGAGGAGCTAAAGGGCTTTCTGACGGACTCTCTCTCCTGAGTGCGTGCGCTCTTTTCTTTCTCTCTCTCTCTCTCACTCTCTCCTGCTCTCTTCTAAATAAAATGGAGCTGTAACACTGACTTGCCTAAGAGCTGTAGCACAGTTTGTCCAAGAGAGCTGTGATGCGCCGAGGGCTTTAATGTCCGTCGCTCCAAATCTTTGTTGTGATGAGACAAAGAACTGAGGAACATACACTCACGTGACATCTTTGGTGCCATGACTCGGATATAACCTGGCTGAAACAACCTCTGCATGGAAGAGGCCAAGCACAACAGGAGCCCAACTCAGCGAAGCTCCCGGGCTAGAAGCGGAAGGTGAAGAAACCCAGGGCAGGGGAAGGCCCATCATTCTGGAAACCGGGACAGTGAAAAACGAACTCAGCAGAAAGCTCATGCGGCCCAGTCTCAGATTCCAGAAGACCTCCGGTTAAGGTAAGAGGTCCTCGCTCCTATGGCTGGAGGGACCTTTACAATCTCTCGTTTCTTATTTCCTCAAACCTCCCGTGAACAGGCGGGTGGCAGGGGCACAGTTGAGGGACTCTGGAGAGGCTACTACTCAGCATGTCCCAAAGGCGCTATCTGCTGAGCCCCAGTAGCTGTTACACAAGCCAGTGGGGGTTCTTCTGTCTTTTCACTTCTCTGTGCCAAGGGTCAGACCAATGAAACTGTGAGCACCGGTCAGATATTTAGCAAATTTTCTGGCGAGCTATGAAGGGGATTCCTTGGCATGTTTTTCCCACTGCTTTTTCCTCCTGTCCTTTAGCTCTCTCCCGGGACTCAAGCCCGGCCAAAACTAATGAAACTCAGGCTCTGATGTCTCATCGCAAAAATTCATTGAGAGACAAAGTGATAAGAGGTAGATTTGTTAGGATTCAGAGAAAAGCCACCCTTCAGGGTGTGAACTGTTGCCAAGGGCAAGTGCTGGGGCCATGGAATTAGGCCTGGCTAGGTTTTGTGAGGGGATGGAATTCATATGCTAATGAGTGAGAGGATCATCCCAGCCATTGGGGAACAACCCACTCCTCCTTCTTCTGACCTTGTGCCTTGGAGCTGTCTTGCCACCTCTGGGTGTGTCTGTTGGCTTATAGACTGGGGATTAAGGTTTACTTGAATTTGACTTGTCATCTTGGACCCAATTGATTTTAATTGGTTTACATTATACCCTTGTGCTATGTCATTCTTTCAAAGGTTGTGCTCTGCCCCCTTCCCTCCTGTTTCATGCTCTTTTCCTGAGCCCCACCCAGATCCACAAGGCTGCCTCTACAATCTTCTGGAGAGACAACCAGAAAATAGTTGGCCTTGGGAGGGAAATACTCTATAATATCCAAGCCCCTAATCCTACTCAATACTGGGCACACTGGAGATCTTGGGGACACCCAAACTCCAGACCGGGGGGTCCCAGGAGGTCATCACGCCTTGACCTGCCTAAGGATCGGTCTTTGAAAGGTTGTCACGCCTCAACCTGTTCGGGGATCCTCTAGTCCCAGGGGTCCCAGGAGGTTGTCATGCCTCGACCTGCCCAAGGACCCAATCCTTGGGAGGCCGTCATGCCTCGACCTGCCCAGGGATTCGATCTCTAGGAGGCTGTCATGCCTCAGCCTGCCTGGGGGTCTGCACCCTGACCCGGGGACGCCTGGCTCTCAGGTTGCAACAGTTCTGGGTAGGATAAGCTTCAGAAAGACTCACCCCTAAGGAAGTCTACCTACGGAGACAGAAAGAAGCCTATTACTTGCGGGACTGTTCCCAGTCTCAGCAATAACTCAGGAGCCCAATGAGAACTCCATTGCTTTTCTGGAGAGGCTAAAAGAGGCACTCCAAAAGTTTACCAACCTGGACTTAGACTCTTACGAGGGACCGGTGATTTTAAAGGACAAATTCCTGTCCCAATGTGCATCAGATATCAGAATTAAGTTACAGCAGCTACAACAGCAGGACCCTGCTGCCTCTTTAGATGAGATGGTCCAGACAGCCAGCAATACTTTTTATAACAGGGAACAGGAGAAGGAGGCCAAGGCCCAGGAGAAGGAGAGAAAGAAAGAGACAAGGCATGCCCAGATGCTGGCCGCCCTCCAGAGAAGCCCTATGGCAAACCCCGAGTCCTTGAGGGACAAGGCACGAGACAGATGCCTGATCTGTAGACAGGTGGGACATTGGGCCAAAGAGTGTCCAAACCGTGACAAGTCTCCTAGAACGGCTTGCCACAAATGCCATCAACTGGGACTTTGGGTGGCACACTGCCCTCGGGACCCAAGAGCCTCAAAGTCAAGCGCCAAGCCTACCCTCACCATGGTTCAAGAGGACTGAAGCAGCCTGCTCCAGCCTGCCCACCTGTCACAGATAACCATCACGGGGCTGGAGCCAAGGGTGCAACTGGATGTGGCAGGTAAGTCCAAGAATTTCTTGGTTGACACAGGGGCTACCTACTCTGTTTTGATCTCCTACTCTGGAGCCTTCTCTTCCCAAACCTGTACCATTTTGGGTGCTACAGGAAAAGCAACTACTAAAAGATTCACCCGAGCACTTCTTTGTTGCCGGGATGGACAAATATTTTCCCACCAGTTTCTGGTGGTCCCTGAGTGTCCTACCCCCTTATTGGGAAGAGATATACTCACTAAACTGGAGACCACCCTTGTGATGGGAAGTTTTTCAGCCCCTAGGGTCCTACAGCTCCTGGTTACTACTGAAGAACCCAGTACACCTTCAATAGAGAGGAACCAAAAACTATGGGAAGACAAAATTAACCCCCAGGTGTGGGATCAGGGGATTCCTGGACGAGCCCACCAAGCTGAACCGGTCATCATTGTCCTCTGAGATCCCACTCGATTTCCTAACTGGAAACAATGTCCTCTCAAAAGAGAGGCTCGGGAGGGACTACAGCCTTTAATAAATAAATTCCTTGCTTGTGGGCTATTGGTCCCCACCAGTTCGCCATGTAACACCCCAATCCTCTCAGTAAAGAAAAGAAGACAGAACCTGGCGAATGGCTCAAGATCTCCGGATTATAAATGAAGCTGTAGTCCCCCTCCATCCCACAGTACCCAATCCCTATGTAATCTTGGGAGAAATCCCACCCAGTGCCAAGTGGTTTACAGTCTTAGATCTCAAATATGCATTTTTTTGCATATCGCTGGCTAAAGAATCCCAATATCTTTTTGCCTTTGAATGGGAGGCCCCAGGAGAAAAACACCAACAGATGACTTGGACAGTATTACCTCAGGGGTTCAGAGATAGCCCCCACCTGTTTGGACAGGACCTTAGCCGGGATCTCCTAGATCTGGACCTGGGACCTAATGGGAAAATATTACAATATGTAGATGACCTACTAATCTGCTCTCTACATGAGAAAAGTGCCCAACAACATGCAATTCAGGTTCTAAACTTGGCAGAAAGGGGATATAAAGTCTCCCGTGCTAAGGCACAGATGGTCAAGACAAAAGTCACTCACCTGAGAGTTCAGATTACACACAGGTCCAGGAAGCTGTCCTCTGATCTTGTACAAGGAATCCTCCAGTTGCCCTCCCCCATGACTTGAAAACAATTGCGAGCTTTCCTGGGGCTAACTGGTTATTGTAGAATCTGGATACCCAACTATGGTCTAATTGCCCAGCCCTTATATGAAAGCTTAAAGGGACGAGATGATTCAATCCCACTGATGTGGGGAACTCCTCAAAAGGAGGCAGAGGCTACAGTAAAACGGGCCTTAACTCAGGCACCTGCCTTGAGGTTGCCAGACCCAGAAAAAGCATTCCAACTTTATGTCCATGAAAGACAGGGAATAGCCTTGGGAGTGTTAACTCAAAGGTTGGGATCTGAGCCCCAGCCTGTAGCTTACTTATCCAAGAGGCTTGATCCAACTTTCCAAGGTTGGCCCCCCTGCCTTTGAAATCTTGCAGCTATTGCAATCATGATAGAAGATGCTTTAAAACTCTCCTTTGGGGGCAAACTATTTTTACCAGCCACCAAGTAAAACAACTCCTAAATGGGAGAGGCCATTTATGGATGTCTGGTCAAAGAATCCTCAGATATCAAGTAATGCTGATGGAAAATCCAGGCCTCGCTATATCCCCTTGTGAGGTTCTTAACCCAGCCACCCTCCTACCTACCCCCGAGGGCTCTCTCCCCTTTTACTCTTGTCTAGAAACCTTGGACCACTGGACAAAACCCCGAGAGGGATTGTCAGAAGATCCTCTGACCAATCCTGGGGAAATCTGGTACACAGATGGAAGCAGCTTTGTCTTGGATGGAAAAAGAAGAGCTGGGTATGCAGTAGTCTCCAATTTTGAGACCATAGAGGCTAAGCCTCTGCCACCAGGTCAACCAGCTACAACATGCAGTGCCAGTTCAACAAAGATACAAAACTACAGCTGACCACAGAAAATATCACACACCCTTGGACACCGCTATAAGGACTCTGAGGATTGAGACTAGCAAGAGGGGGAGGCCCAGTACCCCTAGCCGCCCCAGTTCAGCAGGAAGTAGCCAGAAAGACCTCGATGCTCCTATTCCCAAAGAATTGGGCCTCCCATCTCTTGAGGGGGGAATATTAGGTAGGTAGAATAGGGAAAAGGAGTCCAAAATGGCGGTGGCTAAAAGACAAGGAAGGTCAAAGGAAGGTCCGAGGACCAGAGTGAAGACTTCAGGCAGAACAAACAGCACTCCTGGCTAAGCTCAATTTGCATAGGGCAGGCCCAGGTGGAGGAAAAAACATATAAAAGGAGGAGCCAAAGCGCTTTCTGACGGACTCTCTCTCCTGCGTGCGTGCTCTTTTCTTTCTCTCTCTCTCTCTCTCTCTCCTGCTATCTTCTAAATAAAATGGAGCTGTAACACTGATTTGCCTAAGAGCTTTAGCATGGTTTGTCCAAGACCCAAGACCTGTGATACGCCAAGGGCTTTAATGTCCATCTCTCCAAATCTTTGTTGTGACGAGACAAAGAACCGAGGAACATAACACTTGCGTGACAATATCATTACAGTTTTATGCAACAGACACTGCCTACTGTAAATCCTTCTTGACAAGATGTACTGTACTAGGAGGATGAAGAAAGAAAAGAACAGAAGAGACTTTTGGAAGCAGCGTGTGTGTTCCTCACAAGTCAGAACAATTGCCTGGCGGTAATGATTCATTCAATTCAGAATAGCTTTCTAAATGACTTAGACACAACTCTGCAAAATATGGATCTTCCCTGGAGCTCAGATGGTAAAGAATCAGCCTGTAATGCAGGATACTTGGGTTCAATCCCTGGGTTGGGAAGATCCCCTGGAGAAGGGAATGGCAACTCACTCCAGTATTCTTGCCTGGAGTATCCCATGGATAGAGGAGCTTGGCAGGCTATAGTTTGTGGGGCCAAAAAGAGTCAGACATGACTGAGCGACTAACACTCAATACTACTGAGGAAACCAATAGTTACCTGAGTTGTAGAAAATGCGTAAACTGGAACTAATATGCAAGGGTTAATAAAATAAAAATAGCAATTTTGCTTTGGTTTAATTTATAAACTCAAAAAGGTCTTTGCTAAATGCCTTATACAAACCTATGAAAATGTGCTAAAGTAAAACTCTGAAGTTATAAAAAATAGAACTTTGTAAACTAAATTTCAATTTTATTAAAAATCTTACCACTGATTGTAGCAACTTCAGGCGGCAAAACTGTCTTTGAAAAACTAAACTACTGTCTTTGTCTCAAAAATATCTAAACCAGAATATAAATACAGGCCACAAGGACCTAAAAAGTGAAAGTGAAATTCATTCAGTCATGTCTGACTCTTCACGACCCCATGGACTATACAGTCCTTGGAATTCTTCAGGCCAGAATACTGGAGTAGGTAGCCCTACCCTTCTCCAGGGGATCTTCCCAATCCAGGGATCCAACCCAGGACTCCCACATTGCAGGCGGATTCTTTACCAGCTGAGCTACCAGAGAAGCCAACAAGGATTTAGACTAAGTCCAATTAAGCAGGTAAGAACTGTAAGACCGGGGCGGGGGGGGGGGGGGGGGGGGAGGGGTAGGGGGTGGGGAGTGGCAGTTTTAAATCTAAACTGCTGAAAATGTTCCCACAGCCAAACCTTATAGATAGTAAGCCTTAATCATCCGAGCAAGCAACTTTAAGGTAATCAAACTGTTTGTTAACTAGTAAGTTTATGTCAATGTTGTAATACCTGGTTCATATCTAAGCTTTTAGTAAGCCACAAGATCTCTAGTTTGTTTATTTCTGTGTATACATTATATGTGTGCTCAATAAAGGACAGAAATGGTATAGACCTGGCAGAAGCAGAAGATATTAAGAAGAGGCGGCAAGAATACACAGAAGAATTGTACAAAAAAGATCGTCACAACCCAGAAAATCAGAACAGTGTGATCACGCAGAGCCAGACATGCTGGAATGCAAAGTCAAGTGGGCCTTAGGAAGCATCACTACAAACAAAGCTGGTGGAGGTGATGGAATTCCAGTTGAGCTATTTCAAATCCTGAAAGATGATGCTGTGAAAGTGCTGCTCTCAATATGCCAGCAAATTTGGAAAACTCAGCAATGGCCACAGGAAGGACTAGAAAAGGTCAGTTTTCATTCCAATCCCAAAGAAAGGCAATGCCAAAGAATGCTCAAACTATTGCACAATTGCACTCATCTCACACGCTAGTAAAGTCATGCTCAAAATTCTCCAAGCCAGGCTTCAGCAATACGTGAACTGTGAACTTCCAGATGTTCAAGCTGGTTTTAGAAAAAGCAGAGGAACCAGAGATCAAATTGCCAACATCTGCTGGATCATAGAAAAGGCAAGAGAGTTCCAGAAAAACATCTATTTCTGCTTTATTGACTATGCCAAAGCCTTTGACTGTGTGGATCACAATAAACTGTGGAAAATTCTGAAAGAGATGGGAATACCAGACCACCTGACCTGCCTCTTGAGAAATTTGCATGCAGTTCAGGAAGAAACAGTTACTACTGGATGTGGAACAACAGACTAGTTCCAAATAGGGAAAGGACTACATCAAGGCTGTATATTGTCACCTTGCTTATTTAACTTATATGCAGAGTACATCATGAGAAACGCTGGACTGGAAGAAGCACAGGCTGGAATCAAGATTGCCAGGAGAAATATCAATAACCTCAGATATGCAGATGACACCACCCTTATGGCAGAAAGTGAAGAGGAAATAAAGAGCCTCTTGATGAAAGTGAAAGAGGAGAGTGAAAAAAAGAAAGCTCAACATTCAGAAAACGAAGATCATGGCATCTGGTCCCATCACTTCATGGCAAATAGATGGGGAAACAGTGGAAACAGTGACAGACTTTTTTTGGGGGGCCCCCAAATCGATGCAGATGGTGACTGCAGCCATGGAATTAAAAGACGCTTACTCCATTGAAGAATAGCTATGACCAACCTAGACAGCATATTAAAAAGCAGAGACACTACTTTGGCAAAGAAGGTCCATCTAGTCAAGGCTATGGTTTTTCCAGTAGTCATGTATGGATGTGAGAGTTGGACTGTAAAGAAAACTGAGCACTGAACAATTGATGCTTTTGAACTGTGGTGTTGGAGAAGACTCTCGAGAGTCCCTTGGACTTCAAGGAGATCCAACTAGTCCATCCTAAAAAAAATCAGTCCTGAACATTTATTGGAAGGATTGATGTTGAAACTGAAACTCCAATACTTTGGCCACCTAATACGAAGAACTGACTCATTTGAAAAAGCCTTGATGCTGGGAAAGATTGAAGGCAGGAGAAGGGAAGGACAGAGGATGAGATGGTTGGATAGCATCACCGACTCAATGGACATGAGTTTGGGTAAACTCTGGGAGTTGGTGATGGATAGGGAGGCCTGGCATGCTGCAGTCCACGGGGTCACAAAGAGTCAGACACAACTGAGCAACTGAGCTGAACTGATACATTATACATGAGATAGCTCTACTTCTAAAAGTTATTAATAAAATTGTATTTATAAAGTTCTGCTCAGTCACTCAGTTGTATCTGACTCTTTGTGACCCCATGAACTGCAGCACACCAGCCTCCCTGTCCATCACCAACTCCCAGAGTCCCACCCAAACCCATGTCCATTGAGTCAGTGATGCCATCCAAACATCTCATCCTCTGTCATCCCCTTCTCCTGCCCTCAATCTTTCCCAGTATCAGGGTCTTTTCCAGTGAGTCAGCTCTTCACATCAGGTGGCCAAAGTACTGGAGTTTCAGCTTCAACATCAGTCCTTCCAATGAACATCCAGGACTGATTTCCTTTAGGATGGACTGGTTGGATCTCCTTGCAGTCCAAGGGACTCTCAAGAGTCTTCTCCAACACCACAGTTCAAAAACATCAATTCTTTGGCACTCAGCTTTCTTTATAGTCCAACTCTCACATCCATTCATGACCACTGGAAAAACCATAGCCTTGACTAGATGGACCTTTGTTGACAAAGTAATGTCTGCTTTTTAATGTCTGCTTTTAAAAGTCATAACTTTCCATCCAAAGAGTAAGTGTCTTTTAATTTCATGACTGCAATCACCATCTGCAGTGATTTTGGAGCTCAAAAAAATAAAGTCAGCCACTGTTTCCACTGTTTCCCCATCTATTTGCCATGAAGTGATGGGACTGGATGCCATGATCTTAGTTTTCTGAATGTTGAGATTTAAGCCAACTTTTCAGTCTTCTCTTTCATTTTCATCTAGAGGCACTTTAGTTCTTCTTCACTTTCTGCCATAAAGAGCCCTATTTAATTTAGTTTAAAGTGCTTATATTTAAATAAAATTGGACAAGATGACTTTCAGGTTCACATGAACTGGGAAATAATGTTAAGTTGATACTTGATATCAATGTTTAAGTTTGTTGACATAAATTAATATAGATGTCATTCAGAGTCATCAAAATTAAGTATAATAGTTTATTGTACCTAGGTTTAAAAAAAAAAGACCTTACTAATCTCGTGCAAGAAAATAACTGGACATGAAACTTCAAGGCAAATGTAAATTAGATAAAAGCTTTGGGATTAAGATTTTTAAGTAATCATATTTTAGAAAAAAAAATAAATGTCTAAAATGATCTTTCCAAATGTTTGGTAACTTAAGATTCTAAAGCTGTGCAAATTTAAGCTAAGTGATGAAAGTTTATTCATTTAAAAGATACTGACACATCAATTATTTAAAAAAATTAAGAGTATTTAAAATATTAATGAAAATATTGGTATCAATGTTTTAAGTAAAGAAGTTATGAGAAATGAAATTTTATTTTAGTTAAGAAAAAGAGCTGGTTAATTTCATTTAGATGAAAAATGAAAGACAAGCTGGATAAAAAAAGTCCATGAAAAATTATGAAGAGGAACTCTGAGGAAAAAATTTTATTCATAGTCATGATTAATTAAATTTAGATTGAATTAACTAAGCTAATACAAGACTCCAGATTTTATTTATGTTTAAGTGTTCCTTTTTATAACAGATTCTGTGAATTTCTGTGCCCTTAAATGATATATATTTATTTTCTTTGCGACCTTGGTTAAATGGACAGGTATTGCTTCAGTGACCTCTGATCCTTTTTAAAAAAATCTTTTTGATATTTCTAACAAACTTCAAAAATATCAAATTCTAACTATGTTTTTTAGCCTCCAGCTGACTCTGGGATGGATGCTTCAAAGAAACATCTCTGAGAAATATCAGAGATAAGCTAAGTTTATTTGGTATTTTTAATTCAAAAACATTGTCAAGTGATTGAATGTGAATTTTAGGTTGTAATGTATAGATAAATCATTAATATAGATATTCCAAAATTTATATGCAGTCCCTAACATTTGACATATGCTGATAAAATTTTGTGAGTTGTAAGTCTAGTGGTTATACTAAAATGTTATATGTTGCAGAATATCCAAGTTTCCTAAGTGCATTGTACTCAAATCTTTAAACATGCAGAACGGCCAAGGCAAAATTGGTAGGGAATCGGCTTTAGAAAGGGTGATTCCCACCTGGGGAATTCCTTCTGAACTACATAGTGACAGAGGGACCTATTTTGTTGATCAAATTGTTAAAGAAATTTGCAAAATCTGGCGGATGATGCAACATTTCCCCTGTGACTACAATTCCCAGTCTTCTGAGTTAGTGGAAAGGACAAATAGAACAATTAAAACTCAGTTGGCTAAATTACATGTGCTTATTCCTTCCATCAGTTCTCCTCAAGACAGATCCACTCCTTTGACAAATACCATTTGTCTCCCTTTGAAATTACTACAGGGAGACCAATTAGGTTACATAAAAGACTATATGATCCTATATTACTTAAGAGGGACATACTATATTATCGCAAGGGTTTAATCAAATTTTTGACAAGTCATTCTAAACTTGTTTCTGAAGTTTATTATAGTGATTTATCCTCAGATGAAGATCAGACATCCCATGACTTACAACCAGGAGACTATGTATATTAAAAAAGACATCATTTAAAGGACTCCCCCACCCCAACCTAAATGGAACAGACGTTATCAGGTTTTTTTTTGACTAGCTCATACACAGCAAAACTGAAGGGAATTGGCTCTTAGATTCATATTTCCCACCTAAAAAGGGGTCCCGCACCAGACTCGTCTCTGGAGAGAACTGCTCACCTCACACTCGCCTTAAAGGGACACTGATAATATGGAAACACCAACACCAGGAAGAGAAGACAAGATCAGAAGTAGACTGCTGGCCCAGGGCGCCAGACCTGACCCATATGATTGTTCATCATTGATTGTTCATCAAGAATAAGTTTTATTCTTGGTCTCTTGGACTCTTACAAGTAAATAAAAAAAAATTTTTTTTTTCTATCACTGCTGCTGCTGCTAAATTGCTTCAGTCGTGTCTGACTCTGTGCGACCCCATAGACGACAGCCCACCAGGCTCCCCCGTCCCTGGGATTCTCCAGGCAAGAACACTGGCATGATATTATTCAAATTTTAGAAATCAGTCAAATTGTTGGGTTTGTGGTCAGTTACCTACATCCAGTGCTTCTGGTTTACCTTGATGGGTTTCTCCCCTCCAAGGTTCTGACTGGATGGATCTAAAAAGTTTATTTTGGAAGAAAGGAATTACAGTGCTGTCTGGGCTATTACTGATATCACTAGATGGGACTCATTCACTTGGCCAATCAAACCTACTTATTCTGACCCTGGCCATAAATATAAATTTTCCATTAAGGTTGCTAGAGCTCAATAAAAGCAACTGGCTAAATTTCAGGTGTTAAAAAAAAAAAAAAAAGGTAAACAGTTATGGGATGGATTTATTTGACTAACACCAGGATATGGTTGTCTAAGCCTAAAGGCCCCCTATGCTGGAAACAATTAAATCATACCAAAAATAATCAACCTAATAACATTAGAAAACCCGGCTGTGTGTCTTATGAAATCTACCAAAGTACCATTTTTCTTAAAGCCAATGATTGATATGAAACCGATTGGATTAGAAGACCGGAAATATACTGACTGGCACCTAACAGGACTCAAAGGCTTTGTGGGTCCAATCTGTGACCCTGGTGGCTGGCTGGGAAGGAATACTTCAGGATTCCCTTTGGCTCAAGACCACTTACATACAAATTTAGATGTGACTCCAGCAAATTTACCATCAATACCATCTCAGTGGGCCAATAGACCTGTGTTTCACTGGTATGATCACTTAACTATTTTTGCACCTTCAGTAGAATTGGAAAATGTTATTTCTCACATTGAAGCCTTAACAAAACTCACTCAGTAGGCATTAAATGATAGCAACTAGGCTATTAGCCTACTAAATTCTGAGATCTCTATGATAAGAAAAACTGTCTTACAAAATCATACAGTCCTTGATATCTTTACAGCATCTCAAGGGGGTACCTGTGCTATAATTCAAACTGAAGGTTGTGTTTACATACCAGATGGATCCCATAATGGGTGATGTTTTAAAAGATGATTTGGTTCTGAAAGCTCATGGCATAAATCCCTATGTGTAACTTTAATCATCTTATTAGCTGCATTATTTGTAATGTTTCTTTTATAAGACTGTTGTATTTTGTATTATATGATGTACAACCAAGAAATAGATCAGATTTATAACTTAGAATAATTGTAATAGTGTGATTCTAGTTATGGGAAGAGACAACAAGGGAAATATCTCCTGGATCCTATTAGTTAGAAGATAGAGGAATCTGAGAATCTTTTATTATTTCTCAATGGGCCTAATCCAGAAATTAACACTTAGAGTGACATTTCAATGAGGAGGTTCACTTGATCTGGGATGAACCTCCAAGTTTCCTGGGATTAAAAAAAAAAAAAAAGTCATGAAATGTCTTGCAAATGTAGTGGAATTTATGACCATGGGGAGGGACTGTGAAATGAAAATATCTCCTGCCATATTAATAAACAAGACATGTCACAGCCATCACTGATTTCTGGCCTCCAAATGTGATTGAGAGTTCTCAAAACTGCAATCCAGAGGATGCTGCCACCCTACAACGGTGACTGTTGAGGGTCTGGGGAATGCAAGAAGCAAGATGAACAAGAAAACAAGATTGGCTCCAGACAGCTGAGGTGCATATTAGAGGAAGGAATTCAGTCAGCCCAGGGGCTTGGATCTTCCCATACAGAGAGTGCTAAATTCCTTAACTTGATCCCTGATCTTTAATGTTCAGTCTGCCTGCTCCCTTTGTTGCAAACTTGTATGTAGCCTGACTCCCCCTCCTGCCTCCTTGGAGCATTTTTCTCAGAGCTACTAAAATTCTCTCTCCCAGTCTTGGAGTCCCAAACTTTCCCACCAAATAAAATAACTCTTTACTTTCAAGTTGTGACTATATTTTTTAATCAATAGTATGTGTTTTACTGGGGCTTCCCAGTGGTGCTAGTGGTAAAATACCTGCCTGCCTGTGCAGGAGATGTTTAAGAGACATGGGTTTGATCCCTGGGTTGGGAAGATTCCCCTGGAAGAGGGCATGGCAACCCACTCCAGTACTCTTGCCTGGAGAATCCTACATACAGAAGAGCCTGGTGGGCTACAGTCTGTAAGGTTGCACAGAATTGGACAGGATGGAAGCAACTTAGCATGCACACACATTTAATCTTTCAAATAATTTTCTCAGCTGTTATCTTATTTGACTGCCATAAACTCAGAAAGAGGTAAACTAATTAATTAAGTAAACATAGTAGAAATTCTCCAGAAAACTGAGAACATGAAAGACTGACAGTTTTAGATGGAACCATTGCACCCCTGCTTTGACCTGCCAGGCATACATCCAGCCTGGCCTCCAGTCCAGACACATCAACAAACTCCAGTGGCTAACACTCATCTTCAGGTAAGTTTCTGCAGGAATAAGGCTGTTCTAAGGATGCGACAAAGCGAAGACCAGCAGTCACCTCACATGCTAAGTAAATCTCTTCCTGCCCTTGTGGCAAATAGATACTGGCCCTGGATGTTTCTGAATTCCTTGTTAACTTTTGAAAATTTATCAGTTTTTCTTGCTCTCTTTACCACATTTTACCAATGTGAACAGTTTGACATTGTCAGATAATTTGCTTTGTTTTAAACTAGAGCTCTACCAAATAGACCCAGGAAGTTTCTGGGTTCCAAGGATGACAGAGTATTGAATGGGCAATTCCTCTCATACACAAGTACTTTGGAAAATACCCTTGGAGTTCCTTTGCATCTGCCACCATTTCTGTCACCAAGGAGGCAGAGACAAAAAGGGACTAACTATCCTTCAGTTGGATAGGGGAAGATGGTGTGTAAAACAATAATGCAGATGCTCCAACCCAGAGGAGAGATGTATAAGGTTTTTTGGAAGCAAGGCCTGGAGAACAGTTCCCCACTCCCCACCCTGCCCCCCACCCCAGGTAAGGGAGAAAGAAGAAGAAGGTTACTTCTGAGATAAGAAAGGAATCCTTAGGACAAATATGCTCTATGGGTTCTAGCAAGACTGCAAATTTCAACCATTTGCATCATTTTAAATTAATCATGTTCCTGAATGCCTTCCACTGATGGCTGTTTTACATTTGAAATCAGTAGTTTTCTTTCTTAGCTGACCGCCACACCCATAAAGACACCACGTGAAGGACACAGCATACCCCTTGGGGTGCTAATAACTGCTCATAACCTACTTTTGTTCCAGGAACTTCCTTGACACTAATGTAGGAAGCCAATGATGAAAGGCAAGGGCAATGGGCAAAAACAGTGGATAATTTTTGCCCTGGAATTCCCCCTGGATTGGGATGGAAGCTAACCTGTAGTTAAAATCAACTTCCTGCTCAGCCTTCTATTCTCTTTATCCTGTTTTCTTTGTTCCCCATAACCAGAGAGCCCTTTTCCAAAAAAAAATTCACTTCAGAGCCACTATCTGAGGCTCTGCTCCAAAGGAACCTGAACTAAAATACTACCACTTTAAGGTATATTCAATATTTGCGACATTTAAATTGTGAGCTACAAACTGGCATGTGCCAAGAGCATCGCCAGGGGCTGAAGAGCAGCAGCATGGGCACTTGCCATCTGCCTCTGTGGAGACTGAACCCTGTGCTGCAGCTGGCCTTCAGCACCCCTTCCGCCTGTGGGGTTCAGGTGGAGTGAGGCTCTCTGTGCTCCAGGGCATCCCGTGGAACTGGTCTTTAGATAACTAGATATTTTCAGGAACTGATTTCATGATCCTTCAGGCAGTTAGAATAGGAAAAGGAGTCCAAAATGGCTAAAAGACAAAGAAGGGAAAAGCCCGCAAAAATAGATCAAAGGAAGGCCCAAGGACCAGAGTGAGGACCTCGGGTAAAATAGACGGCCCTCCTGGCTAGCCCAGTTTACACAGGGCAGGCACAGGGGGAGGAGAAACAACATACAAAACGAGGAGCCAAAATTGAGCCAGGGGGCTCTCTTCTCTTGGCTTTTGGGTCTGCCCACCCTCACTCCTCAGAGGATGAACCATCCTTTCTTTTTCCTAATAAAGCTGAGCTATAACACTGGTCCACCCATCGCTTCAAATTTTTGCTGTAGTGAGACAGAACTGAGGAAATTACATGCTCTCTTAATAATCCCAGTCCTTGCATCTCTTCATATCTAGAAAAATGCTAAATCCCTTCATGGTGCCATCAGTTCCTTGTGACTAACAGAGAATCTTCCTTAAAGTAAGCATTTGATTGCACTGAACTCCTCCCTCACTGAAATCTTATGTATTGACCTTCCCCCACTGCCTCTTCAGAGCAGTCTCTCAGAGCTCTCTGAGGTGCTGTCTCCCAGGCTGCAGTCCTCATTTTGCCCCAAATAAAACTTAACTCACAACTCTTTAAATTGTGTGTGTGTGTTCAGTCAACAACTGTAACCATTCCAGTTGTCTATTCCATTTAAAATAAGAAAAATGCTATTGTCAAAAGTATTTCAGTAGCACATCTATACTTGTGTTTCCTTTTCATGTAAATATATATACATATATGCAAATATATATATATGTAAATATATATATGTATATATATGTATATTTTACCAACTTCGTTACAGCCACTCTACAATTTTATTATTTCCTCTAGTCATAAAAAAGAGACGCTGCTACTCCAGTTTCACCGAGTAACATTTCTTCTTCCTACTCTAAAAGTATCACTGCTCTCATTCAATTTTCAGCTCACTTTAGCAGGCTCAACTCTCTTTTTCTGTTTCTTTTTCAAAAATAATGAGATTATAAGGAAGAAAAACTTGCTCTTGCTCCTCTTTACTCTTTGACTTTGCAGCTTACTTCTAATACTAGTATTCATCTTGTAAGCTAGAGAATGTTCAATTTATTGAACTAATTAAAGACAAAACTCTAAAAAGAAATCACTATTATAATCGTTACTTTATTCATAATGTATCAACCATAAAGCAGTCTACTAATCATAATCTAATAAAATGAATCATAACACTTTTTTCATAAACTGCATTGATTGACACTCACATTCATTATTATAAAAGTTTAAGGAAATAATTACGACTATAGCTAAATTTTTCATTATCTATTTTAAAAAACAATAAACTACATTAGAATTGGCTCAGATGATGAAGAATCTGCCTGCAATGCAAGAGACCAGGGTACAATCCCTGGGTGAGGAAGATCCCCTGGAAAAGGAAATGGCAACCCACTCCAGTATTCTTGCCTGGAGAATGCCATGGACAGAGGAGACTGGAGGGCTACACTCTATGGGGTTGCAAAGAGTCCGGCAAATAAGTGACTAACACTTAACAATTTTCTTTTCATAGGAAGGTGTTGTTGTCGTTTAGTTGCTCAGTTGTATCCACTCTTTTGTGACCCCATGGATTATCGCTCACCAGGCTCTTCTGTCCATGAGATTCTCCAGGCAAGAATACTGGAGTGGACTGCCATTTCCTTCTCCAGGGGATCTTCCTGACTCAAGAATAAAACCCACATCTCCTGTGTCTCCTGCACTGGAAAGTGGATTCTTTACTACTGAACCACCAGGAAAGCCTATATGGGACAGTAGCAAATTAAAATCAGAAAAAAAAAGTCTTGTACACAAATTTTATTCAGACCCATCAAGCTGGATTTTTACTACTGGCTTATACACTGAAAGGAACAGACTGTGGAGTATCTGGAATTTTCCACCTCAATGTGTTTTAGAATTCTACAGATACTATAGCTGCATGATAATTAAGAAGTTGCACCTTTAAATCAAAAGGTAAGATAATTAAAACTACAGCATGAAATTATAATGAGTTAGAAAGTAACGTGCTATGGAAATAAATACTTTTTTCTCCTACCTGAAGTCCGAACCCACTCTTCTGCCATTCTCTGGAATCCCAGGATCTGGACACATGTCAGAGACCAAAGCCACACCTCCTTGCGTTACTGTAATAGAAAGAAACATGATGATACTGCTCAGGAAGTATCCATATAATGACATTATATTAGACAGATTTGGCTCTTTAATGATGATGCCTTAACGTGATTTCTTTTAAGAATTCAGACAGTTTAGCTAGAATAAAATAAATCTACTCTTATTCTTAAAAAACATACTTTTACAGAGAAGGCCAACAATCTTCAGCTGGAACTCTTTCTTCTACTAAAGAAGTCTTAATACAATTAACATTTTCTCATTAAGATCACCTTTATGACAACTTACAATTAATAGCATGATGGGAAAAAAAAAGAGCATCATGCCATAAACAGCTTAGCTTATATAGAAGATAGCTTTCATTCACTTCCATGGATGAAATGGAAGTGTTAATTATCTATTAAGATCTATACAAGAGATATTTCACATAAAATTACTTATTATATTGTAAACATGAAGAATGCTTATCATTTAAGTCAAACAAATAACAATTTTCTTGTGCAGTGTGCTGATTTATTTTTTGAATCTGTGTATAAAGAATCTTTCCTCCTGCTAGGATGTTGTACAATCACAGATTAGTTTTTAAAGGATTCATTTGCTTGTTGGAGTGGCCCTTTCTCCAGTAACCATCCCACTATCTGAGTAGTCTAATCTAATCAAGGTGACATGCTCTTTCCAGGAATTTTCAATAGTGGTCTTGTGACTCAATTCAGTACAATGACACATGAGAAGAAGCCTGCAGGAATGCTTCTGGGAAGACCTTTCTGTTAGCTAGTAGTGATCATCTCTTTTTCACTCTGGGCCTTATCATGCTTGAATTTCAAATTTGTAACTCTTGGTACCCTCTTGTTACAGTACAGGTTTTTTAATCTGTAGTCAGTGGTCTACTAAAACATCTCTAAAATTTATTTTCTAAAAGTGTTCTAGCTTTAATAAATTTTCAAACCTCAATAAAGAATTTAACTTTCACCATATTTTTTCCACCATCATCAGCTATATAACTCCCACATTTGCTCAAGTAAAACAGTTATTACTGTGTCAAGTCATCCTCCTCAAGGTGAATGGCTATCACTGTTTATAGAGGAAGTGTCCACATTAGTGTGGTTCTTACTTGACTATTTTAGTGTATCACACTGGTCTAAAGCAAAAGTAAAGTGAAAGTGAAAGTTGCTCAGTCGTGTCCGACTCTTTGTGACCCCATGACTATACAGTCCATGGAATTCTCCAGGCCAGAATACTGGAATGGATAGCCTTTCCCTTCTCCAGCGGTCTTCCCAACCCAGGGTTCGAACCCAGGTCTCCCATATTGCAGGTGTATTCTGTACCAGCTGAGCTACAAGGGAAGCCCAAGAATACTGGAGTGGATAGCCTATCCCTTCTTCAGTGGATCTTCCTGACCCAGGAATTGAACTGGGCTCCCCAGCATTTCAGACAAATTCTTTACCAACTGAGCTATCAACAACTTAAAGGCTTAGAAAGATCTACCTCTATACCATCTCTGTTTTTCCTCACATGGATAGTAAAAAAAGTTAATGACAAATTGAAGGAACCCACACAAATCAACTCAAAATATTCTGGATCTTTTTCAAAGATAATGTCAAAACTGCTTACTTAGTCAAAAAAAAGAGTGCTTATTTGGAATTCTCCGAGTGCACTGAATGAAATAGGTAAGTCTGAATAGTTTGCAGATGGAAGGAAGATAACAAAAAAATGAGAGATAAATGTTAAATATGTTTGATTTTCTGAAACAGAGATAGGCGTGTAACAGGATAATGATAGAAATCCATGGTGACACGTTATGTACAAGAAAACATTGAGTCCCTCAAACTCAACTACCCATTCCATCAGCATCATCAGCAATTAATGCCTTTCAAAACAGAAGCTTAAAGTTACAAAGAATGACGGTGATATATCTGCTTCAAGCAGGATCCTGATGCCGCAGAGAAACATTCTCAAAAGAGAGGATTTCCTGGGCTTACCATCATTTTAACTCTAATTTTGTCAAATTATATCTTACCAAATATTATAGGACACATGCCATAGATACTAACAAATATATGACACTTCAGTCAAAACCTTAGAATTTAAAATCAAAACTAGAATATTCAATAGGTAGTTTCATGACCCATCATTAACTAATAGTAATGTAAGATGTAAAATTATACACGTGGATGAAGAGATACAAATCAGATAGTTTGTAAAAGACTTTGAATGAATTTAGATTTAAACTGTGGAAATTATATTAATGTGTACATAATCAAATAACTCTTTCATAGCATGTTGGCTTTTACACTATCTCATTAGACCCTCACAAGCTTCCTATGAGGTATGTAGAGCAATAAGGAGCATGCTTTTCCTATTAAATTGTAACTGAGCCAGACCCTACAGGGCCTTCCCAGGACAGATCCCCCCATGTCTTCTGCCTTCTTCTTGTCCATAGAACACTTGAGCCTCTTAAGTCTTCCCCAAGTTCAAAATAATAAACTAAATTAGAGAAGTGAGAAAATGTAGGAAGAAAGGAAAACAGTCAAGCAAGACAAAAAATAATACTTTAGCCAGTAAACAAAGTCAAGGACCTTCAGTTCCTCCTAAGAGACAGCTAACATTTGGAGCCATGACCTTTGAGCTGCTTTGAAGATAATGAAAGCCCCACCCGCCAGGGGGAAGAGGTTAACTGCATGCTGACCACAAGCACATACTGGTTGGAACCAGAAGGTTGATGATGCTGACTCCCAATTACCTCATCAACAACCAATCAGAAGAATGTCCATGAGTTGATCACACACCCATAAACCTCCCTCCCCTCACCTTGTCTTTAAAAACCTTTTCATGAAAGACTTTGGGGAGTTCAGGCCTTTTAGGCACTAGCCATCAGGACTCCTTGCTTGGCACCAGCAATAAATGCTACACTTTCCTTCACCACAACGCAGTGTCAACAGTTTGGCTTTACCCCTTATGGGTGAGTGGACACAAGATTGGCTCAGTAGTGAAAATTATCCTGGTCTTTGAGGACATGTCCTGTGATCATCAATTCAAATTCAACACATATTTGTTTTTTGAACAAATCATATAGCTAGACTGGTGCCCTAGTAAAGGAAGCAATCAACACAAAAGAAGTATACACAAATTACTTATATGAAAAAGGATATCATAAACAAATAAAGTGGCAGAGACAAGATTTACGTTAGTGAAACAATCAGAAGTAATTAGAAATAAAGTACTAAGAATGATGATGATGATAATGTAAAATTAAACCTTACTTAAGATTAAATTAAAGCCAATTTAATCTTGGCTAGAAACTACGTGTACCATTTATACACATTTTAAACTGAATCCTTACAACCATTCCATGAGGAGATAATGTCAAACCCATTTTCCAAGAAAGAACTGAGGACAGAGTTATCACTCAATTGATGACAGATCCAGGTTTCTTTTCTTACATTTGCTCCAGTAAGATAATGAGATAGTGCATATTAAAGGCCTTTGCAAATTAAAGTGGGGCTTTTAAAAATAATTTTAAAATTCTTAATAATAAAATTCCTTTTATATTAAAAATGAACCAAAAAGTAAAGGAAAAAGGTGTATTCATCTGTTATCACCCAGTCAAGCATACACATGGGAAGCCATATGGTCCCAACCATGAGGCTTTAGTTCAAATGCCATCTGGTGGCAATTTTCTTGCAGTATAAAAGACCAGATTCACAGGCTTTCCACATGAGACCATTAGCCACATTCAGAGCACTAGAACAACGAATTGACTGGAATATTAAATCTTCATGTAAGATGTCATTTTTCAAAGTTAAAATTTAGTTTATATTAATACACCTTTTGGAGAAGGCAATGGCACCCCACTCCAGTACTCTTGCCTGGAAAATACCATGGACAAAGGAGCCTGGTGGGCTGCAGTCCAGGGGGTCGCTAAGAGTTGGACATGACTGAGTGACTTCACTTTCACTTTTCACTTTCATGCATTGGAGAAGGAAATGGCAACCCACTCCAGTGTTCTTGCCTGGAGAATCCCAGGGACAGGGGAGCCTGGTGGGCTGCCGTCTATGGGGTCGCACAGAGTCGGACACGACTGAAGTGACTTAGCAGCAGTAGCAGCAATATACCTTTGGATTAATAATCCAAAATAGAAGTCATTTAAGTCAACTCACACTTTTTAGTGATATTGCTCCTGTGACTTATTATAGCATATTTTTATTGTTGATATTTATTTCTTCAGAAACCTAAAGACATATTTCAGCTGGATTAATTTTGAGACTAATTCTCACCATTTTAAACTTTCAGAGAGGTGACATATGTTTCTAGTTGCATAACAATCAGGAACCTTGTTACACAAAACACAGTTGAAATTTCTCAGGTAGCAATATCTCCACTGTATCAATGACCTTTAGATGTCAAAAAACCCATGCTAGGCATGTGTGTTTGTGGGATATTGCTTTTCTGCTAAAATCAGTTTGCATAAGTCAACACTGATATTTGTTATTTCAACATTTATTGGACCCAGGCTTTACTGAAATAAAAAGCAACACCTACTTTTTAAGGCACTTCCCTTTTTTGATTTGCAAGATGCTTTATCACAGTAAGAATGAAGCATCCGTATTACTCTTTCCTCAAAAGCCAATACCTTGATTAAATGTTCATTTCCACAATATTTCAGTATTGTAGTAATTTCCTTCATTTAGCTATAACAGGGTTGTTTTCATTTAAAGAGCATCACATGGGACATTTTCATATGCATAATAGAATTTTTGATATTTTTTTCTTTCTACTAAATATATGCACTGTCTCTACCAGCTGTCAGCTTTGATCCCAGAATGATAAGCATATACTGACAAGCTTCATAGACACTAACAGCTTCTTGATGAAGATGAAATTGGCTAAAAACTCAACATTCAAAAAACTCAGATCATGGCATCTAGTCCCATCACTTTCATGGCAAATAGATGGGGAAAAAATGGAAACAGTGACAGACTTTATTTATTTTGGGGGGTCTCTAAAATCACTGTAGATGCTAACTGCAGCCATGAAATTAAAAGACACTTGCTCCTTGGGAAAAAAGCTATGACAAATCTATACAGTGTATTAAAAAGCAGAGACATTCCTTTGCCAACAAAAGTCCATGTGGTCAAAGCTATGGTTTTTCAAATAGTTACATATGGGTGTGCGTGTTGGACCGCTAAGAAGGCTGAGGGCCAAAGAATAGGTGCTTTTGAACTTTGGTGTTGGAGAAGACTCTTGAGAGTCCCTTGGGCTGCAAGGAGATCAAACTAGTCAATCCTAAAGGAAATCAGTCCTGAATATTCATTGGAAGGACTGATGCTGAAGCTCCAATACTTTGGCCACCTGATTTGAAGAGCCAACTCATTGGAAAATACCCTGATGCTGGGAAAGACTGAAGGCAGAAGGAGAAGGGGACAACAGAGGATGAGATGCTTGGATGGCAACACTGACTCAATGGACATGAGTTTGAGCAAGCTCCAGGAGATGGTGAAGGACACAAAGATTTGGACACGACTTTCTGTCCATGGGGTCACAGTGATTCGGACATGACTGAGTGACTGAACATAGAAATAGGTGAAACAAGAATTGTTGACATTTCTGATAACAAATTCTTATTATCACAATATTAGGGTTTCAAATGTATAGTTTACATAGAAATAAGTTGCCAAAGACACACGTCTTTGATCTGAAGTAGTTTGGACCTCAGATTAATGGATGGATAGTGAAATACCCATGAACATGAAAAGGCAAAATAATAGGATACTGAAAGAGAAACTCCCCACGTCAGTAGGTGCCCAATATGCTACTGGAGATCAGTGAAGAAATAACTCCAGAAAGAATGAAGAGATGGAGCCAAAGCAAAAACAACACCCAGTTGTGGATGTGACTGGTGATAGAAGCAAGGTCCAATGCTGTAAAGAACAATATTGCATAGGAACCTGGAGTGTTAGGTCCATGAATCAAGGCAAATTGGAAGTAGTCAAACAGGACATGGCAAGAGTGAAAGTCAACATTTTAGGAATCAGCAAATTAAAACAGACTGGAATGGGAGAATTTAACTCGAACATTGTATCTACTACTGCCGGCAAAAACCCCTTAGAAGAAATGAAGAAAGGGGAGGAGCTAAGATGGCAGAGGAGTAGGATGGGGAGAACACTTTCTCCCCCACAAATTCATCAAAAGAACATTTAAACACCGAGTAAATTCCACAAAACAACTTCTGAATGCTGGCAGAGGACATCAGGCACCCAGAAAAGCAACCCATGTCTTCGAAAAGAGGTAGGAAAAAATATATAAGACAAAAAAAGAGACAAAAGAGGAAGGGACGGAGCTCCATCCTGGGAAGGGAGTCTTAAAAAGAGAGAAGTTCCCAAACACTGGGAAACCTTCTCACTGCCAAATCTGTGCCGAGCCTTGGAAGCACAGAGGGCAACATAACAGGGAGGAAAAATAAATAAACAATTAAAACCTGAAGATTACGATCCCTACGGTAACTCCCCCAGCGGAGAAACAGCGCAGACGCCTGCACCCGCCACTAGCAAGCAGGGGCTGGGCAGGGAGGCGCAGCGCGGGCTGCATCCCTTAGAGTAAGGATCTGGCCTGAATACCCCGAGCGCTATCTGAGCAAACTAATTTGGGCTAGCAAACCAGACTGTGGGATGTCTACCACGTGAAAAGCCAGCCCTAACCTAAGACACTGCCAGGCCCGCACACGGAACAAAAGACTGTACAGAGATAGCTGGTTGCAGACCGTCCCCCTCCGGTGACAGGCAGCCAGAGCTGGAGAGGGGCAATCACAGCCCCAGAGAGACATTACCTACAAAACTGTAAGAAGGCTTTTTCGCTAACTAAAACTTCTTGGTGGTCTGGATGGTCAACATCCACCTGAGAATGTGTGCCAGTTGTACACCTAGATAACCGAGTGGCGGGGAGGCGATAAGTCGCAGCAATTGCGCTGGCCAAACACCTCATCACCTAAGCTGCTCAGACCTGGGAAGGGCACAAAACTCAGGCCCAACCGAGTCTGCGTCTCTGAGGACTACCCGAGTGCCTGAACCTGAGCTGCTTAGACCTGGGAGATGCAAGCTGCCCAGGGCCGGCCACGGATGGTTCCTGGCGGACCAACCTAGAGCCTGAGCAGTGTGGACAGGGAGGCTACTCGCGCCGTGAGCGGGGGCAGGCCCAGTGTGGCTGAGGCACTGCGAGCACACGCCAGTGTTATTTGTTTGCAGTGTCCCTCCCTCCCCACAGCACGACTGAACAAGTGAGCCTAAAAAAAAAAAGTGTCCACCACCATCCCCTTTGTGTCAGGGCAGAAACCAGACACTGAAGAGACCAGCAAACAGAAGAAGTTATAACAGAGGGAACCGCCTTGAAAGCTACAGGCAATAGATTAAAACCCTGTGGTTAGTACTGAATACATAGGAAGGGTCCTATAGATCTTGAGAAATATAAGTAGGACCAAGGAACTATTGGAAAATGAACTGACTCCACAATACCCACAACAAAACCAGTTAGAAAGTCCTAGATATATTTTTACTATTTTTACAATCATTCTTTCTATTTTTTTTTAATTTTTAAAAAAATTTTAAGTCCTCTATTATTCCTATATATATATTTTTTATAATTTTTGTGACCTTTTTTCCCCTCTTTTCTTTAACATTGTATTTTTGAAATTCCAAACTCTACTCTAGATTTTTAATTTTTGCTTTTTGGTATTTGTTATCAATTTTGTAACTATATATATTTTTTTATACTTTTTGTGACTTTTTTTTTTTTTCCCACTCTCTTTCTCTTCTTCTTTTATATAACATTGTATATCCGAAATTCCAAACTCTACTCTAGATTTTTAATTTATGCTTTTTGGTATTTGTTATCACTTTTGTACCTATATTTTCTTTATAATTTTTGTGACTTTGTTTTTGTTTGTCTTTTTTCTCTCTCTTTCTTTTTCTTTTTTTTTAACATTGTATTTTTGAAATTCCAGACTCTACTCTAGATTTTTAACTTTTGCTTTTTGGTATTTGTTATCAATTTTGTACCTATATTTTCTTTATAATTTTTGTGACTTCGTTTATTTTTGTTTGTTTTTTCTCTCTTTCTTTTCCTTCTTCTTTTCTTTAACATTGTATTTTTGAAATTCCAAACTCTACTCTAGATTTTTAATTTTTGCTTTTATGTATTTCTTACCAATTATGTACCTTTAAGAACCCAATCTTCAGGACCCATTTTTCACTAGGGAGCGAGATCTTTTTCTCCACCAGGTCACCTGTGTCTATTCCCTAACCCCTCTCTACTCTACCCAACTCTGTGAATTTCTGTGTGTTCCAGACTGTGGAGAACACTTAGGGAACTGATTACTGGCTGGATCTGTCTCCCTCCTTTTCATTCCCCCTTTTATCCTCCTGGCCACCTCTGTCTCCTTCTTCCTTCTTCTCTTCTCTGTATAACTCCATGAACATCTCTGAGTGGTCCAATTGTGGAGTGCACATAAGGAAGTGATTACTGGCTAGCCCACTCTCTCCTCTATTGATTCCACCTCATCTCATTTGGGTCACCTCTAACTCCCTCCTCCCTCTTCTCTTCTCCATGTAACACTGTGAACTTCTCTGAGTGACCCTCACGGTGGAGAAACTTTTCATCTTTAACGTAGATGTTTTATCAATGGTGCTGTATAGAAGGAGAAGTTTTGAAACTACTGTAAAAATAAGACCAATAACTGGAAGCAGGAGGCTTAAGTCCAAACCCTAACTCCAGGGAGCTCCTGACTCCAGGGAACATTAATTGACAGAAGCTCAATAAACACCTCCATACCTACACTGAAACCAAGCACCACACAAGGGCCAACAAGTTCCAGGGCAAGACATACCAAGCAAATTCTCCAGCAACACAGGAACACAGCCCTGAGCTCCAAGATACAGGTTGCCCAAAGTCACCCCAAAACCATAGACATCTCATAACTCATTACCGGACACTTCATTGCACTCCAGAGAGAAGAAATAAAGCTCCACCCACCAGCACACCGACACAAGTTTCCCTAAGCAAGAAACCTTGACAAGACACCTGTACAAACCCACACACAGCGAGGAAATGCCACAATAAAGAGAACTCCACAAACTGCCAGAATACAGAAAGGACACCCCAAACTCAGCAATTTAAACAAGATGAAGAGACAGGAATACCCAGCAGGTAAAGGAACAGGATAAATGTCCACCAAACCAAACAAAAGAGGAAGAGATAGGGAATCTACCTGATAAAGAATTCCAAATAATGATAGTGAAATTGATCCAAAATCTTGAAATCAAAATGGAATCACAGATAAATAGCCTGGAGACAAGGATTGAGAAGATGCAAGAAAGGTTTAACAAGGACCTAGAAGAAATAAAAAAGAGTCAATATATAATGAATAATGCAATAAATGAAATAAAAAACACTCTAGAGGCAACAAATAGTAGAATAACAGAGGCAGAAGATAAGATTAGTGAATTAGAAGATAGAATGGTAGAAATAAATGAATCAGAGAGGATAAAAGAAAAACGAATTAAAAGAAATGAGGACAATCTCAGAGACCTCCAGGACAATATTAAATGCTACAACATTCGAATCATAGGGGTCCCAGAAGAAGAAGACAAAAAGAAAGACCATGAGAAAATACTTGAGGAGATAATAGTGGAAAACTCCCCTAAAATGGGGAAGGAAATAATCACTCAAGTCCAAGAAACCCAGAGAGTCCCAAACAGGATAAACCCAAGGAGAAACACCCCAAGACACATATTAATCAAATTAACAAAGATCAAATACAAAGAACAAATATTAAAAGTAGGAAGGGAAAAACAACAAATAACACACAAGGGGATTCCCATAAGAATAACAGCTGATCTTTCAATAGAAACTCTTCAAGCCAGGAGGGAATGGCAAGACATACTTAAAGTGATGAAAGAAAATAACCTACAGCCCAGATTATTGTACCCAGAAAGGATCTCATTCAAATATGAAGGAGAAATCAAAAGCTTTTACAGACAAGCAAAAGCTGAGAGAATTCAGCACCACCAAACCAGCTCTCCAACAAATACTAAAGGATATTCTCTAAACAGGAAACACAAAAACGGTGTATAAATTCAAACCCAAAACAATAAAGTAAATGGCAATGGGATCATACTTATCAATAATTACCTTAAACGTAAATGGGTTGAATGCCCCAACCAAAAGACAAAGACTGGCTGAATGGATACAAAAATAAGACCCCTACATATGCTGTCTACAAGAGACCCACCTCAAAACGGGGGACACATACAGACTGAAAGTGAAGGGCTGGAAAAAGATTTTCCATGCAAATAGGGACCAAAAGAAAGCAGGAGTAGCAATACTCGTATCAGATAAAATAGACTTTAAAACAAAGGCTGTGAAAAGAGACAAAGACGGTCACTACATAATGATCAAAGGATCAATCCAAGAAGAAGATATAACAATTATAAATATATATGCACCCAACACGGGAGCGCCGCAATATGTAAGACAAATGCTAACAAGTATGAAAGGAGAAATTAACAATAACACAATAATAGTGGGAGACTTTAATACCCCACTCACACCTATGGATATATCAACTAAACAGAAAATTAACAAGGAAACACAAACTTTAAATGATACAATAGACCAGTTAGACCTAATTGATATCTATAGGACATT
The DNA here is from genome assembly GCF_032452875.1 of Bos javanicus. Taxonomy (NCBI): domain Eukaryota; kingdom Metazoa; phylum Chordata; class Mammalia; order Artiodactyla; family Bovidae; genus Bos; species Bos javanicus. The sequence goes on from NC_083894.1 coordinate 3,166,017, forward strand.
TCATCCCAAAACAATCAATTTCACCTTTTTCTCAAGTGCACATGAAACCTTCTTCAGGATAGATCACATCCTGGGCCATAAATCTAGCCTTGGTAAATTCAAAACAATAGAAATCACTCCAAGCATCTTTTCTGACCACAATGCAGTAAGATTAGATCTCAATTACAGGAGAAAAACTATTAAAAATTCCAACACATGGAGGCTGAACAACACCCTGCTGAATAACCAACAAATCACAGAAGAAATCAAAAAAGAAATCAAAATTTGCATAGAAACGAATGAAAATGAAAACACAACAACCCAAAACCTGTGGGACACTGTAAAAGCAGTCTACAGGGGAAAGTTCATAGCAATACAGGCATACCTCAAGAAACAAGAAAAAAGTCAAATAAATAACCTAATTCTATGCCTAAAACAACTAGAAAAGGAAGAAATGAAGAACCCCAGGGTTAGTAGAAGGAAAGAAATTTTAAAAATTAGGGCAGAAATCAAAGCAAAAGAAGCAAAAGAGACCATAGCAAAAATCAACAAAGCCAAAAGCTGGTTCTTTGAAAAGATAAATAAAATTGACAAACCATTAGCCAGACTCATCAAGAAACAAAGGGAGAAAAATCAAATCAATAAAATTAGAAATGAAAATGGAGAGATCACAACAGACAACACAGAAATACAAAGGATCATAAGAGACTACTATCAGCAATTATATGCCAATAAAATGGACAACGTGGAAGAAATGGACAAATTCTTAGAAAAGTACAACTTTCCAAAACTGAACGAGGAAGAAATAGAAAATCTTAACAGACCCATCACAAGCATGGAAATTGAAACTGTAGTCAGAAATCTTCCAGCAAACAAAAGCCCAGGTCCAGACGGCTTCACAGCTGAATTCTACCAAAAATTTAGAGAAGAGCTAACACCTATCCTGCTCAAACTCTTCCAGAAAATTTCAGAGGAAGGTAAACTTCCAAACTCATTCTATGAGGCCACCATCACCCTAATACCAAAACCTGACAAAGATCCCACAAAAAAAAGAAAACTACAGGCCAATATCACTGATGAACATAAATGCAAAAATCCTTAACAAAATTCTAGCAATCAGAATCCAACAACACATTAAAAAGATCATAAACCATGACCAAGTGGGCTTTATCCCAGGGATTCAAGGATTCTACAATATCCGCAAATCAATATCCACAAATCAATCAATATAATACACCACATTAACAAATTGAAAAATAAAAACCATATGATTATCTCAATAGATGCAGAGAAAGCCTTTGACAAAATTCAACATCTATTTATGATAAAAATCCTCCAGAAAGCAGGAATAGAAGGAACATACCTCAACATAATAAAAGCTATATATGACAAACCCACAGCAAACATTATCCTCAATGGTGAAAAATTGAAAGCATTTCCTCTAAAGTCAGGAACGAGACAAGGGTGCCCACTTTCACCATTAGTATTCAACATAGTTTTGGAAGTTTTGGCCACAGCAATCAGAGCAGAAAAAGAAATAAAAGGAATCCAAATTCGAAAAGAAGAAGTAAAACTCTCACTGTTTGCAGATGACATGATCCTCTACATAGAAAACCCTAAAGACTCCACAAGAAAATTACTAGAACTAATAATGATTATAGTAAAGTTGCAGGATACAAAATCAACCCACAGAAATCCCTTGCATTCCTATACACTAATGATGAGAAAATAGAAAGAGAAATTAAGGAAACAATTCCATTCACCATTGCAACAAAAAGAATAAAATACTTAGGAATATATCTACCTAAAGAAACTAAAGACCTATATATAGAAAACTATAAAACACTGGTGAAAGAAATCAAAGAGGACACTAATAGATGGAGAAATATACCATGTTCATGGATTGGAAGAATCAATTTAGTAAAAATGAGTATACTACCCAAAGCAATCTATAGATTCAGTGCAATCCCTATCAAGCTACCAACGGTATTCTTCACAGAGCTAGAACAAATAATTTCACAATTTGTATGGAAATACAAAAAACCTCGAATAGCCAAAGCGATCTTGAGAAAGAAGAATGGAACTGGAGGAATCAACCTACCTGACTTCAGGCTCTACTACAAAGCCACAGTCATCAAGACAGTATGGTACTGGCACAAAGACAGAAATATAGATCAATGGAACAAAATAGAAAGCCCAGAGATAAGTCCACGCACATATGGACACCTTATCTTTGACAAAGGAGGCAAGAATATACAATGGAGAAAAGACAATCTCTTTAACAAGTGGTGCTGGGAAAACTGGTCAACCACTTGTAAAAGAATGAAACTAGAACACTTTCTAACACCATACACAAAAATAAACTCAAAATGGATTAAAGATCTCAACGTAAGACCAGAAACTATAAAACTCCTAGAGGAGAACATAGGCAAAACATTTCCGACATACATCACAGCAGGATCCTCTATGACCCACCTCCCAGAATATTGGAAATGAAAGCAAAAATAAACAAATGGGACCTAATCAAACTTAAAAGCTTCTGCACAACAAAGGAAACTATAAGCAAGGTGAAAAGACAGCCTTCAGAATGGGAGAAAATAATAGTAGATGAAGCAACGAACAAACAACTAATCTCAAAAATACACAAGCAACTCCTACGGCTCAATTCCAGAAAAATAAATGACCCAATCAAAAAATGGGCCAAAGAACTAAACAGACATTTCTCCAAAGAAGACATACAGATGGCTAACAAACACATGAAAAGATGCTCAACATCACTCATTATCAGAGACATGCAAATCAAAATCACCATGAGGTACCATTTCACGCCAGTCAGAATGGCTGCGATCCAAAAGTCTACAATCAATAAATGCTGGAGAGGGTGTGGAGAAAAGGAAACCCTCTTACACTGTTGGTGGGAATGGAAACTAATACAGCCACTATGGAGAACAGTGTGGAGATTCCTTAAAAAACTGGAAATAGAACTGCCTTATGATCCAGCAATCCCACTGCTGGGCATACACACTGAGGAAACCAGAATTGAAAGAGTCACGTGTACCCCAATGTTCACTGCAGCACTGTTTATAATAGCCAGGAAATGGAAGCAACCTAGATGTCCATCAGCAGATAAATAGATAAGAAAGCTATGGTATATATACACAATGGAATATTACTCAGCCATTAAAAAGGATACATTTGAATCAGTTCTAATGTGGTGGATGAAACTGGAGCCAATTTTACAGAGTGAAGTAAGCCAGAAAGAAAAACACCAATACAGTATACTAACACATATATATGGAATTTAGAAAGATGGTAACAATAACCCTGTATACAAGACAGCAAAAGAGACACTGATGTATAGAATAGTCTTTTGGACTTTGTGGGCGAGGGAGAGGGTGGGATGATTTGGGAGAATGGCATTGAAATATGTATAATATCATATATGAAACGAGTTGCCAGTCCAGGTTCGATGCACGATACTGGATGCTTGGGGCTGGTGCACTGGGACCACCCAGAAGGATGGTATGGGGAGGGAGGAGGGAGGAGGGTTCAGGATGGGGAACACATGTATGCCCGTGGTGGGTTCATCTCGATATATGGCAGAACCAATACAATATTGTAAAGTTTAAAAATAAAATAAAATTAAAGAAAAAAAAAAAAATAAAAAAACTTTTGGGGAGTAACCAAGTTAGATATGAGCTTACTTGCGGAGAGGAACAATATCAGCCAAGACTAAGGATTTACACACGGGCAGTTTTTGCCACATTGGTCTAAGATAGGATCGGGTGCTGCAAACGTGGACAGATCTATTTCGTTTAACATGTCCATGTTATCTATAGTGGTGCTGGTCCTATCCTAAGAAAGGGAAGGGGTTATTCTATCTGGGATGTCAAATGGATTAAAAGAATAACATTTCAAAAAAAAAGAAAAGAAATGGAGAATCCATCATAGTCAACAAAAGAGTCCAAAATGCAGTACTTGGAGGCAATCTGAAAAATGACAGAATATCTCTGTTCATTTCAAGGCAAACCATTCAATATCATGGTAATCCAAGTCTATGTCCTGGTCAGTAATGCTGAATAAGCTGAAGTTGAATGGTTCTATGAAGACCTACAAGACCTTCTAGGACTAACACCCAAAAAGATGTCCTTTACATTATAGGGTACTGGCATGCAAAAGCAGGAAGTCAAGAAACACCTGGAGTAACAGGCAAATTTGGCCTTGGAGTACAGAATGAAGCAGGGCAAAGGCTAATAGAGTTTTGCCAAGAGAACACACCGGTCATAGCAAACACCCTCTTCCAACAACACAAGAGAAGACTCTACACATGGACATCACCAGATGGTCAACACTGAAATCAGATTGATTATATTCTTTGCAGCCAAAGATGGAGAAGCTCTATACAGTCAGCAAAAGCAAGACAAGGAGCTGACTGTGGCTCAGATCATGAAGTCCTTATTTCCCAATTCAGACTTAAATTGAAGGAAGTAGGGAAAACCACTAGACCATTCAAGTATGAATTAAATCAAATCCCTAACAATTATACAGTGGAAGTGAGAAATAGATTTAAGGGACTAGATGTGATAGAGAGAGTACCTGATGAACTGTGGACAGGGGTATGCGACATTGTACAGGAGACAGTGATCAAGACCATCCCCAAGAAAAAGAAATGCAAAAAAGCAAAATGGCTGTCTGAGGAAGCCTTACAAATAGTTGTGAAAAGAAGAGAAGCAAAAAGCAAAGGAGAAAAGGAAAGATATACCCATTTGAATGCAGAGGTCCAAAGAATAGCAAGGAGAGATAAGAAAGCCTTCCTCAGTTATCAGTGCAAAGAAATAGAGGAAAACAATAGAATGGGAAGATTAGAGACCTCTTCAAGAAAATTAGAGATACAAAGGGAACATTTCATGCAAAGATGGGCACAATAAATGACAGAAATTGTATGGACCTAACAAAAGCGGGAGATATTAAGAAGAGGTGGCAAGAATACAGAGAAGAACTATACAAAAAAGATCTTCATGACCCAGATAATCATGATGGTGTGATCACTCACCTAGAACCAGGCATCCTAGAAGGTGAAGTCAAGTGGGCCTCAGGAAGCATCACTATGAATAAAGCTAGTGGAGGTGATGGAATTCCAGTTGCACTATTTCAAATCCTAAAAGATAATGCTGTGAAAGTGCTGCACTCAATATGCCAGCAAATTTGGAAAATTCAGCAGTGGCCACAGGACTGGAAAAGGTAAGTTTTCATTTCAATCTCTAAGAAAGGCAATGCCAAAAAATGCTCAAAGTACCATACAATTGCACTCCTCTCACACGCTAGTAAAGTAATGCTCAAAATTTTCCAGGCCAGGCTTTGACTATATGTGAACCATGAATTTCCAGATATTTAAGTTGGATTTAGAAAAGGAAGAGGAACCAGATATCAAACTGCCAACATCTACTGGATCATTGAAAACAGCAAAGGAGTTCCAGAAAAACATCTATTTCTGCTTTATTGACTATGCCAAAGCATTTGACTGTGTGGGTCACAACAAACTGTGGAAAATTCTTCAAGAGATGGGAGCACCAGACCACCTGACTTGCCTCTTGAGAAATCTGTATGCAGGTCAGGAAGCAACAGTTAGAACTGGACATGGAACAAGAGACTGGTTCCAACTAGGAAAAGGAATACATCAAGGCTGTATATTGTCACCCTGCTTATTTAACTTATATGCAGAGCACATCATGAGAAATGGGGGGTTGGATGAAGGACAAGCTGGAACCAAGAACCTGGAAAAAATATAAAAAACCTCTGATATGCAGATGGCAGCACCCTCATGGCAGAAAGTGAAGAAGAACTAAAAAGCCTCTTGATGAAAATCAAAGAGGAGAGTTAAAACGTTGGCTTAAAGTTCAACGTTCAGAAAACAAAGACCAAGGCATCCAGTCCCATCACTTCACAGCAAATAGATGGGGAAAGAGTGGAAACAGTGGCAGACTTTATTTTTTTGGGCTCCAAAATCACTGAAGATGATGACTGCAGCCATAAAATTAAAAGATGCTTACTTCTTGGGAGAAACGTTATGACCAACCTAGACAGCATATTAAAAAGAAGAAACATTATTTTGCCAACAAATATCCATGAAGTCAAGTCTATGGTTTTTCCAGTAGTCATGTACGCATGTCAGAGTTGGCGTATAAAGAAAGCTGAGCGCCGAAGAATTGATGCTTTTGAACTCTGGTGCTGGAGAAGACTTTTGAGAGTCTCTTGGACTGCAAGGATATCCAACCACTCTATCCTAAAGGATATCAGTCCTGAATATTTATTGGAAAGACTGATATTGAAGCTGAAATTCCAATGGTTTGTCAAAGAGCTGACTCATTTGAATAGACCCTGATGCTGGGAAAGATTGAAGGAGGAGCAGGGGATGACAGAGGATGAGACGGTTGGATGGCATCACTGACTCAATGGACATGAGTTTGAGTGGACTCTGGGAGTCGGTGATGGAAAGGGAGGCTTGGTGTGCTGCAGTCCATGGGGTCTCAAAGAGTTGGACACGACTGAGCGAGTGAACTGAACGAAACACACACATACAACTGCCTTTATCTGTGAGCATCTAGGCTGTATTTTCAAGGTGTTTAATTTAACACAATATCAGACTTTTTTACCTGGGTGCTCTCTCTCTTTCATTATTGCATACTTTAATTCTTTAACTTTTAAAACACTAGAAATTGAATGCCCACTAGCATAATTTTTATATTTTGATCTTACCTGAGTTCTCTTATTTCCAGTTAAGGCCATTATCTTAAACTCTCTCTTAGGTTACTGTAATTTATTTTTATATCATAATGCAATAAACTATGCTAATATAATAAACGCATTATTCAGAAGCTCTTTCAAGCAATGTTTATCTGCTTTCTATTGTACAATATGTATAGACTGGCCAGCATTCAAAACTTTCTGTCTTTCTAATATTATTCCAACTACCACCTGCAAGGATCTGATGCTCCAGGTAATCTTAAATACTCCAAATTCTCTCACTGTTAAGTTTTATTTCTCTTTAATATTGAACATTTAACACTTCTTTTAATTAATTGCTTTTCTGACAGAGGGACAACCAAGTAAATTTCTTATATGTGAGATAGTATTAAAAATTATCCTCCAACTGCTACAATCACTATGGCAGCCAATAAATATTCAGAGAGGGATTATTTCATTTATGCATTTTCAAGTTAAACCAAGGTGTTTATTTGCTATTCAAATAAAAATAAATATAAGAATATGCTAGTACCAAATTGGTACAAATTAACAGCACTGAAGCTTTTAGAAGATCCCTGAGAGTGGTCCTCATCTCTGTACAATTCCACAGCATCCTCTGAGATTTTTACTAGGATGTATCCTGGCAGCACCCAGAGGATCTGTCTCAGACCGCCACTGGCCCCTACAGGTGCAGAGTGACCCTCAGCTGAGGACCGAGCTGCCTTAGCCTGGGGTCTCCTGCATGTCGCTTCTGCATTGGTCTCTGTGAAAATGTAAGCACTCTGGACTTAGGACTCATGAATAATGTTTAGGGCTACTCAGAGATGTCTTATAGGATACCTAATCATTCCTGGTCTTCTAACAGGAAAGACAGCATGTGACCAGGTTGATTAATATTACTATTTTGCATAGGATCTAAAATACTAGCATAATAACCCTAAAATATGAGAGAAAAGGGGGAAAAAGCTCAAAGTCAATGTACAGTATAATTGATTTCAGGACTATATATGTATATATATTGATTGCAGGACTATATATATATATATACATGTATATGAATATATAAAATTAGTTTATATTTACACTTAAATATAGGTATTTAAATGTTTTATTTTGAAGATAATACATTTAAATTGTAAGACCTTATTTGTCAATTACTAAATTAAAAAAATAGGAAATATTAATTATCTAGTAATGAGCACCTATAAAAAGTTTCTTTCTCATAGTAGATTATAAGTGATTTTAGAAGCTTGTATTTAAGTAAATACTGACTAATACAGTGAATGTAAATGGCATCAGCATATATCATGCATTTTATGAATTATTTAGTTTCACTTATGTTTATATATGTATTCATGTTACTAATTTTAAATTAATTAAATAAATATTAAATAGATATAAATATTCCAATCAAATATATGTTAATAACTCATATTTGCTTATATAAAATAGTTAAATATATAAATATTGACAATAATTAATATTTAATACAAATGGTTTATTGGCCATATATTTTTATAATATATTATACAACATTATTAATGTGTGTTTACAAAAATTCTATATAATAAGAGAATGCTTAGAATATCTTTATGAATTCTAGGAGGGCAGAACTCAAATTCTCTGATAATTTTTTGAAATGCAGAGTTTAGCATTAACATATTGGTAAATGAAACTGGTTTGGTCACTCCTAAAATTCTCATTATCTCAGAAATTTGTATGTGTAATTTCACTCTGAACCTTATTTAGATGTTTTGCAAATGTAAAATTAAGAAACAGCAGTGAATTTTTTGACTACTATAAAACATTTCTTACAGAATATTAACGGTTATTTGAAAACACACACAGTCTCAAGTTACTTTGGAGATAGTGGAAGATGCATGATTGCCAGGGGTCAGGGGCTGGAGGGGAGCTGAATGGGCTGTTAGGGCAGTGAAGCTGCTCCATGTGATGCTGTTGTGGTGGGTACACGCCGCCACACCTGTGTCTAACCTCACGGAATGTACACCACCAGGCGTGAACCCCACTGTGACCCACACACTTTGGGTGATGGCAGTGTGTCCAGGTGGGCTCGTCCTTGGCCACAGATGCACCATCTGTTGGGGGTAATGAAAGTGGGGTGGCTGTGCCTGTGTACAGACAGGGTATAGATGGAAAACCTCTGTGCCTCCCTCTCAGTTAATTGTACCCCTACAACTGCTCTAGAAAATACCCTTTAAAAAATAAAAGAAAAAAAGATAATTAAAAGGACAAAGAAGTAAAGTGGGAGGTCCCAGAAGGAAAGAAGAAAAAGAGAATGTTGGAAAGATTAAGAAGCAGAGAAGAAAGGAAAGATAGGAGCTCTAATCTTTGCTGGAAGGACTTGATAGTCTTGAGGGGTAGATGGATCCTGCTATGTAGGGAGAAGTGGAGGGCTGGTGGGGAGGGGGGACACGAGGCAAGGGAACATGTGAGCAAAGGCATGGAGGACTCAGAAATACAGAGAACCCAAGTCCAGAACTGAGGCGGATGTCAAACCGTGAAAATGTGTTTGACTGAGATTCCTCATTTCCACAAAAAAAAAAAAAAAAACATTGAAGTATAGTTGATTTACACTGTTATGTTCATTTCAGGTATAGAGAAAAGTGATTCAAATTAGATTCATTTCCACTATAGATTCTTTTTTAAAAAACCTTTTTATTTTGTATTGGAGTATAGCCAACTTACTAAGTAAACATGAATTTGAGCAAACTTCCGGAGACAGTGGAGGACAGAGGCGCCTGGTGAGCTGAAGTCCATGGGGCTGCAGAATTGGGTGTGACTTAGCGACTGAACAGCAAGGACATAGCAGGTTAACGGGTAATGCTGTGTTAGTGTCAGGTGAACAGCAAAGGCACTCAGTCACGCATATGCGTGTTTCCATCCTCCCCCAAACTCCCCATCTGAGGAGTCTCACTTATCATGTACACATGACGTTTAGATCTCTTCTTCATTGTGTGTGGAGAAGGCAATAGCACCCTACTGCAGTATTCTTGCCTGGAAAATTCCATGGATGGAGGGGTCTGGTAGGCCACAGTCCATGGGGTCGCTAGGAGTCGGACCGACCGAGCGGCTTCACTTTCACTTTTCACTCTCATGCATTGGAGAAGGAAATGGCAACCCACTCCAGTGTTCTTGCCTGGAGAATCCCAGGGACGGGGGAGCCTGGTGGGCTGCTGTCTCTATGCATATGTGGATGTGTTTAGTTACATGTACTGATAATCTGAAACCTAAAATATATATGAACTACAGATGGTCCCCAAGTCACAACTGATATAACTTAAAATGTTTTGACTTTATAGTGGTGTGAAAGAGATACGCATTAATCAATATGTGGTCAGCTCTCGTGATGCTGGTAGGCAGCAGCAGCTTCAGTTTCCCATCAGCCACACAATTGTGAGGGTCAACTGCTCATATAGAGAGCCTGGAGCCAGCAGCATTCTGTTTTTCTGTTTAAGTACCCTTTTCAAAAAATGACATGGGCTCCCAGGTGGTGCTAGCCTGCCTGCCAATGCAGGAGATATAAGAGATGTGGGTTCCAGGCCTGGGCTGAGAAGATTCCCCCAGAAGGAGGAAATGGTAACCTGCTCCAGTATTCTTGCCTGGAGACTCCCATGGATCCTGGTGGGCCACAGTCCATGGGGTTGCAAAGAGTCAGGCGTGACTGAAGTGTCTTAGCATACACATTCGACACTTCACTGTAAAATAAGCTTTGTTTTGGATTATTTTACGCAAGGCTAGTGTCCAGGGCATGTTGAAGGTAGGCTGGGTTAAGCCACGAAGTTCAGTAGGTTAGGTGCACCAAATGCATTTCTACTTAACCATATTTTCAATTTATGATTTTATCAGGACATGACCCCATTGTTTGTTAAGGAAGATCTGTATATAGTTAGTCAAAAGTATTGACTTTGAAATGTTTTCTTTAACTTTGGATTTTTCACTTTCTTAAATAGTAAATACCACAGGAGTACACTTAATCAACATTTTACATTTTCTTACAAATGGTAAATGGTGAAAAGAATAGCATTTAGGCTAATTTGGCAACATCTTTCATGCTGAAACAAACATAATTTGGGATTAAAAAAAGGGAAAGCAGACAGGCATCATTATTATAAGATGTAAACTGAAAAATAAGATGGAAATTTTGTCTTAGACACAGAAATTTAGTGATGAAAAGTTAAAAAAAAAAAATGTAGTCAAGTCCTTCACTTTTCATTCTGGAGAGTAAAACCCAGAAAGGTTAAGTGACTTTCAAGGTGTGGTGGGTGGTAGATCTGGGGTCAAACACAGATGCTTTAATGCCTGTGGGACCTTGGGCAGGCTGGCTGTTGAGCCTTTATGAACCTCCATCTTCTCACCTAAAATATCTTCCATGAAGCATTATTGTGAGGGTTTAACGTCTTAGCTTTGCAGTATGCCAAGCAATTGATAATAAAAAGAATACTTCTACCAATATTTGCTCCTCTCCTTTTTTTTTTTTTTTGCTGTAAACTCCTTGGGCCAAATTATTTCTGTGTTTTCTTTCAACTCTAATATTCCATGAGTCTGTCTCTGTGATTCCCATCCTCAGTGAAATTTCATTGAGGGTTGTTATAACACAAGTTTATTTTATAAAAGACTAAGAAAATGGAAAATATCCCATGATAGACACAGAAAGAATGCAGGTAAAATGATATTCTACTGAAAGCAACATAAAAAAAAGCTTTCATAAAGTAAAAAAAGAAAAAGAAATAGAAAAAGATGATTTGAATAGTACAACCAGAGGCTAAGAGACACAAATTTGAAACTGTCATTCAAAAACACAGGGCTTAGTGTCTCTCAAACAAACTGGTTGTATTGGAAATTGTGCCTTTCAACTTAGCAGTAAGTGGATTTGAAATTTTGTTTTCACAGTATTTACACTTGTTTCTTGCAGTGCTATTGTGATACATTTAAAAGCCCACAATAGATGTTAACATTTTTTTTGAACAAACTCCGCATTTTTATTCATAAGATGCAAACAATTCAAATGATTTTTTGATATTTTGAGTAATCAAAATCACCATGGAAATAACACTTAGAAATAGCAAGTTAATTGCGGCCAATCCCATTTAGTTATTCACTATCCACTCAGCAAAGTATTGATTGAACGCCCAGTACAGGGAACCTCTGGTTTAGCCTTCAGGAGGTTTAGGGAGAAGACCTCACAGAGAAAGCATCAGACATTACAACCCTAGAGCACCAGTTGCTGTCACAAACTGAAAGGTGCTGTGGAGAAAAGAACAGAATGGCATTAGTAAGTAGTGGACAGAGGGGGTGAAGGCCACATCTAGGATGGGGGCGGCACTGGCTTCTGCTGACACTTAAAGGGGCAGTGGAGTTAGCTAAGGGTGGGGTGAACAGAATAAGCCCCCTGCTCAGTGAAACACAAAAGTCAAGCTTCTCGGATGGGAAGATACAGAACTGAGAAAAGAAGGCCCAGTCACCCATCTCAGTGCAGCTCGAGAGGAAGTGATAACCAGACAGGAAACCACTGAAGATGCTCAGGTGAGAAGCTCTGACTTACACTCGAGAACTGGGCGGAGAGAGGGAGGAGGCTGTAGATGCTGTCCACATAAAGGATGATGGGGGCTTGGACTGGCAGGCGACCGAGAGATGGAGTGCAGTCTCCAGAGTCTCACTGTGCTGGAGATGAAGTGGAAGCAACTCTGTGGCTGGTTAGGGCAGAAGGCCTGGGAGACAGGGAGTTATCTGTCTCAAGGAACCCATCATTTCAGGGACGTGGAACGCAAGAGGAGAACGGATTAAGCTCGGAAGGGGAAACATTCCCTTTGAACTGTTCCATTGAAGATGCCAATAGACAAGCCCAGTGGGCAGGTCAGCTAGTCTGGTGGGTCAGGAGACATACCATTTTACAGAAGCACAGGACTTCTCATACAGGTGGTATTGACAATCAAGGACACCACTGATAGATCTTCAATGAGATTTGATCACCGTCTCACCTGGGAACAATTCAAGCATGTTTCCTGGCATGTGCTTTTCCTTCTGCCTAAAATGCCCTTGAGCCAGTATTACTGCCTTCTCGGCACAAGGAAATAAGCCTGAGGTCTCCCCTGAGGAGCCTTCTGTGAACACTTCAGCTGAACCAGCAGACTGCCCACACTGTTCTCTATCCGAGTTGCTGTTGTTCAGTCTCTAAGTTGTGTCCAGCTCTTTGCAACCCCACGGACTGCAACACTCCAGCCTCGTCTGGGTTCCACTATCTTCTAGAGCTTACTCAGTCTCATGTCCATTGAGTCAATGATGCCATCCAACCATCTCATCCTCTGTGGTCCCCTCTTCCTCCTGCCCTCAATCTTTCCCAGCATCAGGGCCTTTTCCAATGAGTCAGCTCTTCGTATCAGATGGCCAAAGTATTGGAGCTTCAGTTTCATTATCAGCCCTTCCAATGAATATTCAAGGATTATTTCCTCTAGGATTGACTGGTTGGATCTCTTTGCAGTTCAAGGGACTCTCAAGAGTCTTTTCTATCTTAGTGTTCATTTTCTTTTCTTGAAAGCAACTAACGCTATCAGAATTTACACCAGTTATTTATTTGGGCCCTTCTTACATAAAATAAGCCCCTTTTGGGAGATCATTTTCTATCTTATTCATTAGTCTATCCCCAGAATCTGTACAGAGACCAGTACATGATAGGAAAACAATTTAGGTTAGCTGATGACTGATGTGAGAAATTCAAGAAGCCAGGCCCTAGCTTTGTCTGGAGTGGTTTGAACATCTTGAAGTCAAGAACAGGCAGATTAAACAACCAAGGAACTGAGGAGGAGCCGGTAAGGAGGCAGGCCATACCATGTGGAAGCCAAGGTAAGAGAATTTCCCAGATGAAAATGGTTTGAAACAATATTAAGAAGCCAAGTAAATAGGAAGTTAAAACATATTCACTGATTTGGCAACACTGGAGGTTATTACTGATTTTAGCAAATTCAGTACGAGTTGAATAAAGAAAGACTAAAGACCTCAGGTGGAGGGAGGAGGCTAACAGTTCAAAAAAGAAAATGTTCTAGTTACAACTCCTGAGAAAAAAAAAGATTCTCAAAGGATATATCTTGAAGAAAGTTGAGATTTTTCTGCCTTAGACACTAACAGTTAAATAACTGACCTATCTTTAAAATTTAGCCTCTCTTTAAAACTTGAATTTTCCCCCAGAGATAATCTGGCTTCATCTACGGTAGGCCAAAATTGTAACCACTCACAGCAAGATGCCTCTTCATGCCCTTCCGTACTGCATCTCAGTCACCCTAAAGTTACAGACTACACACTTAGAGAATATAGATTCTATCACTGTGAGTGAATGCACTGTCCATTTTCTCATTTTTCATATAAGAATGCAAGTATTTCTCCTTCAGATCTTGTTACAGTTTTCTTCATTATCAGGAGAAAAGTAATAAGCTTTTTCTTTAAAGTTCTCAGCACAGAAAACTAATCTAATAGAAATGCAGAAAGATATCCCAAAATGAAAGGTACTCAGGTGATTTGAAAAGGCTATGATATGCAGTGCTAGCTTTTAAGTATATGGTGATATAACCATTTTATCACAGAAAGGTCAAGACCTAGGTCAGCAGAGCTGGCTGGAGGCATCTTTCATCTCATCAGTTAGAGCCCCACTTTGCACCTTGGACTTCATTCCTGACGAGTCACTCCCTATTTACCCTCACTGAGTTACTGGACCCAAACTAAAGACCTGCTCCTGGGGTATTTCCATCTTAATAAGAGATTATTTTAGTAGGAGATAATACCAAAAGGGCTTCCCTGATGGATCAGTAGTAAAGAATCTGCCTGCAATGCAAGAGACTTGGGTTCTACCCCTGAGTCAAGAAGATCCCCTGGAGAAGGAAATGGTAACTTGCTCCAGTATTCTTGACTGGAGAATCCCATGGACAGAGGAGACTGGCAGGCTACAATTCATGGGGTTGCAAACAGTAGGACATGACTTAGCAATTAAAAACAACAAGAAGTACCAGAAACATCTAGATACATCCCAGTCAAGCTGCAGTGATTAACTCTCACCTTTTGATGGGGGTTGCAGATGGATTAGGACAAGCAGGATGATGCCTCTTTTCAACGCATGAAACATTCAGTTGATTCTGAATCTCTTGGAATTTCTTTTAAAAAATAACTAAAATGACTGTAATGCAAATGACTAATTTCCAGGATATTTAAGCCTGGAAATGATTTCAATTAAAAAGGCAAGAAACACAGGTAAGATCAAGTCTCCTGTCACTCCTCTGCATCCCTCTCTGCTTTCCCTTTTAGGGTACAAAGAGGGCTCCGTCTAATGTCCTCCTTCCTTAGTGACTGCACTGCTCCACAGTAACCCACTTCAAGGAGGAAGCTCTCAGAGAGGGGCAGATGATGAAATGAAGCCAGAGGCTTTAAAAAATGCAATTATCATTTCAGAAGTACAAATTTTACTTTAAAAGGAAAAAAAAAAAGCTTTGATAAGTGTGTTCTTTCGAATGCTAGTGCTTTCTTTCCTTAGTGAATATCCTATTATCTGGTGTGTGCGAAGTCACTTCAGTCATTTCCAACTCTTTGTGACCCTATGGACCATAGTCTGCCAGGTTCCTCTGCCCATTCAGTTTTAAACCCTGTGCCCTGTTGTGCCAAACCACTAATTTATTTAATAGTTGCTTATATTTTTCCTATCTTCTTCTAAGTTTCTATTACTAAAGAAATTGTTGTTCTGCAGTTGCTAAGTCACGACCCCTTTGTGATCTCTTTGTGACCCCATGAACTGCAGCACACCAGGCTTCCCTGTCCTTCACCATCTCCTAAGTTTGCTCAAACTCTTGTCCACTGAGTCAGTAATGCCATCCACCCATCTCATCCTCTGTTGCCCTCTTCTCCTCCAGCCCTCAGTCTTTCCCAGCATCAGGGTCTTTTCCATTGAGTCAGCTCTTTGTATCACGTGGCCAAAGTATTGGAGCTTCAGCTTCAGCATCAGTCCTTCCAATGAAGATTCAGGTTTGATTTCCTTTAGGATTGACTGGTTTGATCTTCTTGCAGGCCAGGGGACTCTCAAGAGTCTTCTCCCATACCACAGTTTGAAAGCATCAATTATCCAGCAATCAGTCTTCTTTATGGCCCAACTCTGACATCTGTATATGATGACTGGAGAAAGCATAGTTTTGACCATAGGGACTTTTGTCAGAAAAGTGATGTCTCTGCTTTTCAGTACTCTGACTAGATATGCCATAGTTTTCCATCTAAGGAGTGAGTGTTTTTTTTAATTTCATGGCTGCAGTCACTGTCTGCAGTGATTTTGGAGCCCAAGAAAATAAAATTTGTCACGGTTTCCACTTTTTCCCCAACTATTTGCCATGAAGTGATGGGACCGATGCCATGATCTTAGATTTTTGAATGATGAGTTTTAAGCCAGCTTTTTTTACTCTCCTCTTTCACCTTCACCAAGAGGCTCTTTAGTTCTTTACTTTCTGCCATCAGAGTGGTGTTATCTGCATATCTGAGGTTGTAAATGTTCCATGCTGCTGCTGCTAAGTTGTTTTAGTCGTGTCTGACTCTGCAACCCCATAGACGGCAGCCCACCAGGCTCCCCTGTCCCTGGGATTCTCCAGGCAAGAACACTGGAGTGGGTTGCAATTTCCTTCTCCAGTGCATGAAAGTGAAAAGTGAAATTGAAGCTGCTCAGTCATGTCTGACTCTTCATGACCCCTTGGGCTGTAGCCTACCAGGCTCCTCCATCCATGGGATTTTCCAGGCAAGAGTACTGGAGTGGGGTGCCATTGCTTTTTCCAGTAAATGTTCCCTAGGTACCTCCAATTTTCTTAAAGTAATCTCTAGTCTTTCCCATTCTATTGTTTTCCTCTATTTCTTTGCATTGCCCCTTAAAAAGGCTTTCTTATCGCTTGTTGCTATTCTCTGAAACTCTGTGTTTAGATGGGTATATCTTTCCCTTTCTCCTTTGCCTTTTGCTTCTCTTCTTTTCTCAGCTATTTGTGAGGGCTCCTCAGACAACAACTTTGACTTCTTGCATTTCTTTTTCCTTGGGATGATTTTGGTCATTGCCTCCTATCAGATCAGATCAGTCGCTCAGTCATGTCCGACTCCTTGCGACCCCATGAATCGCAGCACACCGGGCCTCCCTGTCCCTCACCAACTCTCGGAGTTCACTCAGACCCACATCCATCGAGTCAGTAATGCCATACAGCCATCTTATCCTCTGTCGCCCCCTTCTCCTCCTGCCCCCAATCCCTCCCAGCATCAGAGTCTTTTCCAGTGAGTCAACTCTTGCATGAGGTGGCCAAAGTACTGGAGTTTCAGCTTTAGCATCATTCCTTCCAAAGAAATCTCAGGGCCGATCTCCTTCAGAATGGACTGGTTGGATCTCCTTGCAGTCCAAGGGACTCTCAAGAGTCTTCTCCAACACCACAGTTCAAAAGCATCAATTCTTTGGCGCTCAGCCTTCTTCACAGTCCAACTCTCACATCCATACATGACCACAGGAAAAACCATAGCCTTAACTAGACGAACCTTTGTTGGCAAAGTAATGTCTCTGCTTTTGAATATGCTATCTAGGTTGGTCATAACTTTCCTTCCAAGGAGTAAGCATTTTTTAATTTCATGGCTGCAGTCACCGTCTGTAGTGATTTTGGAGCCCAGAAAAATAAAGTCTGACTCTGTTTCCACTGTTTCCCCATCTATTTCCCATGAAGTGGTGGGACCAGATGCCATTATCTTCATTTTCTGAATGTTGAGCTTTAAGCCAACTTTTTCACTCTCCACTTTCACTTTCATCAAGAGGCTTTTTAGTTCCTCTTCACTTTCTGCCATAAGGGTGGTGTCATCTGCATATCCGAGGTCATTGATATTTCTCCCAGCAATCTTGATTCCAGCTGTGTTTCTTCTAGTGCAGCATTTCTCATGATGTACTCTGCATGTAAGTTAAATAAGCAGGGTGACAATATACAGCCTTGACGAACTCCTTTTCCTATTTGGAACCAGTCTGTTGTTCCATGTCCAGTTCTAACTGTTGCTTCCTGACCTGCATACAAATTTCTCAAGAGGCAGATCAGGTGGTCTGGTATTCCCATCTCTTTCAGAATTTTCCAGAGTTTATTGTGATCCACACAGCCAAAGGCTTTGGCATAGTCAATAAAGCAGAATGTTTTATTGGATGTTAGATGTTTTTAGATGTTTTTCTGGAACTCTCTTGCTTTTTTTATGATCCAGTGGATGTTGGCAATTTGATCTCTGGTTCCTCTGCCTTTTCTAAAACCAGCTTGAACATCAGGAAGTTCACGGTTCACATATTGCTGAAGCCTGGCTTGGAGAATTTTGAGCATTACTTTACTAGCGTGTGAGATGAGTGCAATTGTGCAGTAGTTTGATCATTCTTTGGCATTGCCTTTGTCTGGGATTGGAATGAAAACTGACCTTTTCCAGTCCTGTGGCCACTGCTGAGTTTTCCAAATTTGCTGGCATATTGAGTACAGCACTTTCACAGCATCATCTTTTAGGATTTGGAATACTGCAACTGAAATTCCATCACCTCCACTAGCTTTGTTCGTAGTGATGCTTCCTGAGGCCCACTTGACTTCACCTTCTAGGATGCCTGGTTCTAGTGAGTGATCACACCATCATGATTATCTGGGCCGTGAAGATCTTTTTTGTACAGTTCTTCTGTGTATTCTTGCCATCTCTTCTCAATATCTTCTGCTTCTGTTAGGTCCATACCATTTCTGTCCTTTATCGAGCTCATCTTTGCATGAAATGTTCCTTTGGTATCTCTGATTTTCTTGAAGAGATCCCTAGTCTTTCCCATTCTGTTGTTTTCCTCTGTTTCTTTGCATTGATCGCTGAAGAAGGCTTTCTTATCTCTTCTTGCTATTCTTTGAAACTCTGCATTCAGATGTTTATATCTTTCCTTTTCTCCTTTGCTTTTTGCTTCTCTTCTTTTCACAGCTATTTGTAAGGCCTCCCCAGACAGCCATTTTGCTTTTTTGCATTTCTTTTCTATGGGGATGGTCTTGATCCCTGTCTCCTGTACAATGTCACAAAATACATTCCATAGTTCATCAGGCACTCTATCTATCAGATCTAGGCCCTTAAATCTATTTCTCACTTCCACTGTATAATCATAAGGGATTTGATTTAGGTCATACCTGAATGGTCTAGTGGTTTTCCCTACTTTCTTCAATTTAAGTCTGAATTGGGAAATAAGGAGTTCATGGTCTGAGCCACAGTCAGCTCCTGGTCTTGTTTTTGCTTACTGTATAGAGCTTCTCCATCTTTGGCTGCAAAGAATATAATCAATCTGATTTTGGTGTTGACCATCTGGTGATGTCCATGTACAGAGTCTTCTCTTGTGTTGCTGGAAGAGGGTGTTTGTTATGACCAGTGCATTTTCTTGGCAAAAATCTATTAGTCTTTGCCCTGCTTCATTCTGTATTCCAAGGCCAAATTTTCCTGTTACTCCAGGTGTTTCTTGACTTCCTACTTTTGCATTCCAGTCCCCTATAATGAAAAGGACATTTTTTGGGGGTGTTAGTTCTAAAAGGTCTTGTAAGTCTTCGTAGAACCGTTCAACTTCAGCTTCTTTAGTGTTACTGGTTGGGGCATAGACTTGGATTACTGTGATATTGAATGGTTTGCCTTGGAAATGAACAGAGATCATTCTGTCGTTTTTGAGATTGCATCCAAGTACTGCATTTCAGACTCTTTTGTTGACCATGATGGCCACTCCATTTCTTCTGAGGGATTCCTGCCCGCAGTAGTAGACATAATGGTCATCTGAGTTAAATTCACCCATTCCAGTCCATTTCACTTCGCTGATTCCTAGAATGTCGACATTCACTCGCCTCCTATGCCAAGTTACAAATCCCCTTCCATTGTTCTTCAGGCACTTTGTCTACCAGATCTCTTGAATAGATTTGCACCTCCATTGTGTAATCATAAGGGATTTGATTCAGGTAATACCTGAATGATCTAGTGGTTTTCCCTACTTTCTTCAATTTAAGCCTGAATTTTGCAGTAAGGAGTTCATAATCTGAGCCACAGTCAGCTCCCAGTCTTGTTTTTGTTGACTCTATAGAGCTTCTCCATCTTCAGCTGCAAAGAATATAATCAGTTTCATTTTGGTATTGACATTTGGTGATGTCCATGTGTAGAGTCGTCTCTTGTGTTGTTGGAAGAGGGTGTTTGCTATGACCATTGTGTACTCTTGGCTAAACTGGTTAGCAAAACTCAGGGCAAAGGCTAACAGCATGTCACCAGCTAAAGAAGTTACAGATTAATACATTCCTGAAAACAACTTATAAAGAACACTCTCATAAAACAAAACTTAAAAGGTCTATGTGAAGTATAATATAAATTATAATGATAGGGAAAATTGCCACCCCAATGTACGTTTATAGCCTGGAAGTCCAGCAGGTGGAGAGATGCACAGACACATTGCTTAAAAAGTATCATCGGCAATGCCATATTTTCTTTCAGACAGACAAAATGGAAAACTAGGTGACACTTGACAGTGAATGGGTGTTTCTTCCCCCTGTATGATGCAAATAAAATTTGACATCTGTAAATCTAAGCCTGTTCCCAATTCACAGTCAAAAACCAAGGTAATGGGATCAAAATAAAGTGGAGAATTGCACTGGTTGTGCCTTCACGCGGAAATCACTTTCATTCTTAGACACTGATAACCATTCTAACCTTGAAAAGTTGTATGTATATTTCCTAACTGGTGTTGGTTGGTGTTAGTCATTCAGTTTTGCCCCACTCTTTGTGACCCCATGGACTGTAGCCTGACAGGCTCCTTTGCCCATGGAATTCTCCAGGGAAGAATACTGGGGTGGGTTGCCATTTCCTAGTCCAGGGGATCTTCCCCACCTAGGGATCAAACCTGAGTCTCCCACACTGCAGACTGATTCCTTACCATCTGAGCCAAATATTAAAGGTGTAAATTTTCCAAACTTGGATAAAAATACTGCATATCCATTTGAAAAACTTCAATTGCGCTTAAAATAAAAGTGAAAACCTCATGTGAGACATTTACTCTGCTTACAGCAACCATGTAGCATCGTGGTGTAACCACCAGATCCTATTTCTCTAGGATCTACTTGATCCAGAGCACAGAAACAGCTATACGCTTTAAAATACCGTGTGGTGAAAGAGCACCAAAACAAAGAAAACAGATATATTCATTCAGAACTCTCTACATATTTAAAATACTTAGAATTGAATCATTCCATCTCAAGAGACTTCAGTATAAAATATGATGATGAATATGTGTGTCCCTCACTGAAAACATTTTTACAGTTTTCCTCTGGTTTATCACCAGTTTCATGGAGGCAGCATGTCTGCAGTGTTCCCATCTGCAAAAGATCCATCCTTAAGCCCTGCCTGAAAAATAAGACTGTCTTTGATGATCTGGGGGCCTTTGGACCAGAGCAGGGAGGCTATGGTTCAACGTGGTGATGGTTGGAGCCCAGGCAGCTGGAGCTCTGCAGGGGCTAGAGACTATGGAGAGACACGCCCCATGACTGACCCCATCAAACCCCTGCCCCCTCAGGCTCGGGAGCTCCCTCGCTGGCAGGACTGCAGGCATGTCTCCATAGGCCATTGCTTGGAGACCACAGCTCCCCTGGGAGCCAACACTGCGGGCTGGCTCCTGGTCTCCCCTGGACTCTGCCCCAGCGTCCTTTCCCTGTTCTGACCATGATCCACTCTGTTTTCTGAAATAAACCGTAACTGTGTGTAGAGCGGCTTTTCTGAGTCCTGTGAGTCCTTCCAGGGGGTTGTTGAACCTGAGGTCTGTATTGGAGACCCCAAACCACATTCCAAACTAATTTTAGAAAATGCATGTGCTCTCAGGCTTTTAACCCTGGTGTGCTTGATCCATTCTTGTCCGTGAAGGAAAAGAAAGGCAACACCATAATACATTAAATAAGCTTTGTGAAACTTGTATCACCTTTGAAAATTCCTTGTTTTGTTTTCATGTTCCTTCAGTTGTGTGTGTGCAGTGTGTGTGTGTCTGAATCATGACCTTAAGGTTGTCATTAATCGGCCTCCCCAGGCCTGTGGACTTGGCTATTGCAGAAGGACTGCTGCTCAGAATCACACATTTAACACAGAATGGGTAATCGCTTGGTGGAGTAAATTGCCTCTTTCAGACTTTACATTTGGATTCTTCTGTGTGAGTCATTAATCCCCACGCAAATCCAGGGTAGTAAGTGCTAGCAATTACTAGCTCTCTCCTCCAGATGGAGAGACAATGAGTTGCTAACAATAGCACCCAGAACCCCAGTGGGGGCAATTCATTCACTGCCTCCAGTAATGACTTCAGACCGAGCAGATCTCAGAAGCAGGATGAAGATCTGGTTCTTCTGGAAGCGCACAGATTCCTAACTTTATTATTATTACGTGGCTATGTGTGATTCTGCTTTGTTTGGCAGGATGTGCAGACACTCTTTAGAGTAGACAATAAGTTGGTCATTTGGGTAAACATTTTTATCACAGTACAAAATGAAGGAGCACAGGACACGGAGGAAATTCTTAAAAAAAAAAAAAAAAAACACGATTTTATCTCTGTTATGAAATACTTCTGATGCCTCCATAAGCCGTCCTGAGATTCCTGAGACGATATGAGTCCTTAGGCTCATGTAAGAATCCCCGGTGCATCTTCTGCTTGTACAAGGGAGGCAGACCTGGGGACGGATTCCCAGCTAAACTGAAATCAGGAGACCAGCATTTCCTCCCCACCATCAGGGCTCGGCCGCCGCTGCCACACAACTGCCAGATGAGTCACAGCTCGACAGCCGCGTGCACCTCTGCGAAGCTCCCCCTGCAAACTGCTCTGACTGCCCTGTTCTGGGCAGAGCTCACTGCAAGTCTCAGGACATAGGCAGTGTGTGCAGATAAGCTTGCATTAAGGTGAAGAAGAAACATAAACGCTGAATGAATTCCTGACACGAGGAGGTGAGACCAGAAATCCTGGGACACAGGCAGTCCCAGAAGACAGGAGCCTCCTTAACAGGAGCTGCAAAGCCTGGCTGCCTGGAACTCCCTCTTTGTAACTAAATTCAGGACCCAGGAGACAGGAATAAAACCTGGGGCCACCCAGTGGGGGACTTCTCAACCTAGACAGATCCATAGACCTATGTATTATTTGTATAATGTAATACATATTTGTGTGTATATATATAATCTGTATATATGCAAATATTATTTGTATAAATATTATACATATATGATAATGTATTCATTATTTCTATTTGTATATATACATATACATCTGTATATATATGTGTGTGTGTGTATGTGTATTACATACACAAATATGGGTTTCTCCTGTGGTTTAAATGGCAAAGAATCTGCCTGCAATGCAGGAGACCCAGGTTCAATTCCTGGGTTGGGAAGATCCCTAAGAGAAGGGAATGGCAAACCCACTTAAGTATTCTTGCTTAAGTGGGTTTGCTTAAGTCAGACACAACTTTAACTTTCTACTTTCATAAACATATATATTACAGTTGATACATATTATACAAAATATACTATATGGGTGGTGGTAGTTTAGTTGCTAAGTCGTGTCTGAGTCTTTGTGATCCCGTGGACTATAGCCCACCAGGCTCCTCTATCCATGGGATACTCCAAGCAAGAATACTAGAGTGGGTTGCCATTCCCTTCTCCTAGGTATTTTCCCAACCCAGGGATCAAATCCAGGTTTCCTGCATGGCAGGGAGATTATTTACTGCTGAGTCACTAGGAAAGCTGAATATATTATACTAAGAATGTAACTTATATCATACATAATAGTTTATTATGTATGATATATAATATTATATGTATTATTTCTATTTAAGTATATTTTTGTTCTTTATACATAACATAGATATAGGTATAGATACAACTCTGATACCTCACCCTGAGAGAGTCACTCACAGTTAAAGATTTGACAAGGAATAAACCCACCATGAAAAAGGATTGGAAAACAAATTTTAAAACAAAATACAACTTGCCCTTTTCAGCCTTGGTTCAGTGCAGAAGAAGAAGAAATCATTGTCAAGAATTTATGACTCTAAGTCAGCATTCATATGGGTTCATAACCTAAATTTATAGAACCCACGCCTCTCTACAACTCTCAAGGTGGAACCAGAATTCAAGGATATTCTTTAGCAGTGACTATTGAAAACTGTCAGAAGCAAACACAAGTCCTGTGTGGGGGAGCAGGGCTTTCATCAGAGCCTCAAAGAGCCCCCAGTGATCCGGGGAACATGCTGCTGCTGCTGCTGCTGCGTCGCTTCAGTCGTGTCCAACTCTGTGTGACCCCACAGACGGCAGCCCACCAGGCTCCGCCGTCCCTGGGATTCTCCAGGCAAGAACACTGGAGTGGGGTGCCATTTGTTCACCATAAACAAGACAGGTACAACATCAGATGAGGATTTAGTGAGCACGGGCCAGAAGAGTCCAGACTCCAGGGAGTGGACTTACAGAGCCCCTGGGCTGGATGCCTGTTCAGTGTCTCTGCAGCTCAGAGAAAGGCTGACCATGTGACCAGGGACCAGGAAGAGCAAACAGTCCCTAAGAGGCTGTAGACTGACCCAGGAGAGCCTCTGGAAACCAAACAGGTACATTAAGATCACATTCTGTGTTGCTATAACCTAAAGATTAGGAATGGCAGAAACCGAGATTAACACATGAACAATAGACCTTAAGAAGTTATTAAAAATGTAGCACAGAGTGAAAAATAAAAAGAGCTGGTGGACACGAAAGTCTAAGGGCACAAGGGACAGGATGAGAAGGTCTGCACAGGCCGTCCTGGAGTCTCAGGAGACAGCCTCAAAGTCAGGAAGATGCAGAGGTTACAGCTATGGGGTGTGAGATCCCCATCAGGGCAGCTCAGTGTGAGAGATACGTGTGAGCTATGGTGTGTGAGATCCACACCCTCAGGGAGGGTTGGCAGAACAGCAGAAACGAGGAGAGGATCTTTCAACAGTGAAAGGTCTGCGCTGGGGGCAGGGGAGAGAAGGGGGAGGCCAGAGCACTCAGGATGGGTGTTCACCAGCTGAGGATCCCTTTTGACCCTTCAGCTTCTTCCACGCCAGTTGGCAGAAGCCCCCGGGGCCTTTTTCTGCACTGCTCTCCCATCAACCACAGAGAGGAAGGGTCAGCCACTGTGGTATTCAGGGGACTAAGTTAATCACTGGGTAAATCAACCTAATCAGTTAATTTTAACTGGAGAGCGGTTAAGGGACTCAGATCACCTGGATCTGGCGTCTGGGCATTGGATCCACAAGCGCTAAGGCCGGCATGTTCGGTTCTAGGAAGGAGGCTGCACTGAGGTTCCTGACAGAGGAGACACACGTCAAAGGGGCTTTGTTTCAAAAACAACTGGAAACAAACATTGGAAACTACTGATGCAAATGAACTTATTTGTAAAACAGAGAGACTCACAGAGGTAGAGAAGGAACTTAAGGTTGCTGGCAGGAAAGGAAGGGAGGAAAGGATAGTTAGGGAGTTTGGGATGGACGTGTGCACACTGCCAAATTTAAAACAGATAGCCAGCAAGGACCTACTGAAGAGCACAGGGAGCTCAATGTTATGTGGTACCCTGGATGGGAAGGGAGTCTGGGGGAGGATGGACACATGTATATATATGGAGTTGAGTCCCTTTGCTGCCCACCTGAAACTATCACAACAATGTTAATTGGCTATACCCTAATACCATTTTTTTAATTAAGTATATTTTTTTAAAAAAGTGCTGGTGGCATCTAACTTTTGTCTAAGGATGAGCTCTGAACCAGCATCAGCAGCATCACCTGGGAGCTCAGAAATACCCATTCTCGAAAGTTCAGACACTGCCCAGACCTACTGCACCCGGACTTCCAGGGTGGGTCTAGCAACCCGAGTCCTAGTAAACTCTCCAGGTGGGTTTGATGCAGGTGGAATTCCAGTCCTGTTCCTCTCGGGGAATTTAAACAACAGCATCAGCAGCAATCCTCTGTGATCAGTGTGTTGTGGGAAGCATAGGGTGTGAAGCTTCCTGGCTTCGAGTTGTGTTAAGAGCTCCAGAAACACACAGATGACGGTTGAGATGAGAGGCAGATGAAGGTCTGATAACTGCAGCTGCATTTTCCTCATTTGAAAATAGGGCAGTAAGAAGATAATAGATAAACCAGGCAATTTTCCTTTGGACGACCATGCTTCTCTTCTTGTCAGCAAAAGACACTGAAGAAAGGGCTGCTGCTGCTGCTAAGTCACTTCAGTCACGTCCGACTCTGTGCGACCCCATACACGGCAGCCCACCAGTCTCCCCTGTCCATGGGATTTTCCAGGCAAGAACCCTGGAGTGGGTTGCCATGGCCTTCTCCGGAAGAAAGGGCAAGCAGGTAAAAATGAAAGGTTAGGATTGAACTGGAGGATCACAGGCTGCGAGAGGAGTAAAGAAGGAGCAAAGGTGAGGGTGGGCAGAGGAAAAACATCCATGGGATAGCTGTTTCCTGGGAACTGCAGGTTTTCTGATGCTCAGTCTCTAAAGGGAAAGGCAGTCACTTATCCTCGCCCTGTCTGTTCTTTCCTGTCTCATGTCTCTTCATGCAGCTCGGGGAAAGCCAGGCACTTGTGACAACACTGAATCGCAAAGCTTCCGTCCTGAAGGCATGGACCAATCTGAATCCTGAGATAAATAACGTGAGACGAAACCGCCAGAGTTGGCTTCCTACTCTGCTTGGTCAGGGAAAGAGCACACAACCAATGTCAGCAAGAGTCAGAAGCTCTCCCAGGCCAGCAATGATCAGCGCAACGCATTTGCCTCTAGAAGTTGCAACACAAAGAACGCAGGTGAACACACAGGTGTTCTCTTAGAGGCGGAAACACCCTTCCTTACTGAGGAAAAGGCTTTGACAGCCAGGCTGGTAGAAGCCGGGCTTCAGGCATCTCTGCCTTCTGCTCTCCACAGGAAGGGAAGGGCTGGCAAGAGATGAAGGGAGACCCTGACTGGCCTTAGATGGGAGAGGAGGGTGGTCCCAGGGGAGACAGAGGCCATGATGAGAAGGTGAGTCCCCTGCAAATGCAGACACCACAGCAAGACCTCAGAGAGTCAAAAGGATATGCGGCTGGATCTTGAGAGCTGTATTTTACTTTGCAAAAGAGATGGAGTCTTCTTCTTGCCTGAGATTACAGAGACAGAGCTATGTTGTTTTAAGAAAAAAATTAAATACATACTGAAAGAAAGAGGTCTGTTACTGCTGCAGTAATCTTGCCTGGGAAATCCCATGGATAAAGGAGCTTGGTAGGGTCACTAAGAGTCAAAGAGTCAGACATGTCAGAGCACATAAAGGCACAAGAGAAGATTAATTGCAATGTTTAGTGGATGTGTAAGGGCTTCCCTCATAGCTCAGTTGGTAAAGAGTCTGCCTGCCATGCAGGAGACCTGGGTTCGATTCCTGGGGTGGGAAGATCCCCTGGAGAAGGGAATGGCAACCCACTCCAGTATTCTTGCCTGGAGAATCCCATGGACAGAGGAGCCTGGCAGGCTACTGTCTATGGGGTCGAAAGAGTCGGACACAACTTGGCGACTAAACCACCACCACCAAGCATGTATTGGGCAATTTTAGCATGAATACAATTATCTTCAAAATATGTCTTCCTTAACTTATTGACTAAATTCTATTATCCTGTGTGTGCTTAGTCGCTTCAGGTGTTTCTGACTCTTTGCAATCCTAGGGACTGTAGCCTGCCAGGCTTCTCTGTCCATGGAATTCTCCAGGCAAGAATACTGGTGTGGATTGCATGCCTTCCTCCAAGGGATTTTCCCAACCCAGGAATCAAACCTGAGTCTCCTACTTTGCAGGCAGATCCACTGAGCTACCTGAGAAGCCCACTAAAATGTATCCTAAAGGGAATATTTAAGAAAACTTCTTTAAAAATTACTGGCAATAATGCTATTTATAACAATTTCTGTATAGCAATATTAAAAGTGTTGAAAACATCCTAAACTCCCAACAAAAGGAAATGGATTAAATTAATTGTGGCACAGCTGCAAAATGGGAAACTCTTCAGCCAGTAAAATATATTTGGAAGAATGTTTATCAACATAGAAAAATATTCACAGGGACTTCCCTCATGGTCCAGTGGCTAAGACTGCTTGCTTCCAATGCTGGGGGCCCAAGTTCGATCCCTGGTCTGGAAACTAGATCCCATATGCCGCAACTAAGACCCAGTGCAGCTAAATAAATGAAACGATTTTATTAAAGAAAGAAAAATATTTATAATATATGAAATGAAAAACAAAAACAGTTATGGAAAATTCTGTCATATTGGAAAAAAATATATACACACATACATAAAAAGATGTTAACTGCATACTTTTTTGCATTTAAAAATAGAGATTTTTGTTAAAAACTTTGCTTTTTCCCTTGCATTTTCCAATTTTTGTCTATGCCTGCATTGCTTTGTAATAAGAAATCAAAACAAAAGTCTCTTTTCAATTTAAAAAAATTAAGTAACTTGTTTGAAAATAAGGGAAAATTGCATCTATTAAGAAAATAATCATTTCCTTTTGAAATGTAAATAAAAATCTGGCAGATTAGTAGTTGGGATTCAGGGGAGAAGTAACATTTCATAATGTATGAATTTGTTTCCCTGAGACTCAGTAGGACTGTCCAAAACAGCAGTTAGGAAACCACTAAAAATGACTAACTTTCTAGGTTCCTGCCAAAGGCATACTCAAAGGGCCCGATTTGCCTGGTTTTCATACCTCATTAGCACTTCTTTTAAACAGAGCTTTCAACCTGGCAGGAGGGGGAGGATGTTTTCCGTGGATAAGAACCTGTCATCAGTCTTCTCTTTACTGACCCAGCCCTGCCGCCTGCCTGCCTCTCCTACAGGCCCGCTTCGCTCCCCTCTGACTTAGTTTGGTGTGTGTCTCTGCCTTGGGGGTGGGGTGGGTACAGCAGATAGAAATCATATTCATATCTGGATAACTGTACATCATCATTTACAATTATTCTCAACTCACAGGGGTCGATCCCTAGGTGGGAAGATCCATGGAGAAAGGAATGGCAATCTGGCCCACTACTCTTGCCTGGAAAATTCCATGGACAGAGCCTGGCAGGCTACAATCTATGGGGTTGCAAAGAGTCAGATGCAGCTGAGTGACTGATGCTTTCACTTTCAAATGTGAGTTTTTCACAGTGATTCAGCATCTTTATCCTTCCTCTTATAGAGAAGGTTTGGTACCCATGGGAGCAAGCCTGGCATCCTCTCTGGAGTGGAAGTTGAGTCCAGCCCTTGATATAATAACACCAACTGGGATGGGAGCTGAGACTGACAAGAGTGACCATGTTTATGTAAACTCATGCGTGGGACTGCAGACAGGGTCATAAGATGGCCTGTACTCTTCAAAAACATTGAGGAGAAGAAACTGTTCCTGATTAAAGGATCCATCCAATGCCATGTCTGAGCCTGGGATGGATCTCAGGTCAGGAAGGAATAGCATAAAGTTTGTTGTTGGAACCACTGGCGATATTTGAAATTTGATACAATGATATTTGATAAAAGTGCTAGGTTAAATTTCTTGAATTTGAAAATTATAGGGGTGTTATTATAAGATGTTGATTTTGTTCTTGGGAAATAAATATTAAAGTATTGTTTGGGGGGATGAGAGAGAGAGAGACAGAGGGAGAGAGAGGGAAAATTAAAAAAACATTTGAAGAACAAGTGTGGCAAAATGTATAAGGTTGGTGAATCTGAGAGAAGAATGCTTTGTACTAGCCTTGTAACTATTCTGTAAGTTGGGAATAATTTCAAAGTAAAATGTTATATTTGGTTTGTTTGCAGAAAAATATATCTCTTCATAAAGTATTAGAACCTATTGTAAACAGCAGTGCTTTGCAAGGAGGCCAAACATACTCCTATTTGCTGGGCAGCTGATCAATAAGCCAGACATAGTGCATGGCTGGAGGCAGAGGACAGAGGTGTGATGTGATTTCCCTGCAAGTAGGTTTCTACCAAGAATGGGATTCCCAGCTTTGCTCTGGGTCTCTGCTTCCACCACTGGAAACTGTGATTTCGCTCCTGACTACTCCAGCTTGTCCTTCTCTGTTCTTCACGTTCCCTGTCTCCTTTCCTTTATTTCTCATGAATTAAGCAGAATGAGTGCACAGACACTGCACTTCATTTGCCTCCTTTGAAAGTGGTCAGTGTCACATTTTGTTTGACATGCAATAGAAACAATCTATGAATATATCCCCTTTCTCTGTTGGTGACGTGCTCATCCAACATTTAATTTTATATTCTACTCAGTTATTCTCTTACCTTTAAAAATCTATGTACCTCGTTTGATGAGAGAGATTCAAGCTTTTACACTTATCATTACAAAATGATTTTATAATATTTTGTTCCCTGACCAGGGATTAAACCTGTGCCCTCAGCAGTGAAAGCGCTGAGCCCTAACCACTGGACCACAAGGAGTCCCCTCCTTGTGTCCTTTTGAACATCTCAGTCATCAGACTTCTAATCTTCCACTTCTACCTCCAAGCTGCTCCCACCATACATTTTCTCTCCAGTAAGTGCTCCATCCTTCCATCTTTAGACCCCAAAGCTTTGAGTCAGCTTTGCCTCATTTCCTCCTATAGCTCACCCATGGGAAAATGCTGTTTGCTCTATCTCAAAGTGCATGGATAATAAGGCCCCTCCTCACCATCCACCACCGCACTCCACTACTCTCTTGATTACTGCAGTAGCTCCCTTGCTGTTTTTTCTATTTTTTCTTTGGCTCCTGCTATTGCCTAGACTGCATTCCCAACAGAGCCAGTGTGCTCCTTTAAATGAGTAAGGCAAATCATGTCGCTCCTTCCCCAAATTCTTCTAAGGATTCCCCTATTACCTGGAGACAAAGCCCAAATCCTTAAAGTCATCCACAAGACTGAAAACAATCTAGTCCTTCCCACTCAGCAAAGGTCCCCTTGATCTTGAGTCTCCCTCTGATTCCACCAGTATGCATCTCTGCCCCTCTTGGTGTACACTGAACTTGCCTGGGACCTAATGCCTCAGGGCCTTTGCACATTCTGTCCCCCTGCCTGGAACATGCTTCCTCCACTGAGGTGCACAGCAGGTCCCTAACTTCATCCACTCAAGACTCTCCCTCAGGGTCACCTTATGAAAAATGAGGTCTTTGCTGACAGCTGTGTATAAAATGCTAGGACCAGCACTGAACTTTGGCACTCCCCTGCTCCGCTTCATTTTCCTCTAGAGAGGCTACTCTCATCTGATACACTGTATCTTTCCTTGCTTGTTTTCCGCCCTTTCCCCCATCCCCCCTGCACTGGAATGTAAACTCTCTGAGGACAGGGATGTTTTATCAGTTTTGTTCACTGTTGCATTCTCAGAACCTAGAACAGTGTGGTGCATAGTCAGAACTTGATAAATATTCATTGAATGGAGAAATTAACACCACTGAAGATGGAAGCCCCCTTTATTTTAACTACATAAAAGCATAATTAGCTCTCTTGGTGTTATGAGTAACACTCAAATTCGATTAAAAGTCAATAAAAGGCACTTAAAAATACTTTTTATCAGAAAACAGCTCTTGGTTAAGATTCATTCACCAATGGAAAGCTTCAATTTGCCATGCATGTATTAATGCTTGATCAACTGAAAGCACTGTAAAGTTATATATTTCAAAATTTAAGACTATATATATATGTATATATATATATATATTTAAATCAGTCTATTACCAGAGCTTCCCTATTCAGTTGTGTCTCATGCAGGTAGAAGGGAGCTACATTGGAAATGGTTTAAAAAGAATGATGTGGAGTGATTCCAGGTCTTTCTCTATCTACCACCCCCCTTCCACCAGCCTGGAGCAGCCAGCTCTCTACCAACCCCTAGATATCAACTGCAGAATTCCAGCTATGAAGACCCCAGTAAGGGCCTGCCACTCCTCACTGCTGCTCCACAAGAGTGCTGAAATGACTTGTCTCTAAAGAATAACACACTTAATAGCCAACACATATTTCACAGATGTAATTACATATTTTTCTGCATTCTTAAACCCAGAAATGACAGTCTTGATTCTGACAGCATCAGTGTTAAAAATCAGCACTTGCTGTCATGTCTGAAACTGACAGTTTCATTTCACCCATGACAACCTACAGTTGTCATATAAGAAAGTATGATGTGAACTTGGATTACTGATGTGAAAAGTCCAGTATTGCAAAGAGGGGCTGAGTACACAGCATCTGGCTAGGCAGAAATCACTATAATCATAATCGTGTCTTATTAGTGTTAGAGTCACAGGGGTTTGAAGGAAACAGTGTTACCACCCACCCACTTTTTACCACCCACACACTCACACACCACTGAACGGTAGCCTACTATGCAAGGATGTTTTAGTATTTACCTCCAGCTTGACTGAACTCTACTTTGTAGAGACTGATTGAAAATGACGTTGTTAGCCAGAATTTAGATACCATGAAAATGCAAAGCTTTGTGAAATAATGTAAGAATTTATGGTGGAATATGGAAAGATACATATTTGGTGGCCAGTTGAAATCTTTTTGTCTTAGACCAAGTGCAAGTGTTAGGTGTGTGTGTAAAAGAAAGTGTGGGTGGCTGCATGATACGTGTTTAAGGAAAAGAAATTATTGGAAACAGGGTACATAGCATTCAAAAAATAAAGAGGAAACAAAAGTCTAAATCTGCAAGGTGAAGAGAAACTAAATTTAAAAATAGGAATTTTCCTTGACTACACGGAGTGTATGGGCTTCCCTGGTGGCTCAGACAATAAAGACTCTGCCTGCAATGTGGGAGACCCGGGTTTGATCCCTGGGTCAGAAAGATCTCCAGGAGGAGGAAATGGCAACCCACTCCAATATTCTTGCCAGGGGAATCCCTTGGACAGAGGATCCTCGAGGGCTGTAATCCATGGGGTCGCAGAGTTGGATCACACACATACACAAATGGAGAGCGTTGAAGAGGAACTCAGTTTCTGTGTAAACTCAGAGAACCTGCACAGTATTTTCAAAGCAAGCTGGCCTTTCCTTTGCTGGGCTTGAGAGACTATCTGGGGAAACCCAGGCAGGACTGCCTGAATCTCAGGCTAGAGCTGACAGAGAGGGCTCTGAGCGTCTATGCAGGTAGCAGAGCTCCAGGCCTGGAGCCCAGTGAATAGACTCAACACACACCACCTCCACTGGGTCTACCAGTTCGCCCAGTGCTGTCAAGGGTGCCAGACTCCACAGGGCACCACTGGGTGTCTCATCACCTGCTCCGACACATCCACAAGACTTGGAGGAAGGACAGGCTCTGTGCTGGACCAGGAGACATGAGCTGGCCTCTACACAGTACAGCATGGGCATCCCGTCTGGCACTTGCTGCCATGTTGGTCTTAGAAGATTCTGTAGCACAAAATGCCATGAGTAGGGAGAGTGATACAGGAAAGTCTTTCTTTGTATTTTTATTTAATTAAAACAATCCATTAAAGAGGGGAACTATTTTTAAAAAGTGCCTGAGCTTCTTTTAACCAGGTTATTTAAATTCCAAGTATGAAAATGTACATCAATTTCCCAAATGTCAGCTCTAGAGCTAACACGTTTTCGTTTCAATACTGGTCCATAGGCAACACAGTGTTGTTGTTGTTTTTTTTTTTCTGCAACACTAACTCATTAGTGTTTCCAAGGCAAATCTTTCAATACTTGGATTCACAGTAATCCAAGCCTATGACCAGATGAGTAATGCTGAAGAAGCTGAAATTGAATGGTTCTATGAAGACCTACAAGACCTTTTAGAACTAACACCCCCAAAAGATGTCCTCTTCATTATAGGGGATTGGAATGCAAAAGCAGGAAGTCAAGAAACACCTGGAGTAACAGGCAACTTTGTGCTTTGGCGTACAAAACGAAGCAGGTCAAAGGCTAACAGTTTTGCCAAGAGAACGCACTGGTCATAGCAAACACCCTCTTCCAACAACAAAAGAGAAGACTCTACACATGGACATCACCAGATGTTCTATACCAAAATCAGATTGATTATATTGTTTGCAGCCAAAAATGGAGAAACTCTATACAGTCAGTGAAAACAAGACTAGGAGCTGACTGTGGCTCAGACCATGAACTCCTTATTGCCAAATTCAGACTTAAATTGAAGAAAGTAGGGAAAACCACTAAACCATTCAGGTATAACCTAAATCAAACAACTTATGATTATACAGTGGAAATGACAAATAGATTCAAGGGATAAGATCTGATAGATAGAGTACCTGAAGAACTATGGACAGATGTTCACCACATTGTACAGGCAGCAGTGATCAAGACCATCCCCAAGAAAAAAATAAAAAAATACAAAAAGGCAAAATTGTTGTCCAAGGATGCCTTACAAATAGCCGAGAAAAGAAAAGATGCAAAAGGCAAAGGAGAAAAGGAAAGATATACCCATTTGAATGCAGAGTTCCAAAGAATAGCCAGGAGAGGTAAGAAAGGCTTCCTCAGTGATCAATGCAAAGAAATAGAGGAAAAAATAGAATCAGAAAAACTAGACATCTCTTCAAGAAAATTAGAGATTCCAAGAGAACATTTCATGCAAAGATGGGTACAATAAAGGACAGAAATGGTATGGATCTAAGAGAAGCAGAAAATATTAAGAGGTGGTAAGAATACACAGAAGAACTATACCAAAAAGATCTTCATGACCCAGATAACCACGATGGTATGATCAGTCACCTAGAGCCAGACAGCCTGGAATGTGAAGTCAAGTGGGCCTTAGGAAACATCACTACGAACAAAGCTAGTGGAGGTGATAGAATTCCAGTTGAGCTATTTCAAATCCTGAAAGGTGATGCTGTGAAAATGCTGCATTCAATATGACAGCAAATTTGGAAAACTCAGTAGCATGGCCACAGGACTGGAAAAGGTTTCCAGGATTGCCTTTACAATCCCAATGGAAGGCAATGACAAAGAATGCTCAAACTACTACACAATTGCACTCATCTCACATGCTAACAGGAGAAGGCAATGGCACCCCACTCCAGTACTCTTGCCTGGAGAATCCCATGGACAGAGGAGCCTGGTAGGCTGCAGTCCATGGGGTCGCTAAGAGTCAGACACGACTGAGCAACTTCACTTTCACTTTTCACTTTCATGCATTGGAGAAGGAAATGGCACCCCACTCCAGTACTCTTGCCTAGAGAATCCCAGGGATGGGGGAGCCTGGTGGGCTGCAGTCTACGGGGTTGCACAGAGTCAGACACAACTGAAGCAACTTAGCAGCTTAGCACATGCTAACAAAGTAATGCTCAAAATTCTCCAAGCCAGACTTCAACAATATGTGAACCAAGAACTTCTAGATGTTCAAACCAGATTTAGAAAAGGCAGAGAAACCAGAGATCAAATTGCCAACATTCCCTGGATCATAGAAAAGGCAAGAGAGTTCCAGAAAAACATCTATTTCTGCTTTATTGACTACACCAAAACCTTTGACTGTGTGAATCACAATAAACTGTGAAAAATTCTTAAAGAGATTGGAATACCAGCTCACCTGACATGCCTCCTGAGAAATGTGCATGCAGGTCAACAAGCAAGAGTTAGAACTAGACATGGAACAACAGACTTTTTCCAAATAGGAAAAGGAGTACGTCAAGGCTGTATATTGTCACCCTACTTATTTAACTTACATGCGGAGTACATCATGAGAAACGCTGGGCTGGAGGAAGCACAAGCTGGAATCAAGACTGCCAGGAGAAATATCAGTAACCTCAGATATGCAGATGGCACCACCATTATGGCAGAAAGCAAAGAAGAACTAAAGAGTCTCTTGATGAAAGTGAAAGAGGAGAGTGAAAAAGCTGGCTTAAAACTCAACATTCAGAAAACTAAGATCATGGCATCTGTTCCCATCACTTCATGGCAAACAGATGGGGAACCAATGGAAACAGTGCAGACTTAATTTTCTTGGGCTCCAAAATCACTGTAGATGGTGACTGCAGACTTAATTTCATGTCTGCAGTCACCATCTACAGTGATTTCATGTCTACAGTCACCATCTACAGTGTCCTTGGAAGAAAAGCTATGATCAACCTAGACAGCATATTAAAAAGCAGAGACATTACTTTGCCAACAAATGTCCGTCTAGTCAAGGCTATGGTTTTTCCAGTAGTCATGTATGGATGTGAGAGTTGGACTATAAAGAAAGTTGAGTATGGAAGAATTTAAGCTTTTGAACTGTGGTGTTGGATAAGACTCTTGAGAGTCCCTTGGACTGCAAGGAGACCAGTCCATCCTAAAGGAAATCAACCCTGATTATTCATTGGAAGGACTGATGCTAAAGCTGGAACTTCAATACTTTGGCATACCTGATGTGTAGAGCTGACTCATTTGAAAAGACCCTGATGCTGGGAAAGATTGAAGGTGGGAGGAGAAGGGTATGACAGAGGATGAAATGTTTGGATGGCATTGCCGACTCGATGGACATGAGTTAAAGTAAGCTCTGGGTGTTGGTGATGGACAGTGAAGCCTGACATGCTGCAGTCCACGGGGTCGCAAAGAGTCGGACATGACTGAGTGACTGAACTGAACTGAACTAAACTCATCAGTGATGATCTGAAACTTTCAGTTTTTGGTGACTATAAACTGAAGTAAGAACTCAGGACCTCTGAAGCCTATCTGAGTACATAATCCTTTTATTCTTCAAAAAGTTCTTCCCCACGAGTTTTTGCAGTCATCTTCCCTACTGGTCATTTGGTAACGATTTTCATTTTTAGCTATTTTTCTATAGACAGGATTACTCCCCTTTTGAAAATTCATATAGCATTGGTTTATCTGAGATTTTATTAAATTACATTATTATGATGACAAATAAACTGACAGAAATAGTTTTGACACAAATACGCAACCAAATTCTGTATGCACACACATCACACCTGCTGGGAAGCCCAACCTTGCAAAGTACTAGGTGGAACCCCCTAGTGATGACAGCTAGCCAGCCAGGAATCATTAAAAGGAATCATTAAAAGGGCCAGTTAATCCTACAAGTTAAGTGTCTTTTGTGGAAACATACACACAGTTCTACTCTATATATGTCCATTCTGAACCATTTATAACTTTGCATAAAGTTGCAGTCAGGCAGTTGGCTATTATGTAAGAAAACAAGAAAGGATGGCTCTAAAAGCACAAAAGAAGATAGTCTTCAAATTTTCAAGACTGAACCAAGAGAGACACATGGAAGGTGCTCCAGACTTTACTTCACTAGAGAAAAGTCAGGCATCATCCTCTCCCTGCGATGCCAGGAACAAGAACAAGGTTGCACCCCAGAACAAGGACTAGGTGCCCCAGGTCCTCCATCAGTGATCCCACCAAGTCCAGAACCCCTTTCCTTGCAGGGTTGGTAAAGAACTTTTATTCTGCCATTAAAACAAAAACTTAAATTGGAAATCCCTCTGGGAAATATGAATGTGACATATTTGAACGCATGTTCAAATTCCTCTGCCATGAACACAGGTGCTCCCAGATTTGGGGGTGGGTGGGTTCAGCACACCCAGCATGTGGGTGGGGGTGGGGGAAGGTCTCTTGAGGAAGGTGATGCCTACAGCCCAAGTGGGACTGTTCCCTCCCACACTTAGTGAGGGAGAGAATGTGGGGTCACCACTGAGAACAGGAAGGGGAAGGGAAAAGCCAGAGTGCACTCAGTCTAAAACATCCCCCCAAATGGCCAAGGGTCATGAGGCTTCAGGCACGAAGGTACAGCAGTACTTTCTCAGAAAACCTTTCTATGGAGTAGCTTTCACTTTATACGTGGTCTGTGTTCTTCCTTGGAGAAGGAAATGGCAACCCACTCCAGTGTTCTTGCCTGGAGAATTGCAGGGACAGGGGAGCCTGGTGGGCTGCCGTCATGGGGTCGCACAGAGTCGGGCACAACTGAAGCGACTTAGCAGCAGTAGCAGCAGCAGCTCTTCCTTATTTTTTTTTTTTCTCCTTGTCTGAGGATGGCTTATACACAATGATTCAGATCTCCATGAGTAAAACGAAGTCTTTGGTGGAGAAAAATTTGCACTGGAAGCATTTACTAGGCAACAATGCAAGCTTCAATCTTCTCATCTCCAAAACAATCTTACATGTTCAAGTAGGAATAGAGGGTGGAGAGTTTGGGTTGATCCAAGGAGCCTTTTTTCTCTCCTTTCTTCATTGTTGACATAGTTATTTTTCTGTAAGAATGACTTTACGCATTGGAGACCCACTTTACCAGCTAGTCAGTAGTGTTTAAGGGGTTAGTATATGTTGGAGAAGACTCTTGAGAGCCCCTTGGACTGCAAGGAGATCAAACCAGTCAACCCTAAAGGAAATCAGTCCTAATATTCATTGGAAGGACTGATGCCCAAGCTGAAACTCCAATACTTTGGCCACCTGATGTGAAGAACCGACTCATTGGAAAAGACCCTGATGCTGGGAAAGATTGAAGGCAGAAAGAGAAGAGGACAGTAGAAGACAAGATGGTTGGATGGCATCACCGACTCGATGGACATGAGTTTGAGCAAGCTCTGGGAGTTAGTGATGGACAGGAAGCCTGGCATGCTGCAGTCCATGAGGTCACAAAGAGTTGGACACGACTGAGAGACTGACCTGACTGACTGATATACCTTAATATCGTCTTCCCAGGTAGTGCTAGTGGTAAAGAATCCACCTACTGATGCAGGAGACACAAGTTCAACCCATGGGTTGGGAGGCAAGATCCCTGGAAGAAAAGAATGGCAACCCTCTCCAGTATTCTTGCCTGGGAAATCTCATGGACAGAGGAGCCTGGAGGGCTACTGTTCATGGGGTGGGGTGGCATGAGTCAGGCATGGCTGAGCATGTGCACACACACATGACCTAATCGTAGCCAATGAGACATGGGGAAGGTGTGTGGAGCATTTCTGGGGGAGAAAGTGCCCCGCTCCCTCTCTCCACTGCGTTTGTGCCTTGCCCGGGGGGCTAGGGGATTGACTGAGCTATTATAATAAACTGGATCCCTATCTTCAAACTTCCTGACATTGAGAGAAACAAAACACTGTGGTTTCAGCCACTTTCACTCAAATATTCTGCTACTTTCAGCAGGAAACTCCTAACTCTGACGGCCAAAAAATAAAGAAGAAATAGGCCATTAACACAGACATGGGAAGTGTAGTATTCAGAAGACAGCCTAGACAGGCCTAGGAATGGGAACACAGAAACACAGAAACCTATAAGGACCTCGTGCACTTTACTCCCAAGAACATATTTACAACCATCTTAACATTTAGAGTCACTCCTAAAGCAGCGCAACACAAGGGAATCTATAAATGTGAGTAGCACCTTAATGAGGGCCTGGAGTGAGCAATAGAAAGCGGTCATTAGGAGGAAGGATCGAAAAATATAAAACGCAAATGTGGTCAATGAATCTGTCCTAGATGTGGAACAATAAGCACTACCTTGTCGTCAGAGGTTACACCTGGGAGTGTGGGGATGGACTGAAATTGAAGGGGATGCATACACATTCATATATATATATATTCACACACACAGTTGAAAAACACTTCAGAAAATAATATATTTTTGCTTTTCTTCAATTAAAATTTACAGTGTAAACACTTTCTCTGACAATTTAAAACAAACTTTAAAAACTAAATTTGGTGAACACTGGATAAAGGTGTTATTTTTTAGATTTCCTTTTTCCAGTTCTTAGAGTTTCTAGCCTTGAGGTCAACGTGACATTTTTGTTTCAAGCAAACATTGCCGAGAATTTGAGCTGCTTGCTTTTGCTGACAATAGCAGAAATTTTGTGGTGCATGGTGTTATGTGATGTGGTTATTTTTCTTGCCTCAGAAAGAAATCTTCTGTGTGTATGAGCCTGCTTATTCTGTGATCTTTTGTGGTGATAAAGAATTTGACCAAAGTAGATGTAACGAATAAGATAAAGGTGAGCTGCTATCACACTATTGTTTTAAAACTTTATGCCATGTTAAGTTTAAAATGAGGCCAACATGACATTAACTCTTATGATTCTAAAAAGAGCAACATGTCTTCTGCTAATATTTTACATAATGCAACAGATTCTTTTTATATGCATGATATAAATCTATATGATTTTAAAGTAATGCTGGATTTGGTAAAGGGTCATGAAAGTACCGTGAGGCATATTCCAAACATACATATAAATACAATATGGGAAATAATGAAATATCACTTGAATTAGTTTTGTCAGTGTCTTATTTTAATCTTAGCGCCTTTATTGTATTTTTGAATGAGGAGATAATAGGTAATAAAAAAAGATGTGTCTGTAAAATGTGTACTGGGATATCACTGCTCAAATTCAGAAGCATTTGTGCTTCACCATGAGTAACAGTTTGGTGAAGAGGAATGAATTCACATTTGAATGTATTGAAAATCGGCCTTCAGAAGCAGTCTCTTCATCACCTACAAGAAGGCTGGTGGAAAAGATGTCTCAGTTTGTATAAAGTTCAAATCCAGAACCCAAATGTAGGCCAAGTAACTTTCAGCTATAAAATCAGAGTCTAGCAGACACATCCTTACTGAAGGCTGAGGGGCTGCTGGCCTGGGGTGGTGCCTCAGCGACTGTGGTGC
This sequence comes from Bos javanicus, assembly GCF_032452875.1. NCBI lineage: Eukaryota > Metazoa > Chordata > Mammalia > Artiodactyla > Bovidae > Bos > Bos javanicus. Next base: position 3,206,345 of record NC_083894.1, read on the forward strand.
ACAATATCCATCTCCTGTGATCTACTGGAGAGAGGTGGGTGGCACACACATAAACAAGCCAAAGTTGAATTTGCCAGATCCTGGTAAGTGCTATGGAAAAAAAAAAAAAAAAAAAATACTGGGTACAGAGGACAAGGAATCTGCAGGGTAGGCCTGTGTGTTTCATAGATGGCAGTGGAATTCCTAGCTAAGGCTGTGCCTAATCCATGCTGATGGCCAGATTAAGCCCTAGTGTCTTGCAGAGGCCTGCAGGTGGCCCAAGGGTAAAGAACCTGGACACAACTGGAGACGTGGGAGCAATCCCTGAGTCACGAAGATCCCCTGGAGTAGGAAATGGCAACTCACTCCAGTATTCTTGCCTGGAGAATCCCATGGACAGAGGAGTCTGGAGGATCCATGGGGTCACAAAGTCAGACATGATTTAGTGAGCAAGCACACTAAGCGTGTTCAGGAAAACTCACTCACCAGGTTGTCAGACTGGGCATTAAGATGCTTGAGCCCAGCAACCTGATATGCCTCTTTGGGTGAAGGTAGTGAGGGGGCTGGAGCCAGACAGGTGTCATCTCAGAGGTCACATCAGAGGTCTTCCCTCCTGGGCCTACCCACCGTCAATGGAAACCACTCAGAATAGAGAAGCAGCATGTTCTGAATCTGGAGTCACCCTCCTTGTGTGAGTGCTCAGTCGCTCAGTCATGTCCAACTCTTTGTGACCCCATGGACTGTAGCCCACCAGGCTCTTCTGTTCAGGGGATTCTCCAGGAAAGAATACTTGAGTAGGTTGCCATGCCGTCCTTCAGGGGATCTTCCCAACCCAGGGTAAATTAAACCCGCATCCCTTATGTCTCTTGCATTGGCAGGTGAGTTCTTTACCACTAGCACCACCTGGGAAACTCTCCTCAAACTGGCAATAAGTATGAATACTTTTGGAGAAGGCAATGGCACCCCACTCCAGTACTCTTGCCTAGAAAATCCCATGGACAGAGGAGCCCTGTAGGCTTTAGTCCATGGTGTCGTGAAGAGTCAGACACGACTGAGCGACTTCACTTTCACTTTTCACTTTCATGCATTGGAGAAGGAAATGGCAACCCACTCCAGTGTTCTTGCCTGGAGAATCCCAGGGACAGCAGAGCCTGGTGGGCTGCCGTCTCTGGGGACTCACAGAGTCAGACACAACTGAAGTGACTTAGCAGCAGCAGCATGACTACTTTTAGAGCAAATGTTCAAAGGTTTAAGTTTTTTGCTTTCCTTTTTTTCTCATGTTTTCATCCATTTGGAATATAGTGTTCATTTTTTGTTTGTTTTGTAGCTTTATTCTTATGTAAAAATACTGAAATCTGCATCATATGAATCCATATGAAGTAAATACATAAATCTTCCAAATAAAGGAAAAGACATAATTAATAAGTATAAGTGTGCCACAGGCTAGAATAAAACCATTTGACATCTGTGTACTGAGGGGAAAAATTTGCCTTCAGGCTTTTACAAAAATTTCTGGAGATGTGATTTTATAAGAACAGACAATTCTAACCCTAGTGTTTGACCACCAAAAAGTAAACATAATTCCTGAAGGTAGCTCCTGCTTCAGGCGAATTAGTTCTACCATGCCTTAGTATACTAGCCCACAAAAGAAGGGAAAACAGTTTAAAGTAGGTCAGATAATCATAGCAACCCAGTTTCTGGGGCTGCACAATTGTTGTGTGTGTGTGTGTATGTGCTTTCCTGTTATAAATCTCATCTTTTCCATTTCCCTGTGTTCTGGGGTTAAGATGACCCTTTCTTGCAGTAATGTGCCCTGAGGTCACCTGAACGTGAGCTGGTTTTCAAACTGGTTGAGCTGCTGGTCGACGATAATGCCAGCAACTATGCTGTGGTCCTGTTTTCATTCATGGACTTCTCTTCCACGCTCGCTCAAAATGCATTAAAATCAACTGTAAACAGAAAAATCATTCACATCCAGGAAAGGTCTACACAACACTAAACATTTGTATGACCCAAAATTTTTTTTAATTAACATATTTAAGACTATTTAGGTCACTATTTAAACACTTCACTTGTGATAGCCGTTTTTTTGTTTGTTTGTTTGTTTTTGTTTTAAATAAACAATGAGTGAGGTCCTTCTGGAAAGTGGATATTCCCTTCAATAGTAATCGGGAAAGCAGGCATATTAACTGGCATCTTATAGACTCAGAATTTGAATGCCAAGCCCTTTTAAAATGGATGCAACTTAAACCCACTTGCAAGCAAAGAAAAAAAAAAAAAAAAGAGTTTGGAACATCAAGAAGTACTTTCTTCCAGTGAAGAGACTAAAAGAACAATGAAAAGTGAAAGTGGAGTTCTAAGGAGAAGTGTCATTTTGGTTCAAAGTTTGCATCTGTCCTTTTCTCATTAACACCAAATCTGTGGCCCTCTTTTCAGTGGACACAGCTCACCCTCTGGTACGTGGCACTTTTAACACTTTGCCTTGTTTCTCTCTCCCCTTCCTTAATGTTTGTGATACGATTTTTCTGCATCCCATCTTATTACTCTCTGCCTTTCATCCTCTCCCAGCTTCCTCACCCTCCCTGGATACTGTGACTCACACACACCACCTGTGCAGGCGTCATATGGAAGCGAGGCATCCACAGCCCCCACTGTCTCCCGTCCACTTCTGCCCTCCCTCTGAGCCACACTTTTCTGCCTGCCCACAGAATCACTGTGCTTTGCAACACAAAGACAATTAAAAATTGTCCAAACCTCTATTTCACTTTAAAAAACAAGTTGTGTTATAATAATAATACTTTAGCTGAATGGGATTAAGAACTACAAACACTGTTATCAGATTTCTTATGTATACATCATAAAGCATGCAAACACATTGTCAGCCTCAGAAATGAATATGCAATAGGTTCTCTGAAAAGGCTCTTTAGAAATGTAAATAAATAAAAAAGAAAACATCAGAGTGGAATTAAAAATAAAATGTTTAATGCAAAATGCTTCCCCTACCAGAGTATTATATTCTTAAAAGGTACTACAAGGATAAAACATTTCAACTAGGTTATCCTACTAAGTAGAGTAAACACTAATTTTATGAGCCTGGTTTACTCTTATCTAACACTTATCTAATATGCTGAAAAGCATATTGGATATAAAATAGCAGACGCTTTTAGAAGGTAAGTTCTGTGAATGCTTTGTAAAAATTATCCATTCATTTAAATTATTTACGGAGCACTTAATAAGGACAGAAATATCTTTAAGCACTAAAGAAACTGGGTTGAAATAATAGATTTGGGGAACTTCCAAGCACAGGAAGGGCTTCCCATGTAGCTCAGCTGGTAAAGAATCCACCTGCAATGCAGGAGACCCTGGGTTGATTCCTGGGTTGGTAAGATCCACTGGAAATGGGATAGGCTAGCCACTCCAGTGTTCTTGGGCTTCCCTGGTGACTCAGCTGGTAAAGAATCTGCCTGCAATGCGGGAGACCTGGGTGTGATCCCTGGGTTGGGAAGATCCCCTGGAGAGGGGAACAGCTACCCACTCCAGTATTCTGGCCTGGAGAATTCCATGGACTGTATAGTCCATGGGGTCGCAAAGAGTTGGACACAACTGAGTGACTTTCACAGTATAGTATAAACACAGGAAGGAAATTTCAGGTGGCTGATATTCCCATAAGCGTTCTAGTGGGCCACCCACCTGAACCACCTCAACCCCTAACGTAGCCGCTTAGTAATTTATAACCCAAATTGAGGCCCTACTCGGCCTCAGGTACAGGACTCAAGCTGAAGCTCTGAAGCTAGACAAAGCCAGGAGCATTGAAGATGAATCAAAGGAACGTTCATAGGTTGTTTCTCAGGAATTGTAGCAAAGTCTCTTGATGAGACAAGAAGGACACTAAGATCAATAGGAATAGGTCATCTGGGGATACTAAAATGTAGAAACGCAGTGGTACAAACAATAAAGAACATTTCCTTTATAATCACAGGGAATTTTCCTTCATTTCCCCCTCCCTCCCTTCTTTCCCTCCTTCCATCCTCTCTTCTTTCTTTCTCTCTCTCAATTTTTGATCAGTGGTAAATATATACAGTATACATTGTATAATGAAAAATTTTGGATTAGGAACAAGAATAATGACTTTCCCACCTAGAAATACACAGATTCAAACTGACACAGAGGTAGTGTAAAGGTAAGTCATAGTGATATTAGAACAACAATGACCTTATTGTTATTAAAATGAAGTGAAAGTGAAGTCGCTCAGCCTGTCCGACTCTTTGAGACCCCATGGACTGTAGCCTATCAGGCTCCTCTGTCCATGGGATTTTCCAGGCAAGGATACCGGAATGGGTTGCCATTTCCTTCTCCAGAGGATCTTCCTGACCCAGGGGTTGAACCCGGGTCTCCCGAATTACAGGCAGAAGCTTTACCATCTGAGCCGCTAGGGTCCTATCTTCAGTCGTGTCCGACTCTGTGCGACCCCATAGACGGCAGCCCACCAGGCTCCCCTGTTCCTTGGATTCTCCAGGCAAGAACACTGGAGTGGGTTGCCATTTCCTTCTCCAATGCATGAAAGTGAAAAGTGAAAGTGAAGTCACTCAGTCGTGTCCGACTCTTAGCGATCCCATGGACTGCAGCCTACCAGGCTCCTTCCTCCATGGGATTTTCCAGGCAAGAGTACTGGAGTGGGGGTGCCATTGCCTTCTCCAATTCAAATAAAAGAGGGGTTCAAAACCTTCAGTAGGTTATTTCTCTCACAATATAACACCAAAACCAATTTGCATGTAAACTTAGTTTGAAGATGATGTTTATTTCATTAAAATCAAATGGTCATTGTGTGAATATTGGAGTGGAAAGAACTTCTGTCTTATTGATGATTGCATTTCAGTGTATGAAAGACTGATCTCATGCACAGATTTACAACCATAACTATTCTACATAACTTTCCTTAGTGGGAATTATTCTAAATATTTTTTTGCATCATTTTGATCTTAAAGTGAATTTCAGTCATGTTGAAATGAGTATGCATTCATAATAATTTTTTAAATTAAATCTTTTCAATAAATTTATTTGAATTTGTGCCTGCAATTTAAGGATTTCCTATTAATCCTGAAGGAATTGTTCTGTGTGTCACTTGTTTTGCGCTTTGTGTTAACAATGCCATTCTAGACTTATGAAGTAATGTATGTTAAATGTATATACTTCATATAGTGAAAAGTGTTAGTCACCCAGTAGTGTCCAGCTCTTTGTGGCTCCATGGACTGTAGCCCGCCAGGCTACTCTGTCCATGGGATTCTCCAGGCAAGAATACTAAAGTGGGTTGCCATTTCCTTCTCCAGGGGATCTTCCCAACCCAGGGATCAAACTCAGGTCTCCTACATTGTAGGCAGATTCTTTACTGTCTGAGCCACCAGGGAAGCCCTCTCATATGGTAGATAATCTAATATAAATAGCATATTCTCTTAATTTTAGGTCTTCAGAACATTGTCATTAAACTGAACGTAGAGTGGTAACATCTACTTTAAATTAGTCTAATTTCCTAAATGCTAATATAAGTATTCAGGAACAATTTATATAAATAGCACACAATTCTTGAAATAACATGCAAGTTGTTCCAGTTCTAGGAACTCAGTGCTAAATATTCATAGCAACTGATTTCTGTGGCATAGCAGGGAGGTTTAGGGAAGTAAAATGATTTCTATTTTCTCCTATAGCTGTTTGAGAAGTGAGAAGTGGATAATGAAGACTATTACAGAGAGGACCTTTTTTTGTTGATTTCTTGTGTAGGTGCTGTGACAAAAATAATATAATATTGGGCTCTAGTCTAGTACATTACCCTGACCTTTTTTTTTTCTTTTTTAATTTGGAAAACAGGTCACTTGCTCTGTGGATATCTGGAACTCCATGTAGCATTCAAATCTTTGAAACACAGTAGGTTTTCTCTTTACCAACCAAACCGTGAATCAGTCCCTTTGGATCTCCCACTGTAGGAGAAAGGCAATGCTCACATGATAAAACAGATAACAGGAAAGCAGTGCTGTTTTTATTAACAGCATGGGCTTTTCAAACAAGTGCAAATCAATTACAAACTCTATTATATTAATTCCCTTAACACTCTCATAAAAAATATCAGTAAATATCTTGAGTTACCAATATGCAATAGAAGTAGGGAGAAAAATCATACAGCACAAAATAACATTCCCAAGTGGACTATAAAATGTTAACTTCTTTAGAGAGACAATGTCATATGAATCTAAAATATGAAAATAAAATTTCCAAGTCAGAGCCTGTCTTGATTGTGTAATCTAAAAGAATAGTCATAATTTCAAACTTGTAAGAGCAAAACCAAGTCACACGGTGTTCATTTTGAACAATACACTAATAATCAAGTTTTATTTAGGACTGACTGTATGCTCATCAATGTGCCCCTGGAAATAAGATATATTATCAACATACCTACCTGACATTTTATAGCTCATCTGTAAATACCTTCATCTGTATTCTTTGATTTAATAACACAAGATGAATCTAAGGTAGTGGTTAGGAGTTTGGGCTCCGGAGTCGGAATATTTAAGATATTCGGATATGTATGAGCCATGGGGTGTTGTATACATTCCTTTACCTCTGGGTTTGTCTGTTACCTCATTTGTAGGAGAGCATGGTTCTAATGTCAACTTCATGGGATTGTTAAGAAGATTAAACGAACCAGCGATCTGTATGGCGCCTGACACCCCACAAGTGCTCTACAAATCTGGTCTCTTGTAGTTGTTGTTCATTTGTTAAGACTCCAGGAGAGGCTTTTTGTACACCAGGCTGTCTGCAAGGTGAAGCTCAGCCATTCAGTCTGGGATCAGCCAAGTCTGACTTTATTAAGAGACCCTGAAGCAGAAGTCTTCTGTGAGCAGTTATAAGACACATGGCTAAGATGCCACAGAAAGGATGGGATTCAGCCACGCCTTTGATGCCACTGAGATAAAGCTTTGTTCAAACTTCACTGACGCTGACTGTAAATCTCCAGCCATCAGATGGGTCAAGGAATCAAAGTTTATATCTCAAAATTAAAATACCTTTATACAAAGAAGGGTTTCCCCTCCAGTTCCATGTTAATCACTTGAATCAATTCTCTTCCAAAACTGTGATAGTCTGTACAAATGGAAACTAGTCAGAAAGTAAGATGGCTTAATATTCCCTAGGGTATGATTTGCAAAATATCTTACTGGGGTCATGTTGATGGGGGTCAACAGCACTGAATTTTTCTCCCCATGAGGAAAAATCAACTAAGGTAAGAAATCTGATTTTTACTTGCCTTGTATTATTTTACCTGCCACTACACCAGTTCAATGAAAATAGAAAAATCAAGACCATTTTCTCTCTTATCTTTATATGAGGAATGGCTGGACCTTCATCTCACCACAGTGCTGAATATAGATTTCTAACTAAGATACCCAGATTCACAAGGAAAATAGGGAGCCTGATTCTAGCACCATTAGAACTATCCACAAAGCTTATGGAAAGAGTCAGGGTCAAAGTAGGCAAGAACTTGTCATGAAGGCAACACAACACACACTCTGAAGACTAAATTTCCATGACTAAAAGTCCACAAAAATATTATATTTAACTTAAATGGGAAGGAAATCCAAAATAGAGGGAGTATGTATATATATGTGTATATATATATATATATATATATATATATATATATATATGAATAGCTGTGTAGTAGAAACTAACACTACTATATATATAACTTTATGTAAACTTACAAATAAACAACACTATATTTGTAAAGCAAATATAGGGAGTGAAAGTTGTTCAGTTGTGTCCAACTCTTTATGACCCCATAGGCTGTAGCCCACCAGGCTTCTCTGTCCATAGGATTCTCCAGGCAAAAATACTGGAGGGGTTGCCATTCTCTTCTCCAAGGGATCTTACCAACCCAGGGATCAAACCCAGGTCTTCTGCATTGTAGGCAGATTCTTTACAATCTGAGCCACTGGGGAAAACAACTATACGCCAATAAAAACTTTTAAAAAAAGGATTAAAAAATAAAATACTATATTTAATCAGGATTTTATTTTATTTATCTATGCATCAAATAATTCAGTCTTTTTTAAAAAAAGGTACCTTTTCTACTTGTGTTTGATTATTTGGGATATTAATATACACAAACACATGCAGATGAATATACACACACTATTCTCCCTCCAACACACATATCTGTACACATACATATAGGGCTGTGCTTAGTCACCCAGTCATATCCAACTCTTTGTGATCCCATGGATTATAGCCTGCCAGGCTCCTCTGTCCATGGGATTCTGCAGGCAAGAACACTGGAGTGGGTTGCCATGCCCTCCTCCAGGGAATCTACATATATGTATAAAGTTACCCATCTGACATTTTTAAATTACATCCAAGGAACATATACAATCTAAGGGGTTAACAATACTTAGAAAAATAATTTTCTACTTGGTTTGAAATTTAACATCCTGAATACTAATAATTGTACTTAAAATTACTGCAACAATATTAGTTTGTGTGTATCCTTTACTTATGTATTGTTTTGACCAAATAAGATATAATTTGTTAAGGGAAATAATCAGTATCTTGTTTGTTTGTTACCAAACTTAATTTTAATCAAATAATTGACTCAACAGGGTTCTAAATAACCCCTGGGGGAAATATTGTGAAAAGTCACTTAAATGGAATAAACACAAAGTCTCAGGGTGTGTGGAAACAAGGCTATAGATCTTATCTAAAATGAATTAAAGTAAGCACTGAGGTACGAGGTATTTATCGAAGGAAGCAGCTTGATATCTGAAATGTCTCTTAGAGCAACCCTAGAAATGCTGTGAAAATCAGGCAGAGACTCAGCTTCTCTCTATGAATTCAGTGTTGAGATTCTGAAGGTTTGCTTTTTACCTTTGTTTTATTCAGCATGCTGGAAAGAGCTCCTGCTTCTATACCTTACTCTCCTTTCTTTAGAATCATTCTCTTCACTCCTCTCTCTCGACCTCATAAGAACAGATTGAAGAACATGCCTCAAAAACCATTAAATTATGTCAATGAAATATCTGTTCATATAAAAGTATATATTGGTGCTGCTTTAGTAATGCAGACATTGAAATTCAAATGACAGAGAAGGTTAGCATGGACCCTAAAGAAGGATGATGTTCAAATTCATGAGGCATTTCATATTTTTGTCAAATATTTGTTGTTGTTTAGTCTCTAAGTCCGGAGAAGGCAATGGCACCCCACTCCAGTACTCTTGCCTGGAAAATCCCATGGATGGAGGAGCCTGGTGGGCTGCAGTCCATGGGGTCGCGAAGAGTCGGATACAACTGAGCGACTTCACTTTCACTTTTCACTTTCATGCATTGGAGAAGGAAATGGCAACCCACTCCAGTGTTCTTGCCTGGAGAATCCCAGGGACGGGGGAGCCTGGTGGGCTGCCGTCTCTGGGGTTGCACAGAGTCGGACATGACTGAAGTGACTTAGCAGGAGCAGCAGCAGTCTCTAAGTCAAGTCTGAATCTTTGTGAACCAATGGACTGCAGCACACCAGGCTTCCCTATCCTTCCCTATCTCCAGAGTTTGCTCAAACTCAAGTCCATTGAGTCAGGGTTGCCATCTAACCATCTCATCCTGTCACCCACTTCTTCTCCTGCCCTCAATCTTTGCCAGGTTCAAGGTCTTTTCCAATGGGTTGGTTCTTCACATCAGGTGGGCAAATTATTGGAGCTTGCTTCAGTATCAGCCTTTAAATGAATATTCAGGGCTGATTTCCTTTAGGATTGACGGGCTTGATCTCCTTACTGTCCAAGGGACTCTCCACAGTATTCTCCAGTATCACAATTCAAAAGCATCAATTCTTCAGCTCTCAGTCATTTCTACGGTCCAACTCTCACATCTATACATGACTATTTGGAAAAACAGCTTTGATTATATGGACCTTTGTTGGCAAATTTAGGTCTCTGCTTTTTAATATGCTGTCAGGCTTGTCACAGCTTTTCTTCCAAGGAGTAAGTGTCTTTTAATTTCATGGCTGCAGTCACCATATGCAGTGATTTTGGAGCCCAAGAAAACAGTCTGCCACTGTTTTCACTTTTCCCCCATTTTTGCCATGAAGTGATGGGACAGAATGTCACGATCTTAGTCTTTTGGATGTTGAGTTTTAAGCCAGCTTTTCATTCTCTTCTTTCACCTTCATCGAGAGGTTCTTTAGTTCCTCTTCACTTTCTGCCATTGGTGTGATATCATGTGCATACCTGAGGTTGTTAATCTTTCTCCTGGCAATCTTGATTCCAGCTTGTGATTCATCCAGCCCAGGATTTCACATGATGTACACTGCATAGAAGTTAAATAAGCAGAGTGACAATGTACAGCCTTGACATACTCTTTTCCCAATTTTGAACCAGTCCATTGTTCCATGTAAGTTTTTAACTGTTGCTTCTTGATGTGCATACAGGTTCCTCAGGAGACAGGTAAGGTGGTCTGATAGTCACATCTCTTTAAGAATTTTCAACAGTTTTTTGTGATCTACACAATCAAAGGCTTTAGCACGGTCTCAATTAAGCAGAAGTAAATGTCTTTCTGGAACTCTCTTGCTTTTTCAATGATCCAATGGTTGCTGACAATTTGATTTCTGGTTCCCATTTCTATTCTAAATCCAGCTGTACATCTTCAGGTCCATTGTTCACATACTGTTGAAACCTAGATTGAAGGATTTTGAACATTACATAACTAGCATGAGAAATGAGCACAGCTGTGCAATAGTAGGAACATTCTTTGCCATTGCCCTTCTTTGGGATTGGAATGAAAACTGATCATTTCTAGTCCTGTGGCCACTGCTCAAATTTCCAAACTTGCTGGTATATTGAGTCCAGCAATTTAACAGCATTATCTTTTAGGATTTGAAATAGCTCAGCTGGAACTTCATCACCTCCACTAGCTTTGTTCCTGGTAATGCTTCCTAAGGCTCTCTTGACTTCACATTCCAGGATGTTTGACTCTAGGTGAGTGACTACACCCTCATGGTTTTCAGGGTCATTAAGACTTTTTTTGTATAGCTCTTCTGTGTAGTCTCGCTACCTCTTCTTAATCTCTTCTGCTTCTGCTAAGCCCTTGCTTTTCCTGTCCTTTACTGTGCCCCTCTTTGCATAAAATGTTCCCTTGGTGTCTCCAATATTCTTGAAGAGATCGCTAGACTTTCCCATTCTATTATTTTCTTCTATTTCTTTGCATTTTTCACTTAAGAAGGCTCTCTTATCTCTCCTTGCTATTCCCTGGAACTCTGCCTTCAGATGGGTGTATCTTTCCCTTTCTCTTTTGCCTTTTTCTTCTCTTCTTTTCTCAGCTATTTATAAGGCCTCCTCAGACAACCACTTTGCCTTCTTGCATCTCTTTTTCTTTGGGATGATTTTGGTCACCACCTCTTTACAATGTTATGAACCTCCGTCTGTAGTTCTTCAGGCACTCTATCTACCAGATCTAAACCCTTGAACTATTAGTCATCTCCACTGCATAATCATAAGAGACTTGATTTAGGTCACAGCTGAATGGTCTACTGGTTCCCTACTTTCTTCCATTTAAGCCTGAATTTTGCAATGAGGAGCTCATGATCTGAACCAGGTCAGCTCCATGTGTTGCTTTGCTGGAGTGTATAGAGGTTCTCCATATTCAGCTGTAAAGAATATAATCTATCTGATTTCAGTATTGACCATCTGGTGATGTCCATGTGTAGTGTCTTCTCTTGTGTTGTTGGAAGAGTGTGTTTGCTATGACCAGAGAGTTCTCTTGACAAAACCCTGTTAGCCTTTGCCCTTCTTCACTTTGTACTCCAAGGCCAAATTTGCCTGTTACTCCTGGTCTTTTGAATTCCTACTTTTTCACTCCTATCCTGTACGACAAAAACAGCATATTTTTGTGGTGTTAGTTCTAGAAGGTCTTGTAAGTCTTCATAGACCTGGTCCACTTCAGTTTCTTTGGCATTGGTGGTTGGGATACAGACTGGGGTAAAATCTAGGATAGGACTTTACTTTCACCACCAGATGCGTCCACAGCTGAGTGTAGTTTCTGCTTTGGCTCAGCCTCTCCATTCTTTCTGGAGCTATTTCTCTGATCTTCCCTAGTAGCATATTGGACACCTACTGACCTGGGAGGCTCATTTCCAGTGTCATATCCTTTTTGTCTTTTCATACTGTTCATGGAATTCTCAAGGTAAGAATATTGGAGTGGCTTCCCATCTACTTCTCCAGTGGTCCATGTTTTGTCAGAACTCTCCACCATGGCCTGTCCATCTTTGGCGGCCCAGCATGGTAGGGCTTGTAGCTGTATTGAGTTACATAAGGCCATGTGATCATTTTGGTTAGCTCTCTCTGATTGTGGTTTTATTCTAGAGCCTATAGAATTCTACTTCATGTTTTTTCTGTCTGCCCACTGATGGAGGGGGATGAGGCTTGTGTAGACTTCCTGATGGGAGGGGCTGGCTGTGGGGAAAGTTGGATCTGGCTCTGCTGGTCAGGGCTCTGCCCAATAAACTTTTAATCCAATTGTCTGCTGATGGGTGGGGCTCTGCTCCTTCCCTGTTAGTTGTTTGGACTGAGGCAATCGAGTCCTGGAGTCTACAGGCTGTATGGCAGGGCTAATGGCGACCAATAAGATGGCTTGTGCCAACACACACCTCTCAGGACTGCTGCTGCTGTCCCTGCAGCAGGCCACTGCCAGCCCATACCTCCACAGGAAACCCTCAGACACTCACAAGCAGGTCTAGCTCAGTGTCTTGTGGGGTCGCTGCTCCTTTCCTGTGGGTCCTGGTACACACATGGTTTTGTCTGTGCCCTCCAAGAGTCTCTGTTTCCCCAGTCCTGTAGAAGTTCTGTAATCAAATCTCACTGTCCTTGAAATTCAGATTCCCTGGGAGTTCCCAGTTCCTTTGCCAGATCCCCAGGTGGGAAAGTCTGATGTGATGCCTAGACTGTTATCAAATATATTCAGCAAAAAAGTAAAAAGATAAGGTGCATGATCAGCAGCTTATCTATCTGTTGAGAAAATGAATGAATGTCCAGGTGAATAAAGTTAGTTGAAATCCCAAGGCTCAGTTTCCTCCAGGGCAAATGGAAACAACAATGGCACCCTCCCTACATACATGACAAGTTTTCCAGGATGCCAAGCAGCTGTAGGCACAACAACATTTCACAAAATCTCAGGTATGATATAGTTATTCCATGAAGATTACAAGGATCACCACTGACAGGAACAATCACCTTCTAAAACTCTCCTAGGATTTTTATTTCATCAGAATGAATAGTTCAAATTCTTGCCAAATATTAGTTTTATGAGTCTTTCTTTATATCTAGTATTTTCTTAAAACATAGCAAGGTTCTGAATCTTCTAAAAGGAAAACACTGATGCACTTACATATTTTCCTAAAATTGTATCAGGTACTTCATTTAGAAGAAATGTGTTTCAATCAGGCCAGGGCCAAGTAAGGTGCTGAAGGCTGTAGAAAGAGTGCAGGCTCCCTGCTGCACTTCTCTGTGTGCTCCTCTTTAGTTTATTCTCATTTCTTAGAGAGCCATGCTTGTCAGGAAAATAACTTGCTCATAAACGAACTGAAATCAATGCAAGGTTGACAGTAAGCATTATCACCATTACTATTATTTTCTTTTGCATTGCAACCTAAAAGATGGCACTGGGGAAGAGAATACCTTTACACAGATTTTAAACCATAGTTTCCACAAAGTAAGAGCCATAGAGAAGAGACCATTTGCTGTGTCAGTCTCTGTCCAAACATCAGCACATGCACAGCTTTGTCTGCTGATGTTGGGCTGTGTCTCCCACACCTCAGAAGATGGGATCTGCCATTCTAAATGCTTTGTTACAACACATGGCCAGCTTGTACAGGATGTTGCATTCTGGTTTGGGGCATTTACAAAGCATTCTATTTTTTTCTGGTGCTTTTGAAATCATATATTTTTACTTCGTGTATATAAAACAAACTTTTCAGCTTGTATAAAGGATTTATTTTCATTCTTTTCTTATGGCACCGATTACACCAGAAAGTTTATGATAATACATTTTTAGCTTCACTGTGTTTTTGATGAGAATGAAAATACAATCATTCAACAGTAAAAATACAATTGGTTAAGTAAAACCAGAAGAAAAAAAATAATAAGGAAAACTTTTTTCAGTGATTTTTATTATTCCACAAGCATTGCAATCAAATATGTATTTAAAAAATCTCAATCTAGAATAAATTTTACTAAGGACAAGATTTCTTACAATGTTTGTAGAAACTGACAGAAATCAGACAGAAAAGATCCTGATGTGCTCACGTTGTTGCTGTTCAGTTTCTAAGCAAGTGTTTGTTACCCCCATGGACTGCAGCACGCCAGGCTTCCCTGTCCTTCACTGTCTCCCATGGGTCACTCAAATGTATGTCCATTTAGTTGGTGATCTGCATGTCGAGGTTCTGATATTTCTCCTGGGAATCTTGATTCCAGAAGATAAGTTCATAAAACTTACATAATGTTCATCTGTTCAGTTCAGTTGCTCAGTTGTGTCAGACTCTTTGAGACCCCATGGACTGAAGCATGCCAGGCTTCCCTGTCCATCGCCAAATCCCAGAGCTTGCTCAAACTCATGTCCATTGAGTTAGTGGTGGCATCCAACCATCTCATCCTCTGTCATCCCCATCTCCTGCCTTCCATCTTTCCCAGCATCAGGGTCTTTTCCAATGAGTCAGTTCATCACATCAGGTGACCAAAGATTTGGAGCTTCAGCTTCAGTACCAGTCCTTCCAATGAACATTCAAAACTGATTTCCTTTAGGATTGACTGATTTGAGCTCCTTGCAGTCCAAGGCACTCTCAAGAATCTTCTCCCCAGAACCACAATTTGAAAGCATCAATTCTTTGGCACTCAGCTTTCTTTATGCTCCAACTCTCACATCCACACACGACTACTGCAAAAACCATAACTTTGACTATATGGACCTTTATTGGTAAAGTGATATTTCTGCTTTTTAATATGCTATCTAGATTTGTCATGGCTTTTCTTCCAAGGAGTAATTGTCTTTTAATTTCATGGCTACAGTCACCATCTGTAGTGATTTTGGAGACCAAGAAAATAAAGTCTGTCACTGTTTCCACTTTTCCCCCATTTATTTTCCATGAATTGATAGGACTGGATGCCATGATCTTAGTTTTTTGAATGTAGAATTTTAAACCAGCTTTTTCACTCTCCTATTTCACCTTCATCAAGAAGCTCTTTAGTTTCTCTTTGCTTTCTGCCATAGGCATGGTGTCATCTGCATATCTGAGGTTATTGATATTTCTCCCTTCAGTTGTGATTCCAGCTTGTGCTTCATCCAGTCCGGCATTTCATATGATGTATTGTGGAACTCTTGCTTTTTTGATGATCCAGTGGATGTTGTCAACTTGATATGTGGTTCCTCTAACTTTTCTAAATCCAGCTTGAACATCTGGAAGTTCACGGTTCATGTACTGTTGAAGCCTAGCTGGGGAAATTTTGAGCATTACTTAACTAGCATGTGAGATTAGTGAAATTGTGTGGTAGTTTGAACATTCTTTGGCATTGCCTTTCTTTGGGATTGAAATGAAAATGGACCTTTCCCAATCCCATGGCCAATGCTGAGTTTTCCACATTTGTTGGGATACTGAGTGGCAGCACTTTCACAGTATCATCTTTTAGTATTTGAAATAGGTCAACTGGAATTTCATCACTTCCACTAGCTTTCTTTGTAGTGATGCTTCCTAAGGTCCACTTGACTTTGCACTCCAGGATGTCTGGCTCTAGGTGTGTGATCACACCATCATGGTTATCTGGGCCATTAAGAACTTTTTTGTATAGTTCTGTGTATTCCTGCCAACTCTTCTTAATATCTTCTGCTTCTGTTGGTTCCATATCATTCCTATCCTTTATTGTGCCCATCTTTGCAGGAAATGTTCCCTTGGTATCTCTAATTTTCTTGAAGAGATCTCTAGTTTTTCCCATTCTATTGTTTCCCTCTATTTCTTTGCATTGATCACTTGGGAAGGCTTTCTTATCTGTCCCGGCTATTCTCTGGAACTCTGCATTCAGATGGATATATTTTTCCTTTTCTTCTTTGCCTTTCGCTTCTCTTCTTTTCTCAACTATTTGTGAGGCCTCCTCAGAAAATCATTTTGCCTTTTTGCATTTCTTTTTCTTGGGGATGGCTTTGATCCATTGTACAGTTTGTAATTTTGTACAAACTGTCATTGTAACTCTGTCCATAGTTCTTCAGGCAGTGTATCTGCCTGACTTTGTACAACTGTTATTGTACTTTGTACAACTGTCTTTGTACAAAGACGGCTTTGTACCACTTTGTTGTACTTTGTACAACTTTGTACAGTTGCACTTTGTACAGCTTTATACAACTGTCATTGTACAGTTTGTAACTTTGTTACAACTGTCATTGTAACTCTATGTCCATAGTTCTACATAGTGTACAACTGTCTTTGTACAATAACTTTGTAACGCTGTGATTATAACTTTGTAGAACTGTCATTGCACTTTGTACATCTGTCTTTGTACATCTTTGTACAGTTGTACTTTGTACAATTTTGTACTACTAGCATTGTACAGTTTGCAACTTTGTTACAACTGTTATTGTAACTCTCTCCATAGTTCTTTAGGCAGTCTATCAAATCTAATCCCTTGGATCTATTTGTCACTTCCACTCTATAATCATAAGGGATTTGATTTAGGTCATACCTAAATGGTCTAATGGTTTTCCCTACTTTCTTCAGTTAGGTGAATTTTGCAATAAGGAATTCATGACCTGAGTCGCAGGCAGTTCCTGGTCTTGTTTTTGCTGACTCTGGGATTTCTTTGGAAGGAATGATGCTAAAGCTGAAACTCTAGTACTTTGGCCACCTCATGCGAAGAGTTGACTCATTGGAAAAGACTCTGATGCTGGGAGGGATTGGGGGCAGGAGGAGAAGGGGACGACAGAGGATGAGATGGCTGGATGGCATCACTGACTCGATGGACGTGAGTCTGGGTGAACTCTGGGAGTTGGTGAGGGACAGGGAGGCTTGGCGTGCTGTGATTCATGGGGTCGCAAAGAGTTGGACACGACTGAGCGACTGATCTGATCTGATAGAACTTCTCTATCTTTGGCTACAAAGAATATAATCAATATGATTTCAGTATTGACCACTTGGTGATGTCTGTGTGTAGAGTCATCTCTTGTGTTTTTGGAAGAGGATGTTTGCTATAAGCAGAGTGTTCTCTTGGCAAAACTCTGTTAGCCTTTTCCCTGCTTCATTTTGTACCCCAAGGCAAAATGTGCCTGTTATTTACTCCAGGTATCTCTTGACTTCCTACTTTTGCCATCTAGTGCCCTATGATTAAAAGGACATCTTTTTCGGTGTTAGTTCTAGAAGGTCTTGAAGCTCTTCATAGAACTGTTCAACTTCTGCTTCTTCAGCATTAGTGGCTGGGGCATAGTCTTGGGTTACTGTGATATTGAATGGTTTGCCTTGGAAGTGAACTGAGATCATTCTGTCTGTTTTAGATTGCACTCAAGCACTGCATTTCATCCTCTTTTGTTGACTCTGATGGCTACTCTATTTCGTCTAAGGGATTCTTGCCCACAGTCATAGATATAACGGTCATCTAAATCAAACTAGCTCATTCCGGTCCATTTTAGTTCACCGATTGCTAAAATGTCAATATTTACTCTTGCCATCTCCTGTTTGACCGCTTCCATTTTACCTTGATTCATGGGCCTAACGTTCCAGGTTCCTATGCAATATTGTTCTTTACAGCATTGGATTTCCATCATCAATCACATCCATAACTTTGAGTTGTTTCACATTGGCTCAGTCTCTTCATTTTTTCTGGAGCTATTTTTCCACTCTTCTGCAGTAGCATCTTGGGCACCTATTGACCTGGGGAGTTCATCTTTCAGTGTCATATTTTTTTTGCCTTTTCATAATGTTCATGGGGTCCTCAAGGCAAGAATACTGAAGCAGTTTGCTATTCCCTTCTCCAAAACCCAAAATTTATCTATCAATTAAAGGATTTCAAGCCATAACTCAAGAATACAGGGAGAATCTTAAGATCTTCCTAATAACTCTTGCCCTCAAGGGCTGGCAAATAATTATCTTCTGTTCTTTAAATTATAGCATGTGTCAGCATTTAGAATATGCCCTTACATTCTGGTTACCATATCTCTGAAAGAGTGTGAAAAATTGAGTGTGAGAAACCAATGCTAAATACTCAGGAAAGTTGCAAGCTGATTGCTAAAAATAGTCAATGTTAGTGATTAAATTATGTAAACTTAAAATTAAAGCAATTACATTAAAAATAGAGGTAATAACTACTGATATTTCATACACTCCTAATTATTTTACTGTATTTGACATTCTTCTGCACTCCTGAAGTATTGCCTAGTGGAAATATTACAAAAGGGAGGACTAATGCCCATCTCTTCCCAATGTCATATTCAGTGACTCTATGTGGATAGCTAGGCATTGGTCAGCTTGGAAGAGTTTAGACAAAGCAGATTAGAGAATGCTATAAATTAAGCTCTTCTACCCAACTGGCTATTAACCGTTTACCAGCATACAACCTGAGTTTAAGAGAACTAAAGAAAACACCCACTCCATTTCCAGAATCAGTTCCATAGAAGACTTTACCAGCCACTCCACTCCAAGGAGAGTCAATTATTTTTTCTCTTCTTTATCCTTATGCAGATAAATATCCCTTATCTTTATCCTTTTGTAGATAATGCAAAACTTGTATTTCAATTAAATTCTCTACTTCAGAACAACTTTGATTTATCCACTCCATCTTTTTCTTCTATTATCAACTATCTTCCCCTAAAGGAACACTCTTTACTGGACGAAAGAAGATGGGAATGAGTTTGAGGAGCAGGAAAGCTGCATCGATACACCAAACAGATCTACTGGGTACACACCTCTCTTTAAAGCATCTGTGCATAGTTAATGATGGTAATCCCTGGGACGTGGACCCAGACAGGCATGGATCAGCAAAGACAGAGCTCTTTCATTTTGTTCTCTTACTGAGTCTTTCACAAAATCACAAGTGAGCGGTTTATTCTGGGCACTGCATCATTACTGCTTCTTTTCTAAAGTAATTACACATAATGGTATGAAACTATCTGCCTGAAGCGAATTGAAAATTCTAACACCACCTCTTCCACGAGTACACATATGTGAGTGTCAGTGTTCTTCCAGATCGGGGGGCATTTGAGCACTGTGTCAAAGGACTGAAAGAAAGATTAAATATTTTAAAGCACTTTTTTGGATATCAATTTTGTGCTTTGTCTTTCTTCTACTGAAAATGTTTTCATACTCTCTTACTCTAATATATATAATGATTTTGTGAGATTGTCATCATTTTTCCTCATGAGATTATTGGGCAAGAAGTCTGATAAATTACCAAAAACCACACAACACATAAATTAGATTCAAAGCCAGGACTTCAGACTTCCAATTTATTGTTTGTTTGTTTGTTTTTCCTCAAATAAATTATATTTTCTTTATTTAGCTGGATATCAAAATATTTTGCCCCAATCTTAATATGTACAGGATATTCATTGAATTTAAGCTAGAAGATTGCTTCATTTTATTTGATACTATTTATTGAGTTAATATGTGACAGATAGTACTAGGATACTATGTTTTAGAAAATTTAGAAAAATGTAAAGTTTGGTTTCACATGATTGAAAACCATGGTCTAATCTCATGTGAACATGCTTGAAATAATAGCATAAAGTTTATTCTATTTTAGTTTAATGATGACTTATTCTAAATATAGAAACAAACAACTTTAAAATTATATATTTTCTCTTCTTAATGACTCTTTCATACTTATTCATATCTAGATGTACATTTTGAAGTTTTATCTTTCTTGCCAAATGATGTGCATATATTCTATCCTCTTACTTGCCATCCAAAATCAGACTGCACTATCCTATTCCTATATTTTGATCTCTTTCAAATCCAGTTTTGGATAATGACACAGATGTTAGAGTCATAACATTAGTGCAGCTAGGCAGAGCCACCCTCATTCTGAATAACACAGACCACATTTCATGCTGACTCTAGGATTTCCATCAAAACATTTATTACATTCACTATTTCTATATACTTTAAGCAGTTTCAGATTCTTTATTTGGATTCAAAGCAAGGGAGAGAAGAACTCGGCCAAATTTTATCCTTAAACTACCTTTGGAATAAAGTGCAATAAGCCAGTTCATTTTTGGAACCAACATTTCTAGATTCAGGCAGACTTCACTTAAAAGGATCAACATATGGTGAGCATGTAAACTGATGCAGCTGCCACAGAAAAATCTGTACGGAGGTTCCTCAAAAATATAAAAATAGAACCACATGATCCAGCAGTCCCAATTCTGGGTGCACATCCCAAGGAAGTGAACTCATGTAAATCTGCACCATGTTCACTGCAGCATTATTCACAGTGACCAAGACATGGAAATGAATGGATAAAGAAAAAAAAAAGTGAGGGCATAATGCTTATGGTGACTGAGTCTAATAACAATGTATATTTGAAAGTTGCTGAGAAAGTGAAAGCGAAAATGAAGTCACTCAGTCATGTCTGACTCTGCGACCCCGTGGACTGTAGCCCACTAGGCTCCTCTGTCCATGGATTCTGCAGGCAAGAATACTGGAGTGGGTTGCCATTTCCTTCTCCAGTGGATTTTCTCAACCCAGGGATCAAACCCAGGTCTCCCGCACTGCGGGCAGATGCTTTAACCTCTGAGCTACCAGGGAAGCCCAAAGGAGATCTTCAAAATTCTCACCACAAAAATAACAGTAAGTGTGTGAAGTGATAGAGTTGACAAAACATGGTCCATTGTAGAAAGAAAAGGCAAACTACTCCAGTATTCTTGCCAGGAGAACCCCATGAACAGAGTAAAAGGCAAAAAGATATGACACTGGATGGAGTTCCCCGGGTCAGAAGGTATCAAATGGGGAAAGAGAGAAGGGTAATTACTAACAGCTCTAGAAAGAATGAGGTGGCTGGGCCAAAGCTGAAATGACTCTAAGTTGTGGATGTGTCTTGTGGTGGAAGTAAAGTCCAGTGCTATAAAGAACAATATTGCCAAGTAACCTAGAATGCTAGGTCCACAAATCAAGGTAAATTGCACATGGTCAGGCAGGAGATGGCAAGTGTGAGATGGCAGGAGATGTAGCAATCAGTGAACTAAATGGGTGGGAATGGACAAATTTAATTTAGATAACTATGATATCTACTACTGTGGGCAAGGATCCCTTAGAAGACTTGGAGTAGGCCTCATAGTCAACAAGAATATGAAATGCAGTACTTGAGTGCAGTCTCAAAAACAACATATTGGTCTCGGTTCATTTCCAAGGCAAACCATTCAGTAGCACAGTAATCTGAGTCTATGCTACAACCACTGATGCCAAAGAAGCTGAAGCAGACCGGGTCTATAAAGACCTTCTAAAATTAACACCACAAAATGATGTCTTTTTCAACATAGGGGATGGGAAAGCAGAAGCAGGAAGCCAAGAGACACCTGGAGTTAACAGGCAAGTTTGGCCTTGGAGTGCAAAATAAAGCAGGGCAAAGGCTAACAGAGCTTTGTCAAGAGAACTCACTGGTCATAAAAAACACCCTTTCCCAACAACACAAGAGACAACTCTATACATGGACATCACCAGATGGTAAATACCAAAATAAGATTGATTATATTCTTTGAGCTGAAGATGGAGAAGCTCTATACAGTCAGCAAAAACAAGACCAGGAGCTGACTGTGGCTCAGATCATGAGCTCCTTATTGCAAAATTCAGGCTTAAGTTGAGGAAAGTATGGGAAAATAGTAGACCATTCAGGTATGAGCTAAATCAAATCCCTTCTGACTATGCAGTGTAGGTGACAAATAGATTCAAGGGATTAGATCTGGTAGACAGAACATCTGAAAAACTATGGATGGAGATTCTTAACACTGCACAGGAGGTGGTGACCAAAACCATCCCCCCGAAAAAGAAATACAAGAAGGCAACATGGTTATCTAAGGAGGCTTTAAAATAAGTAAGAAAAGAAAAGAAGTGAAAAGCAAGGGAAAATGGGAAATATATACCCAACTGAAGAAAAACTTCCAGAGAATAACAAGGAGAGAAAAGAAAGCCTTCTTCAATGAACAATGCAAAGAAATAGAGGAATACAATAGAATGGGAAAGACTAGAAATATCTTCAAGAAAATTAGAGATACCAAGGGAAAATTTCCTGCAAAGATGTGCATGATAAAGGGCAGAAATACAAGCTAACAGAGGCAGAAGAGATTAAGAAGAGGTGGCAAGAATACACAGAAGAACTGTACAAAAAGAGTCTTAATGATACTGATAACCATAATGGTGTGGTCACGCAGAGCAAGATATCCTGGAGTGTGAAGTCAAGTGGGCCTTACGAAGCATTATTACAAACAAAGCCAGTGGAGGTAAGGAAATTCTAGCTGAACTATTTAAAATCCTAAAAGATGATATTGTTAAAGTGTTGTATTCAATATATCAGCAAATTTGGAAAACTCAGCAGTGGGCACAGGACTGAAAAAGGTCAGTTTTCATTCCAATACCAAAGAAGGAAAGTGCCAAAGAATGCTCAAGACACTGTACAATTGTACTCATGCAAGCAAGGTAATGCTTAAAACACTAAAGGCTAGGCTCTAACAGTACGTGAACCAAGGACCTCCAGACATACAGAGGAACCAGAGATCGAGTTGCTGACATTCACTGGATAAAAGAGAAAGCTAGGAAATTCCAGAAAAAACATCTATTTGTGCTTGATTGACTCCACTAAAGCCTTTGACTGTGTGGATCACAACAAACTGTGGAAAAGTCTTAAAGAGATGGGAATACCAGACTACCTCACTTGCCTCCTGAGAAACCTATGCAGGTTAAGAAGCAACAGTTAGGACCTCAACTGGAACAATGGACTGGCTCAAAATTGGGAAAGGAATTCATCAAGGCTGTATATTATCACCCTGCTTATTTAACTTATATGCAGAGTACATCATGAGGAATGCCAGGCTGGATGTATCACAAACTGGAATCGAGATTTCCAGGAGAAAGATTGGCAACCTCAAATATACAGATGATACCATCCTAATGGCAGAAAGCAAAGAGGAACTAAAGAGCCTCTTGATGAAGGTGAAGGAGGAGAGTGAAAAAGCTGGCCTAATATTCAACATTCAAAAAAAACTAACTTCATGGCATCCAGTCCTATCACTTCATGGCAAATATGAGGGAGAAAAGTAGAAGTGACGGATTTTATTTTCTTGGGCTACAAAATCACTATGGACAGTGACTGCAGGCATGAAATAAAAAAGGCGCTTTCTTCTTGGAAGGAAAGCTATGACAAACCTAGACAGCATATTAAAAAGCAGAGACATTATTTTGCCAGCAAAGGTCTGTATAGTCAAAGCTATGGTTTTTCCAGTAGTCATGTAAGGTTGTGGGCATTGGACCATAAAGAAGGCTGAGTGCCAAATAACTGATGCTTTCGATCTGTGGTGCTGGATAAGACTCTCTAGAGTACCTTGGACTACAAGGAGATCAAACCAGTCATTCCTTATGAAAATAAACCCTGAATATTCATTGGAAGGACTGAAGCTCCAATACTTGACCATCTGATGCAAAGAGCCAACTCATTGGAAAACACCCTGACACTGGAAAGGATTGAAGGCAGAAGAAGAAGGGGGTGACAGAGGATGAGATGGTTGAATGGCATCACCAACTCAGTGGACTGAACTTGAGCAAACTCTGGGAGATAGTGAAGGACAGAGGAGCCTGGCATGCTGCAGTCCATGGAGTCACAAAGAGTTGGACATGACTTAGCAACTGAACAACAACAACATGGATGTATTAACTAACATTTTACCGGTAATCATTTTGCAAAATACACCTACATCAAATCACTACCTTGTATTTGTACATCATCATATGTCAGTTACATCTCAATAAATATGGAAAAGAAGGATCAACATAAATCAAGCCTGCTTTCTGAAGTAAAAATAAGAGGTCTATTCATTATAAATTAATTCATTAGGTTCATTACAGAAAATGTAGATGAATTTTGGGAGCTAGTCTTTTGATGACATTTTTTCAGGGACATTTAATTTGACTGATAAAATCTGATTCCAAGCTTGATAAGGGAAGCCATCATTCTTATTTTTTTAGTTAAAAGATGGGTACAAAATAAAGTTGTCTGGGGGCTAATTTCACTCATTGTGTTGAACTGAATGACTCGGCAGTCTAATTGTCTTTTGCAGGGTAGAAATTCCACCCTCGTGACACTATCATTTGGTGCTAAGTTTGGGTTTATTTCTATGGAGTCAGATGTGGCTCATCTGTTTGAGTTCTGGGTTTCATGGATAATGACAGTGGCTTGGAGCACACGTTGGAAAGGCACTCGTAAAAGGTCTGTCTTTTGTAGGTAGCAACGTGACCTTAGGGAAGAGCCTCAAAGTCCCTTAGGTTTGTTTTTACTTTTGCAAAACAGGAGGAAAGACCACGTAAATTATAAGATTGGCTTCTGGCCTGGTTCTTTCTATTTGGTGGCATACTGAGGAATTTTTAATGGAAGTGTCTTTTGCATATTTTGCAGCAATGTATTCAAATGTATGAACAGTCATCAGTGATGTGGGTGAAGGGCTAAAGAATTGTATTGAAGCACATTACAATATAAAATATCCATTTGAGTCCAATAAAAATATAGGATCCCATTTAGATTTAAAGCTGTGACTACAAATGCGACCTAATCACACTTCTCTCCTTGAAGTAACTGTGTGCAGTGTAGGGGGCCTTATGTCCTGGTGTGCCTGGGAACTGTCCCAATTTAGACCTGCTGTTGTTATGTCCGGTCTAGCAATTATAGCAAGCAAAAAAGTCCCAGGTTTGGAGAACAAAGTATATGGTTACCCTGTGGACAGCAGATGAAGGAACTGTTGGTGGCTGTCTCCTGTTTGTAGATGGGTAAGATGAGACAGCAGCTATCATAGCTGATGAAGAACAGGGGAGCTATGTTTAAGGGGCAATCAATTCTGCTTCTATCTTAAGCCTATGAATATTACCCTTAAAATAAATTATGAAAACAGGCTCCTTACTGAGAAAGCTATAAAACTTAAGACCTTTACAATAGGAAATTTTTCTGCTTTTATTTTTCCCTACTTTTCTCGCAGATATTCTCTGCAGAAGTGCTGTTTTTCTTCCGGCTTAAATAGACTGGTCTCTAGGTAATTCTTTGGGAGCTCAGCCACTTCACAGTATTGTTTACCTGGTGGTTTGCTTTGAAAGCCACATGCTGGGCCGGCCGCAACTTCAGCCCCGTCTCTCTGATTCATGGCTGATGGCCTCTGCAAACAAACAGCTGTCTTGAAGACAGCAGGACCTTGAGCTACAGTAAAGTCCAACCTGTAAAAACACTGCACTTCTGCTCCACTTAAGGCTCTACAGAGAGGAGGAGCTGGTGGAGCTTTGGCCATCCATCTTGGTCCTCTGTCTGCCAGGACAGATGTCTCCATTACCATGGTGTTGAGAGATCAATGGACCTTGGAGTCAATTCCATTCCCCGCTTTTCACTAATCCTTATCCCTCCTTTCTGGTCATTCTCATTGCTTACCCGAACTTTAGTACTACTCCTTTTTATATCTTAAAAGTTTTGTGCTGTGCCCTATTTCTCAGTCATATCTGACTCTTTGTGACCCCATGGACAGTAGCCCACCAGGGGGTGGGGATTCTGAAATTTTTAGTAAAACCCAAAAGTATTTCTTTGCTCACTAAATCTGTTTATAAAGATTTTCAGTGTGTTGGGACCACAGAATACTGAGTCTGTGTATCTGTTCTAAAGTAATTGCAGCACCTTCGTGTTGAGATTAAATAAAAGGACATAAAAAGGCATCCGTTGAGCACAGTGAATATTTGTTGCATGGATAAGTGAATGAGTACAACAGTATTTTTATCCAAAATCAGAAATATTGTCTCTTTTGTTTTGAAATGGAATATAAAAGAAATGTAAAGCACCAATTTTAAATGCGGTAAGTCTTCAAGTTTGTTTTGTTTTTTTTTCAAAATTCCATTAGAAAGATTGATCTTCCAGTGATATTTAGAAAGATAAGGTAATTATTATGGAGAGGAATTTACCATTCAGATACCAGACATGGTATTTGCTTTTTGAACCTGGGTACCCCACTGTGAGTCTCAGTTCCATAATGTAAAATGGACGTAGTGATTTCTTAGATGGATTGTAAAAATTAGTCTTTCTTATATGTATAACGGAGAAGGCGATGGCACCCCACTCCAGTACTCTTGCCTGGAAAATCCCATGGACGGAGTAGCCTGGTGGGCTGCAGTCCATGGGGTCGCTAAGAGTCGGACATGACTGAGTGACTTCACTTTCACTTTTCACTTTCATGCATTGGAGAAGGAAATGGCAACCCACTCCAGTGTTCTTGCCTGGAGAATCCCAGGGACCGGGGAGCCTGGTGGTCTTCTGTCTATTGGGTCGCACAGAGTCGGACACGACTGAAATGACTTAGCATAGCATATATGTGTAAAACTTTCTTACAATGCACATGCCTAATAAATAATAGCAACTATTTATAATTATTATATGTAAAATGAAATGGTAGGAAAAAGAACTGTTGACAAAAGTGTGTAAATTCTAGATTTTGAGTGAACTGAAATTTAGTGTCCCTTCTGCAAGATTTCTCTAAACGACTCTGAATTTTCTTTCCTCCTCAATTAAAAAAAAAAAAATTAACAGTTTATAAGTTCCAGGTGAAACTATAGCATGATGCAAATTCTGACATACTGTAAAGAATGAATAATACCTTAAAGCTATAATCGTCAAGCCTTTGGGATAGTGGTAAAATATACAAATAGAGGAATGGAACAGAATAGGAAGTCTAGAAGTAGACCCAAACAAATATTACAGCCAACTGATCTTTTCTGACAAAGGAGCAAAGGCAGTACAATGGAGAAAAGACTGACATTTCCACAGATGGTGCTGGAACAAATGGACATCCACATGCAAAAAAATTAACCTACACACAGATCTTACATTCTTCACAAAAAATTAGCTCAAAATGGACCAAAGACCTCAATGTAAAATGCAAAACTATACAACTCCTGGAAGGTAACAGGAGACAACCTAAATGACCTAGGATTTGTCAGTGACTTTTTAAATATAAATGAAAAAGAATAATCTGTAAAAAATTGAGATGTTGAATTTCATTAAAATTTAAAAATTCTGCTCTATAACATGAGAATAAGAAACTAAGCCACAGATGTGAAGAAAATATTTACAAATGATACATCTGGTAAAGAACTATTATTCAAAGCATACAAAGAACTCTTAAAACTCAATTGTAGGAAAATCAAAAACCCCAAGTAAAATGTGTTAGATATTTTGACAGATACTTCCCAAAGGAAAATATACAGATGACAAACAGGCTTATGAAAAGATACTTATGAAAAGATACATCATAAATCATCACGGGAGTGCAGATTAAACAACCATGAGATACCACTGCACACCTATTAAAATGGTAAAAATTCAAAACATGGGCAACACCGAATGCTGGTGAATATGTGGAGCCACAAAAACACTTATTCATTGCTGGTGGAGATGCAGGTTGCCACAGCCACTTTGGAAGACCATTTGGTGGTTTCTTACAAAACTAAACCCACACTGACCATATGATCCAGCAGTCACACTTCTTGGTGTTTACCCAAAGGAGCTGAAAACTTATGTCCACACAGAAACCTGCACATGGGTATTTACAGCCACTTTATTCCTAATTGTCAAAACTTAAAAATAATGAGAATGTTATAAAATGTCAATAATGAGTAACTTCCCACACTATACATAGTATCTTACATGGTAGGCTGTGGATTAATAGAGTTCTTGCATTAGGAAACAAAACGATAATAAACTTAAAACAGAAATCTCAAATTTGCTAACCTTGGACAAAATACTGGAGAGTGCTTTGCATTGCATGTGGGTAAATACTCACAGTTCTGTTGAGGGGTTTTCAAATGGGAGGGGGGCAGTCCAGTGGATGTCTCAGTCAGCTGTGGCGGGGGGGGGGGGCGTATTCCAAATAGGTTTTTGTAATCAAATACCTGTAAGTTAACTAACGTTTGCAATGTTCAGTATTCACTAGACTTAAGTTTATTCCATGATAACATCACTGCCACTCTCAAAATCTAATTTTATTTGGTTTTATTAAAGGATGAATACAGTTGTAGGGAGGTGAAGAGAATTACACATAGTTGCCCAAAGCTGATTTTATCTTTGCTAGGGCTTGTACAAAGCAGCCTTTAGTATGCTTTCCTGCTATGTGATGTAATTCAAATTCTTAAAAAAAATGGATAACTATATTTTTATTTTATAAATTAGCAAATGTTGAGGTTTTAAAGTGGGTGACTTATTTGAATGCATTAATTTAAAAAAATTATTATCACATTTTCTTAAAATCACAGTCAGCTACATTGTCTGTGTGTGTGTGTACATGTGTGTGTGCATGTGTGTGTGTGTGTACACATGTGTCTGTGTGTGCGCATGTGTGTGTGTGCGTCTGTGTGTGTGTGCCCATGCACGGATGCTGAAGGGCCATCTTCAGTATCATGGTACTTCTGTGGCTGCTCTTCTGTCTCATCCACCATATCAGTCTCAATGGGGAGAGGTTAAAAACTTCTGGTGTGCAATCTAGTTTATAATTTCCCTTTGAATATAAATAAGCATTTAAAAACTGATGTTTCAAAATAAAATGTTCACAGTCTACCTGAATGAAGTGGTGGCTTCATTTTACATGTAACTATGATAAAGGTCTGCATATTTTCTGTCTTAACAAAAATAAATAATTACAATGAATATTGCTATTAAGTATCTGTTTGTGTACTTTGGGCACTGGGCTGTTTTATGTGACCTGTAATAAGTGAATAAAACAACCCTAGAAGGTAGATATTGTCATTAGTATTTCAGATATTAGGAAATTAAAGTTTAATACTATTTTATTTGGTTACTAATTCCTCTTAATTTTAAAAAAAGGTAGGAGGCAGTTATAGTAATTAAAACAATGGCTAAAGAGACTATATAACTTGAATATTGTCAGAAGGAATTTGAATCTATACTTTATATGGCTTCAAGATCAATACACTCTGGGATTATCTTGACTCTGCTGTTCTTTCATTTCTCTGGGAAGGCGGTCTTCACCCAGATCATAAGCTGGGATGCCTGGGTTCCAGTCTCATTATTAGCAGAGCCATAACTTACAATCTTCTCTGTCTGGAGCAGACCTCAAATCAACTTTGTGATTCATTATGCGACTCTCTGAGAGAGGTATGATCAATAATTGCAACATCTATTGGTTCCTATTTTCCCTCTTTATAACGGTAGCAACGGTGTTCAATTGTTTGGGCTGAGACGCCTGAAGCCCACCTCCAGGTCTCACCAGCAGCCATGTGGCTGTGCGTCCTCACTGGCCCCCAGGCACTGACTCTCACATCCCCACAGGGATGACTCAGAACGAACACTCTTCAAGGCGCTCGTCAGCTCACGTGGACCTCATCCCACCCACCCAAAGATTCCCCCAGAAGAAGCTTTCCTGAGGAAAACACAGGGAGACTTAAAATAAGAAGGGGATCAGAAAGTGAGTGTGTGTGCGTGTGTGTGTGTGTGTGTGTGCCTGCATGCGTGTGTGGTTGTTGCTGAAGTCTAGGGCAGTGATGCTGGAGAAGAACAGGAGGACGAGATCACAGAGGGCCTTCCGGATGTTGTCAAAAAGTAGATTTAGAGGCACAAGAAATCTCTGGAGCCTGTGAAACAAGGGTGAAGGCCTGATCGGATTAAAATTGTAGAGCTGTAATGAAGAATTTGCAAATTAATGTCCTATACCAAAAACACTTCACGTCCAATAAGAAATGCTGAGTTAACAACAACAAGAAAAGGAATCACTCAGATTGTCTCATATACTAAGCTTCATTTTACCAAAATAAACTCCAATTAATCCTAGTAATAGACTGAATTAGTAACATAAAAATCATGAGAATATTATGATTAGAGTATATCACAGATATATAAGCAGACATTAACAGGGTATCTATTTATTTGTCTTCCACCAGATAAAAGAAAATTATTATTCTGAAGGGTGATAGTACTGGAGAAAAACGTTCACATATTTTACAAGAACATCCAGAGAAGAGATTTTTAGTTTGTCATTTTCACTGCTAAAAGGAGTGAAAAAGAGAAATGAAGTTATTCCTTCAACTAAAGCAATCTTAAATATGCCATTGTGATGCAAATAGCATGTAACATAAAACTAAAATTGGGTCAGAACAAGTCATAAATGGCTTTTATATGGATTCTAGAAAATTGTGCCTGAAAAAAGGATGGCTGCTTGCTTGGCTGGAAGGATAGACTATAGATTGCTAAACCCTATTCTTAGTGTACTGAATACATGATGACATGGATGTAAATAGTAGATCAATCTGTAAATACTTCTACAGTTTATCAGAGGATCCTGCTTATTTCACAGGCTTCCCAAGTGGGACCAGTGGTAAAGAACCTGCCTGCCAGTGCAGGAAACATAAGATGTGGATTTGACCCCTGGGTTGGGATGATCCTCAGAGGAGGGCATGGCAACTCACTCCAGGATTCTTGCCTGGAGAATCCCATGGACAGAGGAGCCTGGCAGGCTACAGTCCATGGGGTGGCTCACAGAAATTACCACTGTATTCTTTGCATGATATATTAACTTAATGCAACTAAGATCTTTTAATTCTTACAGATCTTTAAAAAAATAACATATGAATTAGCCCTTACAAAAAGTACAGATAACTATATGAGATCACTTTTTCCAATGTCAGAAACCTACAAAGAGTTGTGAAATGCTTTTTATATGTACATCTGCACGACAAAGCTGTAAAGATTTTCCTGGGGCTGGCAGGGGATGTGTGTGGAGAATTTCTTACATAAACTTGGATTTTTACTTAAAGCTATGACATTCCCAGATATATGATTAGAGTATCTTGCTTGGATGTCACATGGTGTATACTTTTTCATATGCCTTTCAAACTGACAATTCAAACTACAAAATAGGTGATTTAAACAGGAAAATTGAAGTCCCTGTAAAGTATTATAGTAATAATTGCAATATACAGTGTTCACAAAATATGGTGCTTTCCATTTCCAAAGCACTTTACTAATTAATCTCAGCTTATCTCCTTGACTTTCCATATATTTTTCACTTATTTTAAAACATAACTTGCTTTTCTTTCTGGCATAACAACTAGTTAGTAATTGTCTCCATCTGCTTCCTCTTTATGAAAATAATGCAAATGCATCGAACCCAAGGGATGTGACCAAATCAGTACTGTAACAAATAAATAGAATCATTTGCTGTAATTAAATTATCTAATTTAATCCAATTAGTGCAGCAATTAATTTGGAGAGATTAGTTTAAAAAATTGGTGAATGCTTCTGAAATTAAATATCATCATTATATATCATTGAAGATTTATACTAAGGCTGTTCCATTTTGCATTCAAGACAAGAGAGTAAGAGTAAGTAAGGGAAACAAAATTGTCCATTATAAACCTAAAAATGTATGCTAAATCAGAAAGAAAAGATTAAGAATCTAGAAAAAACAACAAGAATTTGTAAAATATGTTTCTTTCATTCTTTAGCATTTGAATTAAGCTTTATTTCCATAATTTGAATTCCCTTATGTCATGATTAATACAGCTCATTTGAATTCCCATGAAAAATCTTATAAATCCTGAGATTATGAATGAGAACATTTTCACAGTTTCTTTGCCTTCTATATACAGGCCACATAAGTAGCCAAGATTTAAGATTTAGGATTATAAACTGAAATGGCCTTCAGGAGGTAAGCAGATCTTGGGGTTCTGGTCAATGGGGTTCACTCCTCTTCTGCACAGGGCAGCCACCAGCCAGCTATTCCTGCAGACGTCAGGCATGACTGCAGACCCAGCATTGCCAAGCCTTCCTGCTTTTAAAATAAACCAGAATCTATGTTTTCTACATGGAAATCTATGAGCTAAAAAGGAGATTGGCTCTGCAAAAGACCCTTTGAGGAGGATGAAAAGACAAGCTACAGATGGATAGAAAATATTTTCAAACCACATACCCAACAAAAGATTAGTATCTAGACTACAGAACAAATGCTCACAACTCAACAGGAGAAAAAAAAATAGAAAATGGGCAAAATATGTGAACTAACATTTCACTGGAGATTTAATACAAATGGCGAATGAGCAGGTAAGACATTTACCATCATTAGCCATTAAGAAATGCAATTTAAGACCATAATAAGATATCAATGGCTACTTATCAAAATAGCTCATTAAAAAAAAAAAGTGTTAACACCAAATGCTGGCAAGCATGCTGAGAAACTGCATCACATATATGTTGTTTTGGGGACATAAGATGGTACAGCTGCTCCGGAAATCTGTTTGGCAGTTTCTTATAAAACTGACGTGCTATCATATGATCCAGCACTTACTCTCCCAGGACTTTATTCAAGAGAAATGAAAACCCATATTCATGGGAAAACTCTTCATTTCACAATGTCAATAAGAGTTTTGTTCTTAAGAGCAAAAATTGGAAGCACACCCAGTGTCATGCAACAGCCAATGGTTAAACAGTGATATATCCCTGCCGTGGAGAATCCTATGGCAACGAAAAAGAACCAAGTACTGATACACACGACCACTCAGATGGTTCACAGGGGAGTTGTGCTGAGGGGAAAAGCTGGTCACAAGAGGTAACAGTGTACGTTCCGTATGTGTGGCACTCTTGAAATAACAAACTGACCAAGTGAACACTAGCCCAGGAGAGCATTGCAGGCAGCCTCGCGGGGGGCACTGCTGTGTGCATTGACTGTAGGACTCCACACAGGCGACGCAACTGTGCAGACCCACACTCACACACACACACACACACACGCATGAGAGCGCCCAGGGAAAACTGGTGAAGTTTGAATAAGCTCTGTGGACTGTCCCAAAGTCACTTCTCCAGTTTTAAGATTATCTCACAATTAGGGAAATCAGGTGAAGGTACAAGGCCTCCTTGTAGATTTTACTACAGTTTCCTGAAAATCTATGATCATTTCAAAATAAAGTTTCTTTTTGTTGTTGGTGGTATTGTTAAAAAAGAGACTGGCAACCCAGAGACAATGTGGAGGATACACGATAGGTGTGCCAGTCTTTAGAGGGTCACCTGTGAAGCAGGTAGGTGTGAGTGCACCAGCTTCTTACCTGAACCTGAGTGCTTGAGAGTCCCCTGAATAACTGAATGAAGATGGGCATCTCCCCTCCTCCCTCCGTCGAAATAAACAGGCAGAAACCACGCTTCTCCTCACCTTTCCCATGAATGCACAAACTGCTTCTCTTAAAATCAACATAAATTATCAGCACTAACACCATTGATCAACATCAGTTCATTTATCTCTGAATTTCTTCTTCAGTGAGGCAGGGTTATCAATCTGGATAGACTGTCACCCTGAAAGCTGAAAGTCAAGTTCAATTTTACAATTCTGTGATTCTATGAAAGGACTTAATCTGAAAGTATTTTCAGTATTCTCCTCTCACCGTTAAAAATGTGTTTTAAATAAAATGATGAGGCTTAAGGACTGTGCATCTTTTCTGAATTCCGCTTGATGTTCTGAGTACTTCTTGGTTTTTAAGTCCAGACTTCCCTATCTATCTTTATATCAGGGCTAATTAATTTAACTGGCAGACTTAGTTGCCTTGTGTATAGAATGGAAGGTTTTAATTTAATTCATAAAGGAGCTACCATGATTAATTAGTTTAATCTTTAGAGCTTCTGACTGAAGTTGCTCAGTAGCAAACATTTGATCATAGAAGATAATTAAATTACAATGAAATAGTAATAGCAATTTACTCTCCTAACAGCTACTGGAATTAGGTACCTGTGTTGACACACAACACCAACAGTCCCACAGTTCTCTACAGTTTCAGAGTGTTTTTTATCCACTTATGTGGGAAGATTAAGTTATTTTATAAAATTTAATAAAAATGTGTGTGATATGTTGGGTTTCTAAAAGGTAAGTGATGGAAATGCTAAGATATATACTGCTCTTTCAAGTCTGCTATAATCTGTAGGGTGTTTCCCATTCACTTTTTGAAATAAAAGGACAAACCTGTAGTCATTTTGCACACCTTTAGTTAATTGATTATCCTCTGTAAATATATGCTGAACCCATTTATAAAGGATTTTACTTTCTATTGCGTTTACAGCACAACTGAACCAAGCTATATCTTGCTTCCCATATTTTAACAGATTCTTTTTTTCTGGTTACTTAAGAAATTACGTATGTAAATGATGTGATAAATAATTGATGAACCTCCTAGCTTTGCTTCTAGTCACCAATGATGCCATTCTTCCCAATGTATCTAGATAGCAGTTCTCTTCCCAGCAAGATTTTCCTTGGCATTTTAAAAGATATTTTAGCTCCTGCAGTGACAAAGGCCTATTTAGAAACTGCAAGCATAATTTACTTACCTGATTTATGAAGCAATTTGTACAACCTACTATATTCATGCTAGATGGGAATGGATCTTTGTTAAGAAAACAAGGTTCTTTAACAATTGCAAAACTTCATATTGTTGCATTTTATGATGAAACAAAGCAGATAGGGGCAATTATCCTTTGTGTTTTATTAAACCTTGATAGAACTGTTAGAGGTTAATGGAGCTATTATTTTTTCCACTGTCAAAACCTGCTTTAAAGCAAGATCAAGAGCACTCAGTGCCAGAAATCCAGCATAGAGCACAGCAGACGTGCCTTGTTTTAGCAGTTTTACAAATCACTTTGGTCTACCATCATTCAAATAAATCACCCATTAATACTAGAGCAATAAAGTCCCCTAAAAACAAATGATGATGGGTGACATTTCCAGCAATGTAGTAACAAGCTTAGTGACCATAAAAATATTATTGTAAAACAAAATGTGTGCTCTTTTTTGTAACTGGATAAAGCAAATCCTGTTAATTTTTAAAGACAATTCATGTGGGGATTCATAAAACAATAATATATCCAGTTACCTGGTGAAGTGTGGTCTGATGAAAATGCTGTCTGCGAGTTATTTCTGGAATAAAGTTTCCGAGGTGGAAACCACACAAAGCATCATCTATAGCTGATGAGATTGAGGGTCGTGGTATGACTTCTGCTCCCTGAGAAGCCTGTCTTAGCCCTATTAAGGGAGTCACTCGAGTTTCTTAACAGCCTCACTCCATTCTCCTCCCCTCATCCCATCTCATGACCACAGCCCTCTTCAAGCTCCAAATCCAGAGAAGCACCTGGAGAGTGGCAGGGCTGGCTTTCTCTGTGGTTCTTCAAATGCCCTTTCTGAAAGCCAGCATGTCCTAGTCATCAACTCAGTAACAAATGGATTCATCCAGCAGTGGCATAGTGGAAAATTAGAGTGTTGTATTTTCTAGCCTACTAGAGCACAGAATCCAGGCTGACAATGAGGTTTTACTACCAGACACTGTCACCTTGTTACAAAAACTTGAAAAAGACTCATTCCTCATGGTTTTAATGTTTCCTTCCGTGCAGCAGGTATAGGGATTCCAAGACTATGGTATTTTATTTTAATTGACCAGTTATTTAATTAGTTGTGCCTCATTCATATACTACATATAATTTTGGTAATAAGAATGATTTTCTCTTAACCATTGCCAAGCACATGTCTATAAATGAGAGATTTGAGGGAATCAGTCACTGACAAGGTACAATATAGAAAACACAGTGTCTTGGAAAACATGGTATCTTGACTTGCAAAGGACCTAATTTAATGTTGTTTAACATCCTGTCTATGGATTCTTACATTTTATGGGTTGACCTACTACTATTCTGAAAGCTAATAAATTTCTATTTTTACTCAATGCTCAATAAGTGTTGCTATCTTTCTTATAATGCTCCTGGTCTGATAAACATTTACATGGCTTGAATGACCAGGAGACTCATTTCCTCTAGGAAAAGAATGTATTTTTAATATCTCCATGACAGCTGTCGGTCTTTCCTCAAGGTTTTCATGCTGAAGGCATGAAGATGACATGGAGCACAAAGACCTCACTGAAGGAGAGTGTGACGTCACCTTGCCATGCTCCTTCAGGCCTCCACACAACTAGGAAAGTCAGTCATTCAATGGACAAGTCCGCACTGGCGGACAGATTCTTTACCGCAGCACTACCTGGAAGCCCATATGTATCACATACTGTGACAAATGATACAGAGAAAAGCAGAACAGGTAACCAGAGGGGTAAAGTGATCTCTGGGCAAGGTGTGCAAAAGGTATGCAGGGTGACCAGTGAGAGCCCAGGGAGCAGGTAAGCTCTGAGAAATGATGTGAAGGAAGGGAGAGATAAGGCGCCTGGGGGAAACCACCTCAGACTGAGGAGACAGAGGAACGAAGACTGAGGTGGGAGCTTTAAAAACTAGCCCCAAAGCTAGTGGACAAGGGCTGGGGCAGAACAGATGGGGAGCAGGGGTGAGGCGGTCCTGTGGGTCTCTGTAAGGGACGTGGGCTCACTTGGGCGGTGATGGGAAAGCTTCAAAGGGTTCTGAGCAGAATAATGATGAGATTCCACAGATGAGTCCTTCCGATCACTCTGGATGAAGTGTGGGGTCTTGACCGCAGGGACACGGGCATCGATAGGAATCTGGGGTGAGATAGTGAGTAATGCACCTGAGAACAGCGGTGGTTTGGGGTGAAGAGATGTGGTTGGCTTCTGACGTGGCTGGGGCAGCAGGCTGGCAGGGCAGGGATGGCGCCAGGTTCTGGGTCTTCAACAGGGAAGAGCAGTGGCCTTTGTTCAGAAGGAGAGAGATGCTTATTACACTTGCGTGTGCAAATGTTGGGTGGGCAGGTGGATGCACCAGTGTGGAAATGGAGAGAGAGGTCTAGGGCCATTAATCAGAGATGTTTCATTTTGCTCCAGCAGTGGATCACACTGAAACTGCTTTCCAAATGGTGACTATTATTGGGATGCTTTGCCTTTCCTTTATCTCTCATTTTACCCCTATCTCAAAGGGATTAATGGTTTCTTTGTTTCCCATTCCTTAGCTTGCACTAATCCCTGTTTACAGAGAGAGGATTGAAAGGAGAGTCTTTTTCTGGGCGGAGTCCATTTTTGTGTGTGATTATGTTGCTAAGTGTGGAGGCTGACAGGAATGGAAGAAATTAAGAAAGACAAGATTAACTCTTTTTTTTTTCCATTTAACACCCTGGAATGTAAGTAAAAAGGGAATATTACATACTACTATATTCCATTTGCTCTTAAATTAT
The DNA here is from genome assembly GCF_032452875.1 of Bos javanicus. Taxonomy (NCBI): domain Eukaryota; kingdom Metazoa; phylum Chordata; class Mammalia; order Artiodactyla; family Bovidae; genus Bos; species Bos javanicus. Next base: position 3,243,703 of record NC_083894.1, read on the forward strand.
CCCAAACATAAGAAGACAAGGACTGAATGTAGTGATTTTAGTGATAAGCGGATAACACAGTGTGACCCAGCACAGCTAGGACGGTCATTTATAAGGACGTATTTTAGAAAGTGGATTAATGAGCCACACCATGTTAAGAAGCTAAATCAAATATTACATTGTTACAACTGCATCTTTAACTGTACAATGTAGCTAAGGCATCATTTACACTGTTGCCCCAAAAAATGGAACTACAAAACTCGTAAAATGTGCCCTTCCAAATAACTGTGTCTGAGGCAAAAGAGAAAGACAACATATTATAAAAGACAATATTTGATCAATTGTCTTTCATTAACAGGACTATTTGGCAATTTTGAATAAATATCATTCTGTTTCACTTCAGATATTTTTTCAGAGGTGGAAGAAAATTGATTGCCCATGGAAACCAAGACAATGAAATAAATGGCTTACAGTCAAAAGTAGAAGAATTTTAGGGTCATTAATTTCATAGTATGCTGTTGTTATTTTTTTCCCAAGGGTTTATAACACAATGCATTATATTTTCCCATTTTTCCACCATGTTTCAATCAGCTTTACATTAAATAATGGCTCTGAACCAAATGTCCTATCCTGTTTGGGTATAAACTGTTGTAACTGCAGATGCTTAATACACAGCATGTGCCATCAATTCTTCTGACTGAGTTACAACAAATCAATAGTGGATTTGTAAAGTCATTTGTCTTTAACTTTACACAGAGAGAACAATCTCTAGCTGAAAAATAACAACCAAAGCTTTTGTTTGTCCTTCTCCCTACAGAGTTCTACATTTTTGAGTTAGAAGGGCAGTAACGGATTACCTACCCTCCTGACTCTCACACTTAGGGCTGCTAACATTGTATTCTGTTGCATTGTATTCTGTAGACAAGAATGGCAAGAAGAAAAGGAAGAGGAAAGTAAGTCTACAGCTGCTGCTGCTTCTGAATCACTTCAGTCGTGTCCGACTCTGTGCAACCCCATAGACTGCAGCCCACCAGGCTCCCCCGACCCTGGGATTCTCCAGGCAAGAACACTGGAGTGGGTTGCCATTTCCTTCTCCAATGCATGAAAGTGAAAAATGAAAGTGAAGTCGCTCACTCCTGTCCAACTCTTAGCGACCCCATGGACTGCAGCCTACCAGGCTCCTCTGTCCATGGGATTTTCTAGGCAAGAGTACTGGAGTGGGGTGCCACTGCCTTCTCTGAAGTCTACAGCTACCACCATGTAAGGTACCAAGCGCTTCCAATCCCAGAATAAAGAGGAGCCCCCGACATTATTCAGTGATGCAAAGCAGATGGGAAGGAGCTGACTGAGTTATCCCAGGTACCCTTCTTGCTGTGTGCTGCCCAGTAATGCTGGGATCTTTTAAAGCTTTAATTAACTAGATACTTACAGCATTCTGCAGAATTAATACCTTGATTATCTTTGGGGTTTCCTGCAAACATTGTTAGTTAATAATAAATGAAACTGATGAAAAACTAAATTTGTAAGTCATTTCATTCTAAGAGATGATGTAGAAAATGGCCCTCACTCTATAGATGAGTTGAAATATCTACACAGCCTTTCAGGTCACTCCACCTTATATGGTTAAATTGATGCATGTTAAGGATTAGAGTGAATTGTTGAGGTTTAATTGGTAACATGCAGTCAGGGCAGGATGGAGGAACAAATTGACTTAGTGATTCCAGGGCAAAATCCACAAATGATTCATCAGATTTCATTGAGAGGCATAAAAGTGAAAATATGTAGGGTTTTTGCTCCACAACATGGATATTTTTCCTTCTTCATTTATTTAATCATCAAACACCTGTTAAGTGCTCGTTAGCTTGGGTTATATTCCATTTAATATATATTCTATGGTGTGTGTATGTGTGTGTTAGTTGCTAAGTCATGCTCGACTCTGCAACCCTACGGACTGTAGCCCACCAGGCTCCTCTGTCTATGGGACTTTCCAGGCAAGAATACTGGACTGGGTTGCCATTCCCTTTTCCAGGGGATCTTCTCGACCCAAGAATGAACCTGCATCTCCTGCATTGGCAGGCAGATTCTTTACCACTGAGCCACCCCAGAACCCCATTGTGTATGTACAACAACTTCTTGAGCAAACTCTGAAAGACAGTAGAGGACACAGAAGCCTGGCAAGTTACTGTCCATGGGGTTGCAAAAAGTTGGACGTGACTTAGCAACTGGACAACAAAAACAAATACCACTTCTTTATCTATTCATATGTCAACATTTAGGTTGTTTCCATGTGTTGGCTATTGCAAACAGCGATGGAGGGGGGATAGATGGGGAGGTTTGAATTGACTCGTACACGTTACTATATTTAAAATAGATAACCAACAAAGGCCTACTGTATAGACCAGGGAACTCTGGTCTATACAGTAAAAAAGGAAAATAATTTGAAAAAAATAGATCCAGGTATACGCATAATGCGATCACTTTGGTCTACACTGACACCAACAATACTGTCAGTTGACTATACTCTAATACAAAGTAAGCATTCAGAGTAAGAGGACAGCTGCTCGTGTCAGTCACTCCTGTCATTCTGCAAGCAAACTAGCTCCACACCTGTGACGGGCAGCAGACGCAGGCTTTGATCAGGGGGTGGGCAGGCAGAGGAGGCGGTCAACGGATAATCACACAGCCTCTGCTGTCCCATTTCTTACTCTGTGAGAAGTCTCGGGAAGAAGACAGATTCATAAACAAAAACGTCCAGGTAGAAAGAAAACTATCAAAATAGAGGTCCACACAGATGAGGTGGGCCAACAGCGAATCATAGCTGTCAGATCCCAGGCTAAACATTTCTGTATTTCCTTACATCCTTTCCCAAACCCTCAGGGGTGAGGAATTGAGATCCAGAGCAAGCTACGTTCGTTGTGCCAAGAGGGCTGTATACTTAGATTTAACCTCAAGAACATCAGAGGCTGTCGTCTCCAAGAAAAATCCCACACTCAGGGCAAACCACAAGTGAAGAAAAGTGAAAGTTAAGTGTTAGTCCCTTAGTCATGTCTGACTCTTTTAATCCCATGGATCATAGCCTGCCAGGCTCCTCTGTCCATGTAATTCTCCAGGCAAGAATCCTGGAGTGGGTTGCCATTCCCTTCCCCCGGGGATCTTCCCGATCCAGCGATCAAACCTGGGTCTCCAGCATTGCAGGCAGATTCTTCACCCTCTGAGCCACCAGGGAAGCCCAGAAATATAGAGGCCATGGCTTACTGAATGGCTTGAAAAAATAATGAGACAAGTACCAAAGACACAACGTTTAATATAAATACTGAATGTAAATAAATCAGATAATCTGTATATAAATGACTTAATAAGAGTGACAGCAACTGACATGCCTGCAGGAAGCCTCACCGTATCTATAAAATGCATGCATCATCTTTGTGCGCCCCCTTCTATTCCATCACAATGGGAAGGGGGTCACTGCTTCCTAGGAAAAGGTTGTATCCTGGATGGGGCTTTATGGGCTCTGTGTCCTGGGCTCACCTCCTGTGAGGAGTAAAACTATTTCCTAAGATCTTAGAAAACAAGGTCAGTGCTCTGGGCCCTACCTCCTTCTCTGGCAAGTAAGATCCAGGTTGTTTGAAATCTTGGCTGACCTACTATGTACAATCGTCCCTTCTTCTCTTTATGTACAGCAAATTCCTAACGGATGTGGTTGCAGAATGCCCACTCCCTGCCCTATACTGGAACAGGCAGTTATAAACACCATGCTTCATCTACTCAACAAGAATCATTACCATTTTACTTTTATAAATGATGCAACTTGGATTTGAATACAATCAACACTCTCACAGCTATTGAATCCTTGTCTCTCCAGCTTCAAAGTCTGTGTCCTCTTTTCTCTGAAGCACTTAATTTAGTTTCCTCAGACACACCTTCCGCATGAATAACATATTACCATTTATTACAAGGCTGATCTTAGAAGGCTTGCAGTTTCCTCAATTCTTCATTTGCTCTAATGATTAATTTTCAAGTCTAACAAAAACGTGGCATAATACTGCTGAGAGATAGGACGGAACGCTTTCTAATACCACTGAGTTATGACTCATTTGTCAATTTGTATTCAGATAAGGACGCAGACATACTTATTTTCTTTTTCACATTCAAGCTCCTGCTTGAATGTGGCACTAAGAGATGCATTTGATGTCTGCCTGCTCTGACCTCAGACCTCATGTCGATTTGATGGAAGGGTTCACTCAGTACATAGTTTCTCTGTTCCTATGGGCCGCTTCTGCAAGGTTTTTGTCCATAAAAAAAGTCAACTGCAAAATAATTATAAACACCACATCCCCCATTTTAGGAAACATTCTGAATTAAAAACTAACAACAGCAAAATACTAAACCTTTATTTTGAAATAATTACTTGCTTTCTTCTTGCCCTCCGGTAGTTTTCTTCCTTCATTAAGCCCGGTTCAATTTGAATAATACTGCCCATAATTATCAAACAGGGAGTATATCCTTGAGTATATACTAGAATGGAAAGAGAAACTGGGATCAAAACACCTGAGGGTGGAACGGCTACTTAATAGAGAACTCTGGAAGGTCCAGTCTCAGACAGTGGCCCATGAGGGCAGAGGGCACAGGCAGGTGGGAGATACATTTAGAATTAAGATGATCACACGGTCTCTCCAAATAGAGTGGAGTTAGTGCAGACTGTCTCTCCCAGAAAATACTTTTGAATATTTTGAAGTAGGAAAGCAGAATGAGATGCAGTGGGGAAGGCAGTTTAGAGAAGCACTTCTCCAGAAGCGCTCCCCTCTAATGGACACATTCATCCTCATACAGAGAGAGGGTGACTTACAGACAGAGTTCTTATGGCTGCTGTCCTTGCTGGGCATCACCTTGACTCCTCTTGACTTCAATTCAATTGCCTTTTTCACTGGAAGAAACAAAAGAAAAATTATTAGCTAAGACTCAGAGCAATATCGTGAAACTGCATTTTATCTTCACAGCATCTCCAGTCATAACTGCTTTCTTACCAACCCCTGGAATATGGGACATGTTCTAAGGGGTGAATGATGCAAACTAAACCAGTACAAGAGCTTGTGAATAATTAATGCAAGGCTATCTGCCAGCAAGATCGTATCTTATAATCACAGTGTTAGAAGCAAAAATAATATGTGGTGAGACTATTATCTACATCCAAACCTGCTTGCCGCCACTTTCTAATTCTGTTACATTCATGAAAAATTTTGAGGACAGATAAAAGGTATTTGTTTATTCATCTAGTCCTTTAATCACTCAAAATTTAACAAATATTCATTGGTGGGGAGCTAGTATGAGGAAATCCTGTTCTGAGTGCTTGGAATAAAATGCTAAATAAGAGGACACCAGTACTTCCAGACTCTCATAACCTATAGGCAATATAAAAATACATATATGGTATTGATTTCTAAAATTATAGTTCTCAACTGTAAATATTTCTTAATTTTTCTAAGCCCTACATCAAATATTTTAGGAAATTCTACTTGTCTGGTCATTTCTGGGGGGTAAAAAGTGGGAAGTCATTTGTGGGATGAAACTAAAAAGTGAAATTTTAATATGAAATAATTTGCTTTAAACATCAAACTTATATTTTATTAAATTAAAAAATAGCAAATATTTATGATTTACATGCTTAAATATGATTTACATATATGGACCTAGAGTACCATGAAGCTCTGTGTTCAAATTTTTGCTCAGAACCTGGTATCTACATTGCCTGTGTAAGTTACCTCAGAGCCTGTCGATTTATCTGTAAAAGGAGTGTGATGGTTAGTTTATATGTCAACTTAACTGGGGCACAGAGTGCCCAGATATCTTGTCAAATGTTTTCCTGGATATTTCTGTGAAGGTGGTTTTGGAAAGAGAGTAAGTATTAAATCCATAGACTGAGTAGAGCAGCTTGCCCCTCTCCAGGTGGCTGGACCTCATCTAATCAGCTGAAGGTCTGAATAGAAAACAACACTGACACTTTCCTGAGCAGAAGAGAATTTTTCCTGCCTGACTGCCTTCGTCCTGGGTTATGCTCTTTGCTTTGGAGCCAATTCATAACCATTACACAAGCATAATGGCAAGCTGATATTGAAAGTGAAAGTGGCTTAGTTATGTCTGACTCTTTGCAACTCCATGGACTGTACAGTCCATGGAATTCTCCAGGCCAGAATACTGGACTGGGTAGTCTTTCCCTTTTCCAGGGGATCTTCCCAACCCAGGGATTAAACATGGGTCTTCTGTATTGCAGGTGGATTCTTTACCAGCTGAGCCATAGGAGAAGCCCAAGAATACTGGAATGGGTAGCCTATCCCTTTTTCAGTGGATCTTCCAAACCAAAGGATTAAACTAGGGTCTCCTGCGTTGCAGGCAGATTCTTTACCAACTGAGCTATCAGAGAAGCCCAAGCTGGTATTATTTCTACCTAAAAGACCACTGGATTATTTTTTAAAATATTTTTTCTAATTTTTATTTTTTTAAAATAATGAAAGCATAATAACTCATTTGCAGGAGACTTGGAAAATACAGAGCAAAATTACAGATAGTTCTGCTATATACTACAATTATTTTTTTCAGTAGATAAATTAAGATTTTTAGTTGGAGTTTCTATATCAAACTCTCAAAAATTAACAGTATGAAAACAGAGAGAAGTAGAAGGATACAGTAGACCTGAAAAGCATTATGAACCAATTCAACATGATTAAGATTTATACAATGTCCACACAACATCAGGGTACAAATTCTACTCAAGCTCCCATATACTATAAACCAGGAGATATTGGAACGTATCTAGACACACAAAACAAGGTCTAAAAATTTCATGGTCTAAAGAGGTTGAAATCGTGCACTCTTTTCTCTTATCACTGTGGAACTATGTTAGAGATCAGTACATCACGAGAAATGCTGGGCTGGAAGAAGCACAAGCTGGAATCAAGATCGAAGGGAGAAATATCAATAACCTCAGATATGCAGATAATACCACTCTTATGGCAGAAAGCAAAGAAGAAGTAAAGAGCCTCTCAATGAAAGTGAAAGAGGAGAGTGAAAACATTGGCTTAAAACTCAACATTCAGAAAACTAAGATCACAGCATCTGGTCCCGTCACTTCATGGCAAATAGGGAACAGTGACAGACTTTATTTTGGGGGGCCCCAAAATCACTGCAGATGCTGACTGAAGCCATGTAGTTAAAACATGCTTGCTCTTTGGAAGAAAAGTTATGATCAACCTAGACAGCATATTAAAAAGCAAAGACATTACTTTCCCAACAAAGGGTCTATCTAGTCAAAACTATGGTTTTTCCAGTAGTCATGTATGGAAGTGAGAGTTGGACTATAAAGAAAGCTGAGCACTGAAGATCTGATGCTTTTGAACTGTGGTGTTGGAGAAGACTCTTGGTAGTTCCTTGGAAAACAAGGAGGTCCAACCAGTCCATCCTAAAGGAAATCAGTCCTGAATATTCACTGGAAAGACTGATTCTGAACCTGAAACTCCAATACTTTGGCCAATACCTGATGCGAACAACTGACTCATTTGAAAAGACCCTGATGCTGGGAAACATTGATGGCAGGAGGAGAAGGGGACGACAGAGGATGAGATGGTTGGATGGCATCACCAACTCAATGGCCATGAGTTGGAGCAAACTCCGAGAGTTGGTGATGGACAGGGAGGCCTGGCGTGCTGCAGTCCATGGGGTTGCAAAGAGTTGGACATGACTGAGCGACTGAACTGAACTGATGTTAGAAATCAGTATCAAAGGATATTTGAAAAGATCCCACATATTTTCAAGTGCAGTGCGACATTTATCAAGAGAGATCTTCGACTTAGCCATTGAAAGCCTCAAGAAGGTTAAAAGAGTGAAGAAACACAGAAGATGATTACAGAGAAGAAAGCATTTAAATGAGAAATTAATGTCAAAGAAACTTAAAGTATTCTTGATTTTTAAAAAATATTCTTATTTGCATGATCTCTTTGTTTCCATGACTCTGCATGTTTAGCTGAACCCAGGAGTGATGAGTGGAATGTTTCCTTCTTCACATAATACAACAGGGTCTGGCCTTGGATTTTGAATCCTGGTCCCAATCATCTAGTCATGTGGCCTGACAAAACATTTAAACGTTGTATATGTGTGTTGTCAAATCTTTGCACATGAGCATGAGTTCTTCTGCTGTGCATTTCACAAGGGAAATTGGAATGGTGAAGGGACTTTACACACCTTGAGAGTTCACTGAGGAAGTTAGTCCTGTGTGGTAATGTGGTTCTAACTGATCATTCTGACCAGCGCCACGGCTAGACGGTGGGACTCCTGAAGTGGACAGCACTCCTGGCGGACACGGGGTGCCCCCCACTGATGGCCCCACATGGAAGGAGTGGCCAGTGGCGGCTGCTTGCTGCCAGTGCCCTCAGGGGACCCTCAGGGACAGACTGCCAGGGCCCATGTCTTCAGGGACAGATCATGTCAGGGACCACCCCATGGTCCCTGGGATGGGGTACTCTATCCCCATGGGATGGAATACAGTTCCAGAACTGTTTCCAATGGCCCTGGTGTCACTGAGGCCATCTGAATGAACCCTCGTGCAGCCCCCTGGCTCCCTCTGCCCTTGTTGCTCTGTATCCTCCCGTCCACAGGAGTCATTCCACAGGATGCTCCCCAGTAGGCATCCCCACCTCGCGTCCACTGAGAACACCCTTCCAGAGAACTATTCATCTCCCTGCTCCCGCCACGTCTGCCTTTCATGCTCATCCGCATCTCCGTGTCCTGGAGACAGACAGCACAGCAAACAGAAGCCACATCAGGAACCCACTGTCCCTGCTGAGGAGGCGTGGTCTCTGCATCATGTTTCCCCAGAGCAGGGCTTTGCTCTGAACCAGGAAGCCTCGATGTCTCTCCTATGACACCCAACTTTCTGTGCTGAAACAACTCTATCTTGAAGTTACTCAGGAGAGAGAAGACAAATGCACAATAAGTAACGAATGGGGCAATCGATGCAAGATAATAAAGAGCATAAAACTCAAAACAAATGTCACCCAAAATAAACAGATAAAACAAACAGGACTTGATGCTTTCAGAAAATTTAAAAAAAAATGAGTAGCCTTCAGGGTGCAATAATAGTATCTGAATATGTAAGACTTTAGTGAGAGTATAATAAATTTTGTAATTTTGCAAGTAACTCTATGTAGCTGAGTGAAGCTAGGGAATTCACCAGGGAAGTTTATTTGTTTTGTTTTTCCCAGTATAATGGAAACTGTTGTACTTGCTCCCCTCCTCTGATTTCTGGCTGGTTTTAATACGTCCTCTTACTGGACAGCCCTGGTTCTTGGCAATGTTGTAAAGAAACGGAAGAGACCCTCTTCAAAGGGTCTCTCCCATCATCACCCCTGAGGCCCCTCCCATCATCGACCCAGATTCCGCCTCCCTCCCTACCCCTCAGGAGAGATTTCCACTTTACAAGCAGCAGCCGTGAGGAAGAGGGTAGCTCAGGCAGACAGTCGCATCCTCAGAAAGACCAGGGACCCAAAACAAATTCCTCCATAGCCCTGTTCTTTCCCATGAGTGCCTAGACAACTGGTTCTCAAAGCTTGGAAAGAGTGGTAGAACACTCTTCCTGAGTCATAAAAATCCTAAGTTGCTAAATGCAGAGGCAGAAGTTGTTGAGAAACCTCACAGACTACGGAGGAAACTGTTTCACATATGTACACACATCAACCGCTGACAAATCTAAAGAAGCCAGGGTTTGGAATTAAAAATATAAGCCCTGTGTATTGGTCATATTAGTAACGCAGAGCATTATTGTAATTTTACTAAAATTTCTTCAGGCTAAAAGATTCCATCTAAGTGGCTTATCAAAAGAATATTTACTATTGTTGATAACAATAATAGTGAAATCCTTGGAAAGGCTTTGTATTGCAAGAGCTCACTACACACACACACATACACACACACTTTCACATTTATGTTACATATTATATAATTTATGCTATATTTATATATATACATTACTTACTATGTACTCATATATGTAAATGTTTACATATATTATTATTGCATACTTAAATATTTTGCACATTTACTATATAAAATAAAGTCTAAAATATTTTTGTATATAAAGTACATAAATTAATCTATTGAGCTTTCTTATGGTTAAAAATGTTCTTGTTATCTAACATTTGCCTTATAATTATTTAATCAAAGCTTTCTATTACATTTGATAAGTAAGCAATTATAGTCCATAAGCTATTAATCTTTTATATTTACATTGTCTTTTTATATTATCACATTACTAGCTATGACATTTCAAACTCCATTATTTATGTTAACTTCTTTTTTGGGGGGGTTATTATTTTGTGTTTGTTTGTTTTCTGTCAAATCTCAACATGACTCAGCCATAGGTACACATACACTTGTTTCCTTTTGAACCTCCCTCCCCATCCAACCCCTCTAGGTTGATACAGAGCCCTTGTTTGAGTTTCCTGAGCCATACAGAAAATTCCCGTTGGCTATCTATTTTATACATGGTAATGTAAGTTTCCATGTTACTCTTTCCATACATCTCACCCTCTCCTCCCCTCTCTCCATGTCCATAAGTCTATTCTCTATGTCTGTTTCTCCACTGCTGCCCTGTAAATAAATTCTTCAGTACCATTTTTCTAGATTCTGTATATATGCATTGCTGCTGCTAAGTCACTTCAGTCGTGTCTGACTGTGCGATCCCACAGACGGCAGCCCACCAGGCTCCCCCGTCCCTGGGATTCTCCAAGCAAGAACACTGGAGTGGGTTGCCATTTCCTTCTCCAATGCATGAAAGTGAAAAGTTAAAGTCAAGTCGCTCAGTCGTGACTCTTCACGACCCCATGGACTGCAGCCTACCAGGCTCCTCCACCCATGGGATTTTCCAGGCAAGAGTACTGGAGCAGGGTGCCATTGCCTTCTCCAATATATGCATTAGAATATGATATTTTTTCTTTCTGACTTATGTCACTCTGTATAATAGGTTCATCCACCTCATTAGAACTGACACAAAAGCATTCACTTTTTATGGCTTAGTAATATTCCTTTGTGTATATGTACCAAACTTCTTTATCCATTCATCTGTCGATGGGCATCTAGGTGGCTTCCATGCTCTACCTATTGTAAATAGTGCTGCAGTAAACAGTGGGGTACATGTGTCTTTTTCAACCCTGATTTTCTGAGTGTATATACCTAGGAGTGGGATTGCTGGGTCATATGGTGGTTTTATTCCAAGTTTTTAAAGGAATCTCCATACCAACTCCCATAGTGGCTGTATCGATTTACATTCCCAGCAACAGTGCAAGATCATTCCCTTTTTTCCACACCATCTCCAGCATGTGTAGACTTTTTGATGATGGCCATAGTGACTGGTCTGAGGTGATATCTCATTGTAGTTTTGATTTGCATTTCTCTAATAATGAGCAATGTTGAACACATTTTCATGTGTCTGTTAGCCATCTGTATATCTTCCTTGGCGGAGAAGGCAATGGCATCCGAATCCAGTACTCTTGCCTGGAAAATCCCATGGACACAGGAGCCTGGTAGGCTGCAGTCCATGGGGTCGCACAGAGTCAGACACGACTGAGCAGCTTCACTTTCACTCTTCACTTTCATGCATTGGAGAAGGAAATGGCAACCCTCTCCAGTGTTCTTGCCTGGAGAATCCCATAGATGGAGGAGCGTGGAAGGCTGCAGTCCATGGGGTCTCTGAGGGTCACACACAACTGATCGACTTCATTTTCACTTTTCACTTTCATGCATTGGAGAAGGAAATGGCAACCCACTCCAGTGTTCTTGTCTGGAGAATCCCAGGGACGGGGGAGCCTGGTGGGCTACCATCTGTGGGGTCACACAGAGTCGGACACGACTGAAGTGACTTAGCATAGCGTAGCATAGCATATCTTCCTTGGAGAAAAGTCTGTTTAGGTCTTTCTCCCACTTTTAGATTAGGTTGTCTGTTTTCCTGGCATCGAGTTATCTGAGCTGCTTGTATGTTTTGGAAATTAATCCTTTGTCAGTTGTTTCATTTGCTATTATTTTCTCCCATTCTGAGGGTTGTCCTTTCACTTTGCTTATAGCTTGCTTTGCTGTGCCACAGATTTTAAGTTTAATCAGATCCCATTTGTTTACTTGTGTTTTTATTTCCATTATTCTAGGAGGGGGGTCATAGAGGATCTTGTTTTGATTTATGTCATTAAGTGTTCTGCCTATGTTTTCCTTTAAGATTTTTATAGTTTCTGGTATTAGCTTTATGTCTATAATCCATTTTGAGTTTAGCATTAAGTATGGTGTTAGGAAGTGTTCTAATTTCATTCTTTTACATGTAGCTGTCCAGTTTTCCCAGCACCATTTACTGAAGAGGCTGTCTTTGCCCCATTGTATATTCTTGCCTCCTTTGTCAAAAATAAGATTCCCATAGGTGCATGGGTTTATTTCCAGACCTTCTATCTTGTTCCATTGGTCTATATTTCTTTTTTTTTTTTTTTTTGTGCCAGCACCATACTGTCTTGATGACTGTAGCTTTGTAGTATAATCTGAAGTCAGGAAGGTTGAACCTTCCAGCTCGATTCTTCTTTCTCAAGACTGCTTTGGCTATTCAGGGTCTTTTGTGTTTCCATACGAATTGTGAAATTTTTGGTCCTAGTTCTGTGAAGAATGCCTTTGATAATTTGATAGGGATGACATTGAATCTGTAGATTGCATTTGGTAATGTAGTCATTTTCACAATATTGATTCTTCCTACCCAGAAATATGGAATATCTCTCCATCTGTATATGTCATCTTTGATTTCTTTCATTGATGTCTTATAATTGTCTGTGGACAGGTTTTTTTTTTTTTTTTGTCTCCTTAGGTAAGTTTATTCCTAGATATTTAATTCTTTTTGTTGCAATGGTGAATGGGATTAATTCCTTAATTTCTGTTTCTGATTTCATTGTTAGTATATAGAAATGCAAGTGATTTCTGTGTATTGATTTTGAATTCTGAAGCTTTGCTAAATTCACTGATTAGCTGTAGAAATTTTCTGATACCATCTTTAGGGTTTTCTATGTACAGTATCATGTCATCTGCAAACAGTGAGAGAGTTTTACTTCTTCTTTTCTGGTCTGCATTCCTTTTATTGCTTTTTCTTCTCTGGTTGCTGTAGCTAGGACTTCCACAACTATGTTGAATAATAGTTGTGAAAGTGGACACTATTGTCTTGTTCCTGATCTAACGGGGAATGCTTTCAGTTTTTCACCATTGAGAATAATGTTTGCTGTAGGCTTATCATATGTGACCTTTACTATGTTGAGGTAGGTTCCTTCTATGCCCATTTTTTGAAGAGTTTTAATCATAAATCAGTCCTGAATTTTTTCAAAGGCTTTTTCTGCATCTATAGAGATTATTGGAGAAGGCGATGGCACCCCCACTCCAGTGCTCTTGCCTGGAAAATCCCGTGGATGGAGGAGCCTGGTAGGCTGCAGTCCATGGGGTCGAGAAGAGTCAGACACAACTGAGCGACTTCACTTTCACTTTTCACTTTCATGCATTGGAGAAGGAAATGGCAACCCACTCCAGTGTTCTTGCCTGGAGAATCCCAGGGACAGGGAGCCTGGTGGGCTGCTGTCTATGGGGTCACACAGAGTCGGACACGACTGAAACGACTTAACAGCAGTAGTAGCAGCAGCAGAGATTATCATGTTTTTTATCTTTAAATTTGTTAATATGGTGTATCACATTGATTGATTTGCATATACTGAAGAATCCTTGCATCCCTGGAATAAAACCAACTTGATCATGGTGTATGACCTTTTAGATGTGTTGCTAAATTCTGTTTGCTAAAATTTTGTTGAGGATTTTTGCATCCATGTTCATCAGTGATATTGGTCTGTAGCTTTCCTTTTTTGTGTTGTCTTTGTCTGATTTTGGTATCAGGGTGATGGTGGCCTCATAGAATGAGTTTGGAAGTGTTGCTTCCTCTAAAATTCTTTGAAAGAATTTTAGAAGGATAGGTATTGTCTCTTCTCTAAATGTTTGATAGAATTTTCCTCTGAAGCCATATGGTCCTGGGCTTTTGTTTTTTGGGAGATTTTTGGTCAGGCTTCCCTGGTGCCTCAGATGGTAAAGCATCTGCCTGCAATGCAGGAAACCTGGGTTCGATCCCTGGGTTGGGAAGATCCTCTGGAGGAGATGGCAACCCACTCCAGTATTCTTGCCTGGAAAATCCTATGGATGGAGGAGCGTGGAGGTCTACAGTCCATGGGGTCGCAAAGAGTTGGACACGACTGAGTGACTTGACTTTCTTTCAGGTTCTTTCTGATCACAGCTTCAATTTCAGTGCTTATAATTGGGTTTTTCATAATTTCTATTTCTTCCTGGTTCAGTCTTGGAAGATGGAACTTTTCTAAGAATCTATCCAGGTTATCCATTTTATTGCCATATAGTTGTTCATAAGATCTCTTACAATCCTTTGTATTTCTGCATTGTTTGTTGTAACTGCTCCTCTTTAATTTCTAATTTTGTTGATTTGATTCTTCTCTCTTTTTTTCTTGATGATTCTGGCTAAAGGCTTGTCAATTTTGTAAGAACTAGCTTTTAGTTTTAGTAATTGTTACTATTGTTTCCTGCATTTCTTTTTCATTTATTTCTGCTTGGATCTTTATGATTTATTTCTTTCCACTATTTGGGGTTTTTGTTGTTGTTGTTGTTCTTCTTCTTCTTTTTCTACTGTTTTAGGTGTAAAGTTAGGTTGTCTATTCAATGTTTTTCTTGTTTCTAGAGGTAGGATTGTATTGCTATAAACTTCCCTCTTAGAACTGCTTTTGCTGCTTCCCACTCCAGTACTCTTGTCTGGGAAAACCCATGCATGGAGGAACCCAGTAGGTTGCAGTCCATGGGGTCGTGAAGAGTCGGACACGACTGAGCGAATTCACTTTCACTTTTCACTTTCATGCATTGGAGAAGGGAATGACAACCCACTCCAGTGTTCTTGCCTGGAGAATCCCAGGGGCGGGGGAGCCTGGTGGGATGCCATCTATGGGATTGCACAGAGTTAGACACAACTGAAGCGACTTAGCAGCAGCATAGGTTTTGAATTGTCATGTTTTCATGTCCTTTGTTTCTATAAAATTTTGATTTCCCTTTTGATTTCTTCAGTAACCTGTTGGTTATTTAGAAATGTGTGGTTTAATCTCCATGTGTTTGTGTTTCTTACAGATTTTTTTTTATTTAATTGATATCTAGTCTCATAGCATTGTGGTCACAGAAGATGCCTGATATAATTTCAATTTTCTTAAGTTTACTGAGATTTGATTTGTGACCCAAGATGTGGTCTATCTTGGAGAACGTTCCACGTATACTTGAGAAGGTGTATTCTTTGGCATTTGGATGGAATATCCTGAAGATATCAATGAGATCCATCTCATCTCATGTATCATTTAAGACTCGTGTTTCCTTATTAATTTTCTGTTTTGAAGATCTGTCCATTAGTGTGAGTGGGGATTTAAAGTTCTCCTACTATTATTGTGTTACTGTCAATTTCTCCTTTTATGTCTGTTAGTGTTTCTCTTATGTATTGAGGTCTCCTATGTTGGATGCATAGATATTTACAATGTTATGTCTTCCTCGTGGATTGATCCCTTGATCATTATGTAGTGTCCTTCCTTATATATTGCAATCTTCTTTATTTTAAGGTCTATTTTGTCTGATATGAGGATTGCTACTCCAGCTTTCTTATGCTTCCCATTTGCAAGGAATATATTTTTCCATCCTCTCACTTTCAGTCTATTTGTGTCTTTAGGTCTGAAGTGGGTTTCTTGTAGACAGCATATATATGTTTTTGCATCCATTCAGCCAGTCTGTGTCTTTGGGTTGGAGCATTTAATCCATTTACATTTAAAGCAACTGTTGAGATATATATACCTATTTCCATTTTCTTAATTGTTTGGGATTCATTTTGTAAATGTTTTTATTCTCTTGTATTTCTTGACCATATAAGTCCCTTTAACATTTGTTGTAAAGCTGGTTTGCTGGTACTGAATTCTCTTAACTTTTGCTTGTTTGAAAAGCTTTTTATTTCTCCATCAATTTTGAATGAGACCCTTGCCAGGGACAGTAATCTTGGTTGTAGATTTTTCCCTTTCAATACTCTAAATATATCCTGCCATTCCCTATGGCCTACAGAGTTTCTGCTGAAAGATCAGCTGTTAAGCCTATGGGATTTCCCTTGTATGTTACTTGTTGCTTCTCCCTTGCTGCTTTTAATATTCTTTCTTTGTGTTTAGTCTTTGTTAGTTTGCTCAGTATGTGTCTTGGTGTGTTTCTCCTTGGGTTTATCCTGTATGGGACTTTTTGTGCCTCTTGGACTTGATTGACCATTTCCTTTTCCATGTTGGGGAAATTTTCAACTATAATCTCTTCAAAAATTTTTCATACTCTTTCTTTTTCTCTTCTTCTTCTGGAATCCCTATAATTTGAATGTTGGTGTGTTTGATATTGTCCCAGAGGGCTCTGATACTATCCTCAGTTCTTGGCATTCTTTCACTTTATTTAGAAGTATATTCTGCTCTTCAGAAGTTATTTCCACCATTTTATCTTCCAGCTCTCTGATTTGTTCTTTTGCTTCAGATATTCTGCCATTGATTCTTTCATTTTTTTTAAAATTTTAGTTATTTATTAAATAAAAAATACTGTGAATTTTATAAAATTTAAAATGTTACAAAGTTTAACATTTCTTTTTTTTTTTTCACTTTCTAGAGTACTTTTAATTTCAGTAATCATTTTGTTTGTCTCTGTATGTTTATTCTTTAATTCTTCTAGGTCTTTGTTAATTGATTCTTGCATTTTCCTCACTTCATTTTCAAGGTTTTTGATCATCTTTACTATCATTATTCTGAATCCTTTTTCAGGTAGTTTATCTATTTCCTCTTTATTTATTTGAACTTCTGTGTTTCTAGTTTGTTCCTTCATTTGTGTAGTATTTCTCTGCCTTTTTGTTATTGTTTTTTAACTTACTGTGTTTGTGGTCTCCTTTACCCAGGCTTCAAGGCTGAATTATTTCTTCCCTTTGCTTTTTGCTCTCCTCAGGTTGGTCCAGTGGTTTGTGTAAGCTTCCTATAGGGTGAGATTTATGCTGAGTTTTGTTTGTTTGTTTTTCCTCTGATGGGCAAGGCTGAGGTGATAATCCTGTCTGCTGAAGATTGGGTTTGTATTTTTGTTTTGTTTGCTGTTGGATGAGGCGTCCTTCACAGAGTGCTACTGGTGGTTGGGTGATGCCAGGTTTTCTATTCAAGTGGTTTCCTTTGTGTGATTTCTTACTATTTGATACTCCCTAGGGCTAGTTCTGTGGTAGTCTAGGGTCTTGGAGTCAGTGTTCCCACTCCAAAAGCTCAGGGCTTGATCTCTGTGGTTCCCTCACACTGATCAGCTTGAGAAACTCAGTTCAATTCTCCTCAGACCCCACAAGTCTTGGGTCCTTCCAACTTCATGGAGCTTCTGCAGGCTTGTGGGGGTTCAAGCTCCAGGGCCAGGGTCCTCAGACTTCAGCCATTGCCACCACCACGAGGAGAGCTGATAATGCACAGAGCTCCCAGGCCAGTTCCATTCTCCTTAGCTTAGCATTTCTTATTTGGGCCTTTCAAAGAAGACTTCCTTGTTTAAACTTCAATCAGAGATCTTTAGGAACTGCAGCATACATTTTTACTTTGTTTATTAAGTCAAGGACTTTCCTTATGAACCCTCCTGAGTCAGTTCTCAAGAACAGTGCTTCTGCTTGGTGTTCTTGGAGCCAATAGAACAGGACTGAGTTCACTTTAGAAGCAAAGGAAAGCTTTGTTCTCTGACAGCAGAATGGAGAAGCACCAGCTCACATTCTAGAGCATATCCTCTTCAGGGCCTTCACTTATTCTTGAACTGGAAAAACTAGGAGTTGTTCAGAAAAATATTCTTGGTTTATGGGTTGACTGGAAAATTTTTTGTTTTCCTTATTGGGGAAGAATCTAAACTTTTGGATTATCTCAGAGATTTCTGTTAATCTTTCTTATTCTGAAGAGGAAAATAAGTGATTTAAAAATAATATATTTTGTGGAATCCCAGTGGTTTGCATTCTTTCACTTGCTGTAAGGCTCACTTTTTTTCCCCAAGCATTTATACCATGATATTTTAGAAACACTTTCAAAATATTAATTTGCTTCATTAATTTATCCAATTATATCACCCCTTACCCAAACTGTTTCACATTTCTTCATTAGATTTTGTGTTTTATATTAGGGAAGTATCATCAAAATTCAAATCACTTTTATATTTTAAACACATTTTTAAAAACTATATCAAAGTATCACTATAGTTATATAACTTAATTACTAAATATCTGAATCTGGATCCACTTTCCTATTCTCTGTTAATTATTATAAATGCAAAGTTCATGTTGATGCTGATAAAAGTCTGTGTAATCCCAGGATCTTAGGGCTGTTATCACAGATGGTGAAGTCATTTTCCATCTATGACCAGAGCCTTCACCTCCACACTAGGGCTCATCTCCTCAATGCCATCATTTTTCCTCCTTCTGCATAAACATTTTTCTTTTCTCTGCTTGATCGATTCCATTATTACACAAACATGTTGTTTCACTTTCCATCTTTATGAACCGAGACAAAGCAAATGAGCAAAAAAGCAAGCGTGTAAGCAGAGAACAACTAGACAAAACACCGTCTGGCCCACACCCCCAGCACTGCCTGGCCCTTTTCTCTCCTGTCCTGGAGCAGGGAGAGGAAACACCTCCTGGGAATCATCTTCCTTTCACCTCTCCCCATTCTCTCCTAACCTGAACACAGCCATTATCAAAGACAGCGGTCACCACCCTGCCTGTTGTTGCTGCCTCCTGTGGTCAGTTCTCCAGCTCCTCCTTGCCTGTGATGTCACCTCCCCTCCCCCATTTCCAGACCCCACACTCTCCAGCTCTCTTCTAATTCAGTGGTCATTCCTTGTTCATAAGTCTGAGTGTTGCCATGTGATGCCTTGGTATTTATTACCATATTTTTAAACTTTTCATGTATTCCCTTTAATCCAGTAGAAATACTGTAAACATCTAATAAAATATTATTAGCATTATGATATTCTTATTGACTAATAACTTTTAAAGCATTAGTGACACTTAGTCGTGTCTGACTCTGCAACTTCATGGACTGTAGCCCTCCAGGCTCCCCTGTCCATGGGATTCATCCAGGCAAGAATACTGACAGGAGTGGGTAGCCATTCCCTTCTCCAGGGGATTTTCTGATCCAGGGTTTGAACCTGGGTCTCCTGCATTGCAGGCAGATTCTTAACCATCAGAGTCGTATGGGAAGATTTCTATGTATTTTACACTCTGCTAAGTGCTTTTACACATCTTGCTTAATTTCACCACAAGTTTATAAGATTTATGCTGTTTATTACAGAGGAAAACTGAGTTACCAAGAAGTTAAATAATTTATTGTAGGTTATAGGGCTTGTGGGGGCTTCTCAAGTAGTGCTAGTGGCAAAGAATCTGCCTGCCGATGTAGGAGACAAAAGAGACTGCATGAGTTTGATCCCTGAGTCAGGAAGATTCTCTGGAGGAGGGCATGGCAACCCACTCCAGTATTCTTGCCTGGAGAATCCCATGGAAAGAAGCACCTGACTACAGTTCATTGGGTCACAAAGAGTCAGACACAACTGAACCCAATTAGTGCGCACACAAGCATAGGGCTTGTGAGGATAGAGCCATCCTGGAGCTGCTGGTCTGATTCTAGAACTGACTGGTTTATCAGGAGCTGCTGTTTCCTTCATAAACAATGCCACTTGTTTTAGCCACACTTTACATTTAAGTTTTATTTTTAAGGACAATTATTGAATTACACAAGGCAATGTTTAAGTAATTATATTAGTAAACACATATTATCAAACTGAAGTTTTCAAAATCAGGATCTGATTGACTCTTCAAAGTGTTATCTAAGAAATCTTTGAATGAACTGGTATGTTAGCTCCTTAAACAACATCGATTCATGTTAATCCTGTTATAACAAAAGGTATGTACTGAGTCACGTTGACTTAGGGGCTTCCCGGGTGGCTCAGTGGTAAAGAACCTGAGAACTGGTAAAGAACCTGCCTGCCAATGCAGGAGACACAGGTTCGATCCCTAAGTTGGGAAAATCCCTTGGAGGAAGAAATGGCAATCCATTCCAATATTCTTGCCATGAAATATTCATCCCATGGACAGAAGAGCTGCAGTGTCCATAGGATTTCAAAGAGTCAGACACAACTGAGCCCAAAGGCACATAACTCATTTTCAGTGTTGTATTTGTTTTAGGTGCACAGCAAAGTGATTCAGAAATATGTATATTTCCAGATTCTTTATCCTTGTAAGTTATTACAAAATATTGAGTCTAGTTCCCATACAGTAAGTAGGTCCTTTTTCATTATCTATTTTATATAGCATAGAAAGGAAAATACTCACCAATGTGATAATTAAAAAATGCTATCTCATTTGTATTTGCATTTCAAACAATTATTGTGCATATTCATTTACTCTGTGAGATAAATTCTCCTGTTATGTTCTCATGGTCTATATATCCCCCACCCATCCAGAGGGGACGTGTGCCATGACCCCGTGGGCTGCCCAGAGCTGCAGGTGGATGGAATCTTAGAAAGAGAACATTCCCTCCCTCCCCCCCCACACCCCCACACCTGCAACAGAACTGAAATATCAAATTGTGTGCAGTCAGAGAGCTGTGATAATGATGCATAATAAACAAGAAC
This sequence comes from Bos javanicus, assembly GCF_032452875.1. Classification (NCBI taxonomy): domain Eukaryota; kingdom Metazoa; phylum Chordata; class Mammalia; order Artiodactyla; family Bovidae; genus Bos; species Bos javanicus. Next base: position 3,264,460 of record NC_083894.1, read on the forward strand.
AGGATAGCATGCTGCTGTGACCCGGTCATGTGATGAGTACTCTCTGGCTCTCACACTGTCTTATTCTAACACTGCTGTTTCCTTCTCTCTTTAAAAAATTAATTTACTTTAATTGGAGTCTACTTTACAGTATTGTGGTGTTTTTTTTGCTGTTCACTGACATGAATCAGCCATGGGTGTACATGTGTCCCAGCATCCTGCACCCCCCTTCCACCTCCTTCCCTCCTAACTGAGCACCTGTCATGCAGAGGTGGAACTCCGGCCCTCCGAGGAGCAACAGCAGAAGCAGCCCAAGCTCCTCAGTCAGTTTACAGGAGATGAGGTTCTCATCACAGCCCTCAGCCAGCTCTGCAGGCCATTGCTCCCTTTCCTCCTTCAAGAATGTCCCCCCAGAGGAGGTGCTGTCCAGTTTCTCTCCAGCACATTCCAGTTGCCAGTGTCACTCCTCCAGGGTCACTGATATCTCTTCCGTGACCAGACAACACCATCAGATCAGGCATTTTGGAAGGCCATTGTTCAGTAAAATGAGGGTCACGTGACAGCCCAGTAGCCCCTCTGACAGAGGAGCCGTTGCTGTGGGACCTGCTGGACACCTGATCAGTCTCATCTGTGGTGCTGGCGGAGCTGAGCTCGTGAGATTTCCTCACTGGACTCAGACCACGGCAATGTTTAAAGCTTCTGAATTGTTTACTTCTGGAATTTTTCCATGTGGTGTTTTTGGACCAAGGTTGACCTCAGACAACTGAGACTTGGGAAAGTGAAACAGTGGGTTGCAGATTGGGGGGTGTGGGGCTGTTGTATCTTATTTCATGAGGAAAAAAACCCTAGGGACCATTGTCTTTACTAGTTTACTTTGCGCGAAGCTCCCTCATTGCTTAGTCTTACTCAGAATTCCTACAGTTTTTATCAGATTTTCTGATGTCTAGAACATGGACCCTTGAGAGAAACTGACGACAAAGTTTTAGGAATTGGATTCTCACATTTCATTTTTATTCTTTTTTTTTTTTTTACTTTATAATATTGTATTGGTTTTGCCATACATCAACATGCATCCGCCACAGGTGTACACGTGTTCCCCATCCTGAACCCCCCTCCCACCTCCCTCCCCATACCATCCCTCTGGGTCATCCCAGTGCACCAGCCCCAAGCTTCCTGTATCCTGCATCGAACCTGGACTGGCGATTTGTTTCTTATATGATATACATGTTTTAATGCCATTCTCCCAAATCATTTCCCCCCACTCCCTCTCCCACAGAGTCCAAAAGACTGTTCTATACATCTGTGTCTCTTTTGCTGTCTCGCATACAGGGTTGTCATTACCATCCTTCTAAATTCCCAGCAATCCCACTGCTGGACATACACACCGAGGAAAACCAGAATTGAAAGAGACAAGTGTACCCCAATATTCATCACAGCACTGTTTCTAATAGCCAGGACATGGAAGCAACCTAGATGTCCATCAGCAGATGAATGGATAAGAAAGCTCTGGTACATATACACAATGGAGTATTACTCAGCCATTAAAAAGAATACATTTGAGTCAGTTCTAATGAGGTGGATGAAACTGGAGCCTATTATACAGAGTGAGGTAAGCCAGAAAGAAAAACACCAATACAGTATACTAATGCATACATATGGAATTTAGAAAGATGGTAACAACAACCCTGTATGCGAGACAGCAAAAGAGACATTTTTATTCTTAAACCAGCCAGTTGTCCCTTCTTTGGTTGGGAAAGGTGTCCTCTTTCAGTTTGGTGTTAAAAAGAGATCGTTTGCATCTGCAAAGTCACAGGTAGGTGTTCACTGTGCTTCATGATATTAAGTTGCTGATACTCTTTGCTGTGGGATATCAGAACCTTTTCATCAAATGTCACTGAACAGCACTTTCAAATTAAAAGGAGATACTTTTATATGTGGAGCTTTTAAAACACAAATAATACGCCTGAAGGATTAGCGTGGACACACCCAAACACTTGGCTACTGCATTCATTACTAATTTAAAGTGCAATTACAGTAAAATTATTTATTGGAAGGAAGGCAATTAACCTAATCATCCCCACATAGTCAACAGATCATGGACTTGAGGGAAACAATATGCTTCCCTGTGTTTCACCTTGTCAATGAGAACCATCAGGATTTAACTTGGAATGGATTGGGAGAAAGGATTTCTTACTTAGCTTTGTAATCACTTATTGGGTTACTCTACACACTTTATTTCAGGCACTTTCCTCCAAAATGGGTGGTGGTGGTGGAGGGCACCAAGAAACGAGAGGTGAAACTTGGGGGAAAGGGAGAAGGGGAACACAGCAGTGAGGTGAGGTGAGATGTCCCCAAAACGGCTTTTCCCCTTCACTGTCTTCTGTTGAGTTCCAGGAAATAGCAGAGGCTTGTGGGTAGAATTATCTTAGATAATTGACACACTCCCAATAAAGATTGTGTATGTTTCTCCCTTAACACATTCTTTTTGCCTGTATCTCTTGTGTGAAAAGATTTCCTACCGAAGTTCCCCAATTTTCCCAGTCCAGCTACCAGAAAGCATTCCATCCTTCAGGCTGGGGAAAGTGAAAGTGAAGGTTGTTCAGTCCTGTCTGACTGCTTGCGACTATACAGTCCATGGAATTCTCCAGGTCAGAATACTGGAGTGGGTAGCCTTTCCTTTCTTCAGGGGATCTTCCCAACCCAGGGATCGAACCCAGGTCTCCCGCATTGCAGGCGGATTCTTTACCAGCTGAGCCACAAAGGATGCCCAAAAACACTGGAGTGGGTAGCCTATCCCTTCTCCAGGGGATCTTCCTGATCCAGGAATTGAACCAGGGTCTCCTGCCTTGCAGGCAGATTCTTTACTGACTGAGCTATCAGGCTGGGGAACTGTTTCATAAACAAGGTCGGGTTCAGCGGGAGGGGAGAGGGGTGCTGTCCAGCAAGCCTGGAAATCTGAGCCCCCAGTTTCACTCCTAAAATTTCCTGAACTCTTGAGCCGCAGCCTTGCATTCTGTCTCATGGATTAAGTTCAAGGGCTAGAATTTTAAGGTGCCTGATATTCTGTTTTCTCATTCTTATTCCAGGCAGATCCTGCAGAAAGAAGGAAAGTCGGTACTTAATTCAGAGCAGAGTTCCAATCTTCCCTCTCTGCTTTGTGACAAGACAGATGCTGAGAGAATTAACTCTAGCTGTTTCTTCTGAAATGTAAGGAGACTTGCAGGATAATTCTGGGAATACACAAGACACTGTGTGCACAGTGCAGAGAGAGCTTCTGGGCAGGGCTGGCAGGTAAGGCTGTATGTCCATTGTTCACACAGAACACACTCTGGTCCTCAAACTGCACAAACACTATGCATTAAATACACGTCGCTGGCTGTGAAGGAACGTCCTAGCTTTTGCCTGGGCTCTTGCCTTCCTCACTCAAAGCTCATCACTTCTGGTCACTGATGCGGAGAGAGCATCTGGGTGTCCTAGGATTTCACTCAGCTCTGACACCATCTTCCTGGAGACCGTGTCTGAGTCCACCGGTAAAGGATTCAGTCCTGTAGGACTGCCCCCTCCCCGCCACACATGTGTCGCATGTCAGTCCCAGCTTCAGGTTGTCATCTGTGCTCCTGAACAAACAATGGTAAATCAGAGCCTCTAAAGCTCCCATCCTTGGGTTTGGTTAATTTGCTAGAGTGGTTCTCAGAACTCAGAGAAATGCCTACTCAAGTCATCAGGTCATTAAAAGCCATGCATACAAATGAAGAGATACACAGGGTGAGGTCTGGGAGGGACCCATGGACTTGGGGTAACACTCCAGGTGTGGGTGTTTGCCTACCTGGGATCTCTCTGAAACCTGTAACACTGAGATTTTAATAGAGGTTTATTCAAGTTGGAGAAGGACACGGCAACCCACTCCAGTATTCTTGCCTGGAGAATCCCATGGAGGGAGGAGCCTGGTGGGCTATAGTCCATGGGGTTGCAAAGAGTCAGACATGACTAAAGAGAATGAGCATGCACACACAGGCTGGCACGATGGACCTGTAACTCTAATTGTAGTCCTCCTCCCATCTGTGGACATGTGGAGTGGTAGTCACTTCAGTCCTGTCTGACTCTGTGACTCCACAGACTGTAGCCCACCAGGCTCCTCTGTCCATGGGATTTTTCAGGCAAGAATAATGGAGTGGATTGCCATACACTCTTCCAGGGGATCTTGCCCTGGAGTGGGACTGAAAATGCCAAGCTTTTAATCACGACTTGGTCTTTCTGCTGATCAGAGCCTTTCCAGGTCCCCACCCCAGCCAGAGTCACCTCAATAGAACAAAAGAGTCTCCAAGTGCTCATCTTATAGGACTGTGTAAGGGTTTTAGGAGCTCTGTGCCAGGAACCAGGATGGAAACCAATGTATGTACTTTTTACCACCTCACACTGCCTTTCAGTCCCTCCTGTTTCACTACGGTCTGAATGGGTATGTCCGTCAAAGTTCATATGTTGAAACCTGGCCCCCTCTGTGATGGTGTTAGGGAGTGGGGCCTTAGGGGAGGTGACGAGGTCATGAGAGTGGAGCCTTCATGAGTGGGATTGGTGCCCTGATAAAAGGGACCCCAGAGAGCTCCATCCATCTCTGCCAGGTGAGGACACAGTAAGAGAAATGCTGTCTATGACTCTGGAGGCCCTCATCATATTCCAGATCTGCTGGGCCTTGACCTTGGACTTCTAGCCTCCAGAACCATAAGAAAAACAAATGTCTCTTGTTTATGAGCCACCCAGTTGACAGAACTTTGTTATAGTAGCTCAAACAGTTTAGGACATACACTGGGGGCAGTTGTTGTTCAGTTGCTCAGTCGTGTCCCACTCATTGTGACCCCATGGAATGCAACACTCCAGGCCTCCCTGCCCTTCACCATCTCCTGGAGTTTGCTCAAACTCATGTCCATTCAGTCAGTGATGCCATGCAAACACCTCATCATCTGCTGCTCCCTTCTCCTTTTGAGGGAAGTTCCAGTTGAACATTTACCCATGTCTTGCATCTTTCAGTAGGAAAAGGCTCACCCATGCACAGCTTGGCTTTGGGGTTCAATGTGAGATGCAATCATCGTCCTGTGGCTCATTGGAGATGTCACTCTGACAAGTTAATCATGTCCCAAAAGCTCAGGTTCTGGGTCTGTTTGATAAAGACAATGTCCCAGGGCAGCTGGGAAGAATGAGTGAGATAACAAGCAAAATCCCTTATGTGTGACATCTGTCCATCAAAGGTGTGCAAAGAGCTAGAAGAATACTTTGTACAGGAGCTGCTTGTGTGTGCATATTTGCTCAGTCATTTCCAATTCTTTGTGACCCCAGGGACTGTGGCCGACCTCTGTCCTCTGTCCATTGGGATTCTCCAGGCAAGAATACTGGAGTGGGTTGTCATTTCCTTCTCCAGGGGATCTTCCTGACCCAGGTATTGAACCTACGTCTCCTGCATTGCAGGCAAATACTTTACTGCTGAGTCTCCAGGGAAGCCCTCATTATGGTTAACTTGATGTAAAATGTTTGCATAAGCAATATAAGCTCCAGGATAGAACATGTGTCCTGTTGGCTGAGGAGATGAACTGTTGACAATACATTCCAGGGCTGTCATCGCTTTTATCAGAAGTAAACCATTCAATGCCCCTCACAGGTGTATTGTATTCACCGCCTGACACTCTCCAGCAGGGGTGGCACTTCACAGTGGGCGATAACTCATCATAACCATGGCCCCAGTCTTTATTCTTTCGTGCAAAGGATAGAAGCATGCTTCTCATCTGTGACCCCTGGGGAAGCTCAAACGCTGTCTAGTGGCAGGCATGTGAACTGAGCCCCGGGAAACTGATTTCAGGGAGCAGAGTTGTAAAGCCTTCAGACGCTGACCCTGTTCACAGCAGCCCTACAAGGCATGAGGCTCTGACAATGTGCTTTTGAACAACCGCAGGACCGGCTGCACACACACACACACACACACACACACACACACGCACACACCCGTTTCTTTCTGTAGCCTCTGTGCGGTTCTCAAAGAGACACTTTTCACTGGTGATGCTCATGAGTCCAGTCACTGTTCCTGCTGTTAGCAGCAGCTCCGCCCCTGGAAGGGGGACATGAGTGTGCACTGTGATGTGTGCACCCATGGGTGCAGGACTGCAGATTTTCAGTAGTGAGGACCAATGGGAGCTCATTCCACAATCTCTCTAGCTCAGCTTTTTATAATCAGGCCTGCTGGATGATGCACCAGGTTTACACCGTGAGCACCAAAAAGTTAACTGGCCCACAAGGGGCCGAATTCATCATTTTTCCATCAGTTGCTGGTAATGAGGCAGCTTGTGGTATTCCAATGTGTGGAACGAGAAAGAAACAGACTTTTGGATTTTTTAGTTTCTGAATTCGAACAGTATTTTCGATTGAAAAGTATTTGCTTCTTCCCCACTTTTACTTCAATTATTATGACTTTGTAAGTAGTATTCTTTTGCTGTTTTCCCCCAATGGTTTCGGAAAGCCTCATTAATTTCATTAACTGGTATATTAAATCAAACTTAATGTGCTGAACAAAAGGGACAAAAATGTAAACCTTTACATGGGAATAATAAAATTTCTCTCTGAATGAATTGTCAGAAGCCACTTTGAGAAATTAATTACAGTGCATTTTCTAAGAGATGCTGGAGGAAGGACTGGAGATGCTGGACAGCAGAGACCGAGGGGCGATTAAGCGGCTGACAGTTTCTGATGGAAAACATTTAAGTTCAGATGAACTTGAGAGTGACTTTAATAGTTTAAAGTCTCAGAGCTAAGGAATCAGCACATTGATTCAGCTTCTGATCCTGACTAATCATAAGACAGTGTTTGCCTTGACCTAAAAGAGATCTGACCATTCTTTCATGGTCTGCTGTTCTCTCTGAAATTTGATTTGTAAACCTTACCTGTTGCTGATGTTACCAGTATATCCCTGTCAACACTTTATTAATTTCACCTTAGCAAAGAACATAATGGGGAAAGTTCCTGTCAATAGAACTTTTCTGTGCAGGCATGAAATGCAGGTGCTGTAAAATAGTATTCTGTAACTTGCTCTGAAATTGCTTTTTCTGGATTCTCGATTATAAACTTTCAGGTTAGATGTTCTAATTAGACCATCCTGCACATACTGTGATATGATGGTACGGAAAGAATTAGACTATGTAGGAAGTAAGATGTGTTTTTTTGTGTGCTGAGTTCAGTATGTCCATTATTAGACATGGAGCTATGAATTTGGCTACATGTGCCTGAACAGGGGGAAGACTGGGGCTAGATATTTGCATTGGGGAATTCTCAGCTTACAGATGCAACTGCAAGGCTGGAAACAGATGAGATCCGTTTTCCTAGCAGTTCTCAAAGATTATTGCATATGCCAAGCCTCCAGGACCTTCTGGGGGCCCTATTAGGTCTGAACTGCTTTCAGTCATACCAAGATATTCTTGGCTTGTTTCATTCATGGATGGACCTAGAGACTGTCATTCAGAGTGAAGTAAGTTAGAAATAGAAAAACAAATACTGTGTAATAATGCGTATATGTGGAATCTAGAAAAATGGTACAGATGAACCTATTTGTGGGGCAGAAATAGAGACTCAAATGTAGAGAACAGACATATAGACACCAGGGTTGTAGGGGGAAGGGTGGGTGGGATGAACTCGGAGATTGGGATCGACACATATGCATACTATGTGTAAAACAGGTAACTAATGAGAACATGCTGTACAGCACAGTGAGCTCAACTCAGTGCTCTGTGTTGACCTAAATGGAAAGAAAATCCAAAAAAGAGTGGATATGTGTATACATATAGCTGATTCACTTTGCTGTACAGCAGAAAATAACATATTGTAAAACAACTATAAAGCAGAGACATCACTTTGTTGACAAAGATCCATATATGATTTTTCCAGTAGCCATGTATGGAGGTGAAAGTTGGACTCTAAGAAGGCCGAGCACCAAAAATTGATGTTTTAAAATTGTGGCACTGGAGAAGACTCTTGAGAGTCCCTTGGAGATCAAGGAGATCAAACCAGTCAATCCTAAAGGAAACCAACCCTGAATATTCATGAGAAAGGGCCGATGCTGAAGCTGAAGCTCCAATACTTTGGTCACCTGATGCAAAGAGCTGACTCATTGGAAAAGACTCTGATGCTGGGAAAGATTGAGGGCAGGAGGAGAAGGGGGTGACAGAAGAGGAGATGATTGGATGGAGTCACCAACTCAATGGACATGAGTTTGAGCAAACTCTGGGATATGGTGAAGGACAGGGAAGCCTGGAACAGGCTTGTTCCAGGAACAAGCCTGGGACAGGTGAAGGAACAGGGAAGCAGCCCATGGGATTGCAGAGTCAGACATGACTTAGCAACTGAATAACAACAGCAAAGCAACTATAGTCCAATTAAAAAAAAAAAAAAAAAAAGGTAGTAGCAGGGGCCAGAGCCTGCTGGAGCCTCAGCCTGAATTAAGGCAGGGCACCAAGGGCACCAGAGTCATCCTGTTCCTCGTGGTGCTTTGGTGAAGAATGCCAAGGATGCAGCAATGAAAACAACTGATTTTATGAGGTCTCAGCCTTTAGTGCATGACTTTTTAATGTTCTTCTTATGAAATGGGAAGTACTTTTATAGCCTTTCTGCTGCATGAAAAAGAATGGTGTTCATCTTGAGGAGAAACGCTTATGCAATGCTTTGACTTCAGAGATGAACTAGCTGCTTTTTCGCAGAGCACTGCTTTTACGTAAAAGAAAAACTAACAAGTCACGTTGAGTGTACTTAGTTGGCTCTCCGTATCTGCAGTTTCCACATCCTTCAATTCAAGCAATCACAGATTGGAAATATATATTTTCTGAATTTCCAGAATCCAAAAAGCAAAATTTTGAACTTGTGATGTGCTGGCAACTATTTTCATAGCATTTACCTTGGATTAAGTATTATAAGAAATCTAGAGATGAATTTAAGTATATGGAAAGATGTGCATAGTTTATATGTGGATACTACAAGCCATTTTATAAAAGGGACTTGATCATCCATAGATTTCGGTATCGTAAGGGGTCTTGGAATCTACCCCCCACAGGTATAGGGACCATTGTGCCACCAACAGGACATAAAACAGCACGAATGTATTGTCTCATGATTGTGTAGGTCAGATATCCAGTACCGCCCACCTGGGTGCCCTGGCCTGGGTCTAACACACAAGGAATTGGCCAAGTTGACCCTTTCCTTGGGGGCCCTGGAATAATCTTCCCCCAGGTTCAATCAGGTTGCTGGGTTTTGGACTGGGGTCCCCACCTCCTTGCAGTCTGATGACCTGGGATTACTCTCAGTTCCTGGAGGCCAGCCCCCCTTTCCTTGCCATGTGACCCCATGCATCATCAATGAAACGCAGAGATTTGTGTTGAATCTCTCACACACAAACTCTTCAGGAAGAGCTCCTTGGTCTTAGTTGCGGCATATGGGTTCTAGTTCCCTGAACAGGGGTCGAACACTGGTCCCCTGCACCAGGAGCCTGGAGTCTTAGCCACTGGACTATGAGGGAATTCCCAAGACAGTGTCTCTTTTCTTAAAGTCAACTGTGCCCTATAATATGGCCAAATCTCAGGAGGGACATCACATCATATCACTCAAAGTCGGAGCACCAGACGAGGTCAAGGGTCACCAGGGTCATCTTAGAACTCTGCTTATCATCTTGAGATATTCAGGTTTTCACATTGGGGTATTTGCTGTTTCTTACCTGAAAATAAACAGTCAGCTGTTTCTGGAAAAGTAGTTGGATGATATTTTTTCTGATGATGACATTTGAGTTTTTAAGTAAATATCAGTATTATGGAAAACTCCCATCTGTCTCTGTAATTTTTTAAATCTCCTAATAATTCAAGATTTTTTTCTGAGTACATGGGTAGTGATATTATTAACACATGTGATATTTTAAAGATACTGTACAGTTTTTCAGATATTGACACCAACCATGTGGAAAATCTAACTTAGTAAACCAACAGGTTTTAAATGACCGTGTGTGATGTCACGTGTGTGCGTGCTAAGTCATTCAGTTGTGCCTGACTCTTTTTGACCCCCATGGGACTATAGCTTACCAGGCTCCTTTGTCTATGGGGATTCTCCAGACAAGAATGCTGGAGTGGGTTGCCATGCCCTCCTTGGAGACATCTTCATTGGCAGGTGGGTTCTTTACCACTAGAGCAACCTGGGAAGCCCCTGTATGATGTCATGCAAATATACGTTCACAGAATATCATGCGCCTGTGCTTTGGGGTTGATCTCAAAATCAACCAGCAAAACCTCTAATTCAAGATCTGGCACTGATAATTCTCCAAGTAATCTATGCAAGTCAACCAGAAAAACACACTTTGAGAGCTAACATGGATGCATTCAGAAAATCATGTTGTTGGTTATTTGGCAAACTCTTTCATGACAAGATTTATTACATTTAAGATATAACTGCTGTCTTAAAACCAGTTCAGGTTATGAAGGCTCACTGTTCCCTGTGTCATGTGATGCAGTGTTTCCTGGGGGAATGTTTTAACCTCCCGGCATCCATGCGACATGGAAGTAGGCGGTGTTTCCTGGTCGGCCTCAGAGCAGGACCGTTCTAAGCTCATTCTGCCACTACTTTCTGGCCCTAAGATCAGTGATCCTTAATAAGTCCTTAGGTCCAGTTATCTGCATCTTAAAATAGAAATAACATTCGCAGATAGGGTAAATGGCCGTCACACACTAACAAAGAGGAGCAATGGGTTATCTTCAGCAAAGTGTTGTGTAGAATAAGCATGGAGAGAGAGACAGAGAAAGAGAGTGAGATGGAGAGAGGGAGAGAGATGGAGAGGGAGAGAGAGAGCACAGCAGCTTTATAAAGCAACATGCTGATTGGTTTAAGCTCACTAGTGAACCTTGGTGCAGAAGGGTGGGTGAGGCAGAGGGGAGCACTTTCCTGAATCCCTCTCCCAGGATCCTGTCACCAAAGCTCAGCGGGGAGATTCTTTGGATTCAGGGGATTCAAGGGTTTGCCCCCAAGGCCCTGAGACCCTTCTATCACTTTTATCCTCAAGCTTCGATTCTTTCTTTGTCCATCAGACACTTTTCTGTTTGCAAATGGGTCTACTTAGGAGGAGACCGTGTGGTCACCATGATGGCTTCTGGAACTTCCATCCCCTGAAACAGCGATTCCACCAGAGAGGGGATGACGTGGCTTCCAACTTATGTTTTCGGCTCCCCAAGAGGTTAGATTAGAGGGAGAAATATTTCGACTCCCTGGCATTCACAGCCCCTGATAATTATTTCTCTCTGTACAGTTACGGGAGCATCATGAGTTTCCTCAGGCTCCGAGGCAACATAATCCATGGCATTCAGGTTCCCTGGACCTGAGCACTATTGCATTTGACAGAGCAGATCTCTGGGTGTTCAGAGCAAAGAATTCCAGCAGCGATGGCCCCTCAGACCCAGTCTCCCTCAATCGCCTGATGTCTGTTCTGGCTGTACATTAATGGTAGGGATCGATTTGACTTGACAATTTGCAACCACCAGTGAATTTTATATACTTTATGCTCTTAGTACCTACAACTGCACCTTCTGCTACCCCCACCATCAAAAAAGTTGAGATTTCCTTCTAAGGGACTGACCTTCTTGGAATTTATCCTCACCAAGGACACTGTCCTTATTCCATTTTATGGAGCTGTACCAGGTTGGTAGGAGTAGCCAGGAACTCACTCAGTGATGAAGCTCTTAACCCAATATTATGACAGGCTCAAACACAATACAATTTATATTATGCCAGATATTTAAAAAAATATGTTAGAGGTGATAAAGAGAAACAGCTTAGCTATTATAATAGGTAGAGTAATTTACTGCTTCAACGTCTTGTTTCTTGCCGATGGTTCCTGTGTTCTTTAACTTTTCAGTATGAAACAAATATTTCAAGCATAAACAAAACTACAGATAAAGGCATACAGAATCCACATACTCCCACCATTCAACTGCAATAATTACCAACTTGTATCTATTGTTTATTATTTTTAAATCTATAGCCTTCCAAATGTCCCTCCATACCCAGGTTGTTTTGAAGCAAACACCAGACCATAAATTCAGAAGTCCACAAATATTTCAGTATGCATCTCTAGAAGACCAAGGTGCTTCTTAAAAGGAACGTCTAAGATACCATTATTTTATGTAAACATACTCACGGTAATCCCTTGAGATCATCAAACATCCAGTCAGGATTCAAATCCCCCTAGCTATCTCATTATAAAAATTAAATATATATTTAGGATTCAAATAAGGTGTTGATGTTGTGATTGGCTGATGTGTCTCCAAAATCTCTTAAAATTCTATAGTTTCTCTTTCAGTTTTTTTCTCTCACTCCTGCACACAACAACTTATTACTTGCACACAATGAGCAGTGTTTTGGAGAGATTCCTGCTGGTAGATTTTGTTCATCGTATCACTGGGAAGATGTTTTGCATTCTTCTCTGTCCTTTGACTGTCTGTAAATCATCATCCAGATAGAGCCCTGGTAAGATTCACGTTTAATTTTCTGGTGAGAATTCCTCATAGGAATGTTTTGTATCTCTAACAGGAAGAAAGGTTTGCCTTTTTCCCTGTGATTTCAGGAGCTATAGATGACAGTTCTCCAGGTCCATTATCTCATTAGGGCCTATACATGCTAATACTGTTCCTCTAGCCAAGCTAGATATTATTACAACTTGATTCAATTATATAAAATACAGTGTCGGGCTTATGAATATGAGCTTGGGAGTTACACAGATCAATATTAAATTTTGGTTCTGTCACTTAATAATTGTAGGTCCTTGGGCAAAGCACTTAAAATTTCTATTACTCTTAGGATTTGAAGGCAAAACGGTTTAATATTTGCATCCACCTCCAAAGCCTTCTGCAAGACTCTATGAGATCATGTCTTTACTTAGTTTTTGTCTGATCAAAGGCCAGTCGATGCTGAAACAAAGACATGGATGCACGAAATTTATCTGAGAGTGGTCCTGGGAATAGGGAAGTGAAAGGAGAAAGGGAAAACATATTCACGATGACTGGGGCGCTGATTTGGACACCTGGGTCTCAATCCACCCAGGGTTCTTTCCAGGGAACCATGTAGAACCAACATTTGGGGGATAAAAGTGGACAGGTTTACCTGCCAACTCCTGCCTCATCTTGGTTGAGGGGTCTTTGTGCTCCCGAAACTTCCAGGCTGCTCTGTGCTGAAGGGGCTCCCACAGCAAAGAGTCCTCAGGCAGAGATGCAGAGAGTAGAGGGGGGTGAGGATGAGACCGCTGACCCAGCTGCAGCCAATTCAGAGCAGGCTGAGGGTGCCTGTGGGCACTGGCAAGGGCTTCTACATGTGTGTGGGTGATCCCCTGGCTCCTGGCCTGGGGGAGAGGTGAGCCCCAGCTTGACTGCCACAGTGTCTTATGTATGAAGAGGTTCAGAGCATGCCACCCCAAACACATTGCTTTGGCATGTTGGTTATTTTGTAGGGAAGACACTTGAGAAACAGCAGCTGCAGGAGGGGCCCTGCCTTCCCCCTTCGCACCTGAAAGCAGGTCATGAAATTTCCCCTGAGAAAGGCAGTCACCCAGCACCAAGAGGAGAGAACAGTCTTGTCACCAGAGATGGGGGTCAGGGTTGGAAGGGGGCTGGGCAGACAAACCCACGGAAATGAAGCTCACCTCCTATTAGTTTCCCCTGTATGTTTTCATCACTTTGCTATCATTTAAGGCACTGGCGACCCACTCCAGCACTTTTGCCTGGAAACTCCCATGGACGGAGGAGCCTGGTGGGCTGCAGTCCATGGGGTCACTAAGAGTCAGACACGACTGAGCGACTTCACTTTCACTTTTCACTTTCATGCATTGGAGAAGGAAATGGCAACCCACTCCAGTGTTCTTGCCTGGAGAATCCCAGGGATGGGGGAGCCTGGTGAGCTGCCGTCTATGGGGTCGCACAGAGCCGGACACGACTGAAGCGACTTAGCAGTAGCAGCAGCAGCAAAGTCTTAAATCCCTTTTCCTTTTCTTGTTAGCAATAAACGTAAAGAATTCTTTATTTTTAATTATGAATTCATTAAATCCCCTTTCCTTTGTCTTGTCACTTCTTTACACATTTTTTTTAAGGTATATAAGTTCTTGGTCATAACCAGTTTTTTGGTCTTCATTTTTCCCATTGAGGCTCTGATGGGCAGGTAAAAATATGAAGTAAAATTTGTGTGCTTTTCTCCAATTAATCTGTCTCCTGTGATTTTAATTAACAGGCCCCATCACCAAATATAAGAGGGTGGAAGGGACTTTCCTCCCTCAACAAGTAGCTGTATTTATCATGCTATCTACTAGTTCTATCTACATGACCATGCTGTTATGTCACTTAGAAGGATAGTTTTTCTTTGGGTGAGAATATATGGAAGGGTCTTTCTAGTCCTTTTTTTACAAAATATTTTTGTAAAAATATATAATTTTTTTGTATAGTTTTTTTTTAAGCACTGAGTTGAAATTCACATAACATAAAAGTGACCACTCAGAAGTGAAAAAATCAACCACATTTAATGTGTTCATAATGTTCTTCAATCACCGTATCTGTCTAGTTTCAAAACATTTCCATCATTTCCAAGTAAAACTCCTTATGCCCATGGAGGAATTCCTCCGTCTGCCCTCTGCCTTCCCTAGCCCCTGGCACCACCAGTCTGCAATCTGTATCTAAGAATTTATCTCCACATACAGATTTCTGCTGAATTCCTGCCTTTGAAGGAAGCTGATAATAGAAAATCCATTTCAGTAGAAATACAGTCCTGCATAGAGAGGAATGTTGAGGTCTTGGTCAATGTTCAGGATTCTCTAGAAGATACAAAAATAATAATGCCCACCAACTAAAACCTACCACAATGAATAAATCAGGAACAAGCACGTGTGCAATGCAGCTAATAGAGTTGGGTTGATCTGATTGCACTTCAGAATTTAATATAGGTTATTAAAAATATGAACTTTAGGAAGAAAACCTAAAGCTTAAAGATATATTGAATGGAATCAGAAGTTAACCTTAGTATCACTAGGCTAGCAAAAATTGGGGAAGCAGAAATTAGGAATGGGCAGCAGTTATGAGGCACAGAATTTGCATATACTAGGTAGAGATTGAATATGTGATCCCTAATAATAACAATAACAGCAATAAACCAAGGTAAAAAAAAAAGATATAAAGAGTGCTTTTATTTTGGACATGCAAGGCTTCATTTATTTCTCCCAACCTATGAGTAGGTGTCCATTGTTACCTGTGTATTTTTGCAAATGAAAAAACTAAGGCTTAGAGCACCTAGATGATTTGTCCAGAGGTATTCAGCTTCACTCTTGAAGAGCTGAGCTTTGAAACCAGGTGGGTGACTGCATACCCTTAATCCTAGTGAGCTTGGTGGACGGTTGAAGAGCTGTAGCCATATTATGGAAGGGGCAGAATGTCCCTCTCTCAATTAATTTTGGATAAATGGTACCAGTTCCTATAGAACCCTCTGTTTTCTTGAGGTTGTTGTATGAGTTTCCATTGTAGAACCAGAAGAACTTAACAGAAATGAATATGACCAGGGAGAGAGGGCCAGGGAGGGGCGAATCCCTTGTAGGAGCTCAGGCAAGCTCTGAGTAGGGGCCACTGGGTGGTTGCCTTGGGAACAAAGGCGTTCAGGAGACGACTAGCTATCAATTCAGCAGTTTTATCCAGGGCCACCTCACAGGGCAAAAACTAGATAGGAGGCTGCACTCTGAAGAATGCCTAAAAGTTTACATCAGAAATGAGTTAGTCATTTTACCTTTGCAGATTCTGTTCTCACCATCAGTAAGCCCCTTGAAGGACTTTTTCAGCTGTTTTTGATGAAATTAAAAGCCAACAAGTTCTACTGGATCAAGTCATTTCTCAGGATACCCATTTAACCCAGAAAAAAAAGAGACTCATAAATCCAACAGTGAGAAGTAGAAAATATTTACTGAATATCCATGTGTCTTCTTGGATCATTCAATAAAGGACTTGGATTTTATGCTCGGGCAACTCACCATGAAGATTTTGTTTCAGAGATGATTCTCTTTCCAGTTTGTTTGCTTCTTTGAGCAAAGTTAAGTCCTCAACTAATTTTTTTTAAAACACAGAAACAAAAAGATACAAAAGCTTCTCAGATAACTGGAGTCTTTAGGAATAAAAATTGAAAAGACAGAAGCTGAACCATTATGGTTGAAATTCTGAGTCTCAGGGATTGTAAGAGATGTCCTCTATTCAGTCTCATCCTGCCTCATCTCAGATGTTGGTCAATAAAGTGATCCAAATTTATTTATATTAAATTTTACTGTAAACTGAGAAATACATAACGGATAATAGAATTTTTATTTTTACTCATGATCTGGTTCAGGTAGCAGGAAATTTTTAAAAATATATTTCTGATTAAGTGTGTGAGCCTGTGTCTGTATGTATGAGTATGCATCTGCGTATATGTACATATACATGCATCAGTTAAGTTCAGTTGCTGAGTCATGTTCTACTCTTTGTGACCCCATGGACGGGCACACCAGGCCTCCCTGTCCAACATCAACTTCCGGAGTTTACCCAAACTCATGTCCATTGAGTCGGTGATACCATCCAACCATCTCATCCATTGTTATCTCCTTTTCCTCCTGCCTTCAACCTTTCCCAGTATCTGGGTCTTTTCAAATGATTCAGTTCTTCACATCAGGTGGCCCAAGTATTCAGCTTCAACATAGTCCTTCCAATGAACACCTAAGACTGATATCCTTTAGGAATGACTGGTTGGATCTCCTTGCAGTCCAAGGGACTCTCAAGATTCTTCTTCAACACCACAGTTCAAAAGCATCAATTCTTCGGTGCTCAGCTTTCTTTACAGTGCAACTCTCACATCCATACATGACCACTGGAAAAAACATAGCCTTGACTAGACAGACCTTTGTTGGCAGAGTAAGGTCTCTGCTTTTTAATATGCTGTCTAGGTTGTCATAACTTTCCTTCCAAGGAGTAAGTGTCCTTAATTTCATGTCTGCAGTCACCATCTGCAGTTATTTTGGAACCCCAAAAACTAAAGTCAGCCACTGTTTCCACTGTTTCCCCATCTATTTGCCATGAAGTGATGGGACCAGATGCCATGATCTTAGTTTTCTGAATGTTGAGCTTGAAGCCAACTTTTCACTCTCCTCTTTCACTTTCATCAAGAGGATCTTTAATTCTTCTTCACTTTCTGCCATAAGGGTGGTGTCATTTGCATATCTGAAGTTACTGATATTTCTCCCGGAAATCTTGATTCCATCTTCTGCTTCATCCAACCCAGCATTTTTCATCATGTACTCTGCATGTAAGTTAAAAAAGCAGGGTGACAATATACATCTTGATGTACTCCTTTCCTGATGTGGAACCAGTCTGTTTTTCCATGTCTAGTTCTAACTGTTGCTTCCTGACTTGCATATAGGTTTCTCAAGAGGCAGGTCAGGTTGTCTGGTATTCCCATCTCTTTCAGAATTTTCCATTTTATTGTGATCCACACAGTCAAAGGCTTTGGCATAGTCTAAAAAGCAGAAATAGAAGTTTTCCTGGAACTCTCCTGCTTTTTTGATGATCCAGCAGATGTTGGCAATTTGATCTCTGGTTCCTCTGCCTTTTCTAAAACCAGCTTGAATATCTGGAAGTTCACAGTTCATGTATTGCTGAAGCCTGGCTTGGAGAATTTTGAGCATTGCTTTGCTAGCGTGTGAGATGAGTGCAATTGTGCAGTAGTTTGAGCATTCTTTGGCATTGCCTTTCTTAGGGATTTGAATGAAAACTGAACTTTTCCAGTTCTGTGGCCACTGCTGAGTTTTCCAAATTTGCTAGCATATTGAGTGCAGCACTTTCACAGCATCATCTTTTAGGATTTGAAATAGCTCAACTGGAATTCATCACCTCCACTAACTTTGTTCATAATGGTTCTTCCTACGGTCCACTTGACTTGGTATTCCAGGATGTCTGGCTCTAGGTGAGTGATCATATCATCGTGATTATCTGGGTTGTGAAGATCTTTTTTGTACAGTTCTTCTGTGTGTTATTGCCACCTCTTCTTAATATCTTATGTTTCTGTTAGGTCCATACCACTTCTGTCCTTTATTGAGCCCATCTTTGCATGAAATGTTCCTTTGGTATCTCTAATTTCCTTGAAGAGATCTCCAGTCTTTCACATTCTATTGTTTTCCTCTATTTCTTTTCACTGATCACTGAGGAAGGCTTTCTTATCTCTCCTTGCTATTCTTTGGAATTCTGCATTCAAATGGGTATATCTTTCCTTTTCTCCTTTGCTTTTTGTTTCTCTTCTTTACACAGCTATTTGTAAGGCCTCCCCAGACAGCCATTTTGCTTTTTTGCATTTCTTTTTCTTGGGATGGTCTTGATCCCTGTCTCCTGTACAATGTCACAAACCTCCGTCCATACTTCACCAGGCACTCTATTAGATCCAGTCTCTTAAATCTATTTCTCACTTCCACTGTGTAATCATAAGGGATTTGATTTAGGTCATACCTGAATGGCCTAGTGGCCATTTCCCCACTTTCTTCAATTTAAGAATGAATTTGGCAATAAGGAGTTCATGATCTGAGCCATAGTCAGCTCCTTGTCTTGTTTTTGCTGCCTGTATAGAGCTTCTCCATCTTTGGCTGCAAATAATATAATTAATCTGATTTTGGTGTTGGCCATCTGGTGATGTCGATGTGTAGAGTCTTCTCTTGTGTTGTTGGAACAGGGTGTTTGCTATGACCAGTGTGTTCTCTTGGCAAAACTCTATTAGTCTTTGCCCTGCTTTATTCTGTACTCCAAGGCCAAATTTTCCTGTTACTCCAGGTGTTTCCTGACTTCCTACTTTCATATTCCAGTCCCCTATAATGAAAAGGACATCTATTTGGGGGTGTTAGTTCTAAAAGGTCTTGTAGGTCTTCATAGAAGTATTCATGTTAAGCTTCTTCAGCATTACTGCTCAGGGCATAGACTTGGATTACCATGATATTGAATGGTTTGCCTTGGAAACAAACAGAGACCATTCTGTCACTTTTGAGATTGCCTCCAAGTACTGCATTTTGGACTCTTTTGTTGACTATGATGGCTACTCCATTTCTTCTAAGGGATTCTTGCCTACAGTAGTAGATATAATGGTCATCCATCTGAGTTAAATTTACCCATTCCCATCCATTTTAGTTCACTGATTCCTAAAATGTCGACATTCACTCTTGCCATCTACTGTTCGATAACTTCCAATTTGCCTTGATTCATGCACCAAACATTCCAGGTTCTTATGCGATATTGCTCTTTACAGCATCCGACCTTGCTTCTATCACCAGTCATGTCCACAACTGGGCGTTGTTTTCGCTTTGGGATAGTGAATAAACTCAGAAATACATTATTATTGTTCAATCGTGTCCAAATCTTCACAACCCTGTGGACTGCAGCACCCCAGGTTCCCCTGTCCTTCAATGTCTCCCAGAATTTGCCCAGGTTCCTGTCCACTGAGTCTGTGATGCTACTTAATCATTTCCAGGAGGAAGAAATGGCAAATCACTCCAGTATCCTTGCTGAGAGAACCCCATGAACAGAAATACATAGAAGTTCTTTAAAATATGAAGAATTTAAAACTAAATGTATGAGTTCTAGTGTACTAAATTAATATTTAATAAAGGCCCTTAATTATTTAAGATTATTACTCCAGTGATGTACTACCTAAACCATTTAATTGATGTGTGTAATTGGAAGGCTGCATTTCACGGTAAGATGTGCTGCCTCTGACTTCATGTTCCGCTCATAACTGGGTATCACATCTCCTACCATCTCCCCTGGGTGTTCACATATTGAGTCTGCCACTTTACAGCCTATTCCCTGTATCACTGATACTCAATCCACTGATAAAGTCCTTGGACATCATAACGTAAGAAGAGGTTTGACTCTGACAACAAACGCAGGCAATGCTGCTCAATGTAAATATGTTTTTTATAGTAACTTATGTACCTTGGCAGGTGCTCATTCTGTAATCAGCTCTCCCAGGGCACTAGACTGGGGAGATGAGGCAATATTTACAACAATGCATTGCCCCTGGTACCACAATGAAAATGTGGCTAAAGCAGCTGCTGCTACAATAACAGTAATACAATAGTGGGCAATTTTATATTTCCAGCTAGAGATATAACTCTTCCAGTTCTTTGCTGAGCCCTGCAGAATAACCTCTGTTTTCCTTCCAAGAACAACAGTCGCTCCCTGGTGGTGTGTAATATGGGGAGGAGGAGGGAAATTACGTGTTTACTTCTCAGAATAGCTGGTATGGGTATGAACGGAGAGAAAGAGAGGAAATAAGCCAGCAACAGTGGCCCTGTGGATGCATGTGTGCTCAGTTGCTTTCGTCATGTCCGACTCTTTGCAAGCCCATGGACTATAGCCCACCAGGCTCCACTGTCCTTGGGATTCTCGAGGTGAGAACACTGGAGAGGGTTGCCATTTCCTTCTCCAGGGGATCTTCCTGACCCAGGGATCAAACCGTCTCCTGCATCTTCTGCATTGTAGGGGGGTTCTTTACCCACTGAGCCACCTGGGAAGCCCATGTAGATACAGCCACCTGAAAACTCTTGTCAATAAAGAGCATCCCTCCACACATTCCCAGGTCTGAGTTTCCCCAAGTGGGTAACATGTTAACTGAAGCATTTCAAAGTTTTTGTAGTATCTACTTCTTCTTCTTCTTCTTCTTTTTTTTTCTTTTTTGCCTGATTACAATGGTGAGTGACTTGGTCATCTTGGAATTTGATTCCAGAATCCATCTAGTTCACACTTACATGTGATGGTTAATTTCATGTGTCCACTTGACCAGACTGAGGGATGCCCAGAAAGTTGGTTAAATGCTATTTCTGGATGTATCTGTCAGAGTATTTTTAAGAGAGGTCAGCATCTGAATAGATAGAAGCAGTAAAGATTTTATCTCTAGTGTGCATATGGAGGGCATCAACCAGTCTATATGGGGCCTCACCTTCCAAAAGTGTGAAGGGAGGGCTGTCTGTACTTGAGATGCAGTGTCCATTTTCTGTCCATCTTCTCCTGCCCTCAGATACCAGCATTCCTTGTTCCAGGCCTATGGATACCCTAGTTTTCCTGATTTTCCAGCTTGCAAATGGCAGAGCTTGGGACTTCTCAGGCTTCAGAATCATGTGAGCCAATTCCTATAATCATCTATCCAACCATCATCCATTTATCAATTTATTCATCACCTAACTGCCTATCTATTATGTACCCCCTTTTGGTTCTAGTTCTCTGGAGAACCTGACAAATATATTATACAAAAACCAAAACATTTTGTTTTTAAACATCTGCATCTGTGTCAATATGAGTGTGCTCATGTGTGCACAGGTGCATGATTCCATCAAGCTTGATGGCAAGAGGAGGAGGGGGTGACGGGGGATGAGACAGTTGGATGGCATCGCCGACTCAATGGACATGAGTTTGAGCAAACTCAGGGAGACAGTGGAGGACAGGGAGGCCTGGCATACTGCAGTCAGTCCATGGTGTTGCAAAGAGACACAAGCCAGGGACTGAACAACAACAATGTAACAAAAACAAGCCCTGTGCTTTACAAATCACAGATAATTCTTACACTGCTTCTTTCGTATGAGTCAGAATAGACCACTTTAGCTCCTGACTCACTCATTATTGACCCCTCTCCAAGGTCATGCTTTAACCTTGGTGCCCTGGTCCAGTCTACATGCATGGGCTACCTCGTGACCAGGCTTGTCCGAGTACACGGATGACAGAAAGCATGTAGGACAAGGGAGGGCACAGAGTCATCCTTCATGATATTATTATATATAAAATGCGAGCTCCTTGCTACACTTGCCAATTGTTTACAGTGATATTTTCTATCTCTACTCTTATTAAAACTAAATACTTAGGAGAAGGCAGTGGCACCCCACTCCAGTGCTCTTGCCTGGAGAATCCCATGGACCGAGGAGCCTGGTGGGCTGCAGTCCATGGGGTCGCTAAGAGTCGGACATGACTGATCGACTTCACTTTCACTTTTCACTTTCATGCATTGGAAGAGGAAATGGCAACCCACTCCATTGTTCTTGCCTGGAGAATCCCAGGGACGGGGGAGCCTGGTGGGCTGCCGTCTGTGGGGTCACACAGAGTCAGACATGACTGACGTGACTTAGCAGCAGCAGCAGCACTGATTGCTTAATCTGTATCTGACATTGTTGCAAGTTCTAGAAATATAGTTGTAAACAAATGACAAAAATTTGATTTTTTATAGAATTCCTTCCAGGATAAGAAGAGGAATAAAGAAAAGTAAATGGCTAAAATGTGCAGGTTTTCAGCAAAAATAGTATTTTGGGGTAAAAAATAAAGAGGAAAGAGAAATACCCTTTGTATTTCAACAATTGGGTGTGAAATCTGGTCAATACAAACTCTATGTGTCAAACACTATTATAAGCATTTTATAATCAGTAGGTCATTTAGGGCTTGCCAGATGGCGCTAGTGGAAAAGAACCTGCTTGCCGATGCAGGAGACATGAGTCAGGGGTTCAATCCCTGAGTCAGGAAGATCCACTGGAGGAGGAAATGGCAACGCACTCCAGTATTCTTGCTGGAGAATTCCATGGAAGAGGAGCCTCGTGGGCTACAGTCCATGGGGTCGCAAAGAGTCAGACATGATTGGGCAACTGAGCACACATACAGATCATTTTAATGCTTGAAACAATCTCCTCACATCACTGAATCTGTAAATATTCATAAAATAACAAGTTGTAATGGTTTCCTTTAACTGAATTATGTATATTAACATAACTTGCTTTGCAGCCAACATTTTGAGGAAACAAAAGTCAGGAGCATTCCTCATTGAAGGGACTGAGAAAATAAAGAATGCTTAATTCAAACAATGGAATATTACCCAGCAGTTAAGAGCAATGATGTAGACATATTCCTTGTCCTTAAAGTCTGAGTAGCATCTCACATTGGACACGTCTACTTCCTACCAATCTCCATCCCCGGCCCTGGGTCTGGTCATCTCCAGACCACCCACTGCAAGACTGGCACAGGAACCCTTCTCCTTCCCTGAGACCTTGTGGTGACCCTGAGTGAAACTGTGGATATGGGAACTGTCAGCCACACCTGGTCAACTCATGACCAGCACCTAGTGGTGACTTTGAGCATATGTCTCCACTTGATCTTACCTCTAAGTTCTTGATCTGCCAGGAGGAAGGACTGTGACCAGACTGCTTCATGAGATGGCAGAGAGAGTTTCACTGTCATTGTTGTCAGTCGCTAAGTGATGCCCAACACTTTGTGATCCCATGGACATACCAGGCTTCCCTGTCCTTCACCATCTCCTGGAGTTTGCTCAGATTCATGTCCATTGAGTTGATGATGCTATCTAACCATCTCATCTTCTGCCACCCCTGTCTCCTATTGCCTTCAATCTTTCCCAGCATCAGTGTATTTTCCAGTGAGTGGGCTCTTTGTATAAGGTGTCCAAAGTATTGGAGTTTCAACTTCAGCGTCAGCCCTTCCAATGAATATTCAGGGTTCATTTCTTTGGTTGACTGGTTTGATCTCCATGCAGTCCGAGGGAGTCTCAAGAGTTTTCTCCAGTACAACAATTCAAAAGTATGAATTCTTCGGTGCTCAGCCTTCTTTATAGTCCAACTCTCACATCCACACATGATTACTGGAAAAAAACATAACTTGACTATATGGACCTTTGTCAGCAAAATGGTGTCTCTGTTTTTTAATACACTTTCTAGGTTTCTCATTGCTTTTCTCCCAAGGAGCAAGTGTCTTAATTTTATGGTTGCAGTCACCATCCGCAGTGATTTTGGAGCCTAAGAAAATAAAACCTGTCACTGTTTTAATTTTTTCCCCCATCTATTTGCCATGAAGTGATGGGACTGGATGCCATGATCTTTAAACCAGCTTTTTCACTTTCATCTTTCAACCTCATCAAGAGTCACTTTAGTTCCTCTTCACTTTGTGCCATTAGAGTGATATCATCTGTATATCTGAGTTCAATGGCATTTCTCCTGGAAACCTTTCTTCCAGCTTGTGATTCATCCAGCCTGGCATTTTGCATGATGTACTCTGCATATAAGCTAAATAACCAGGGTGACACCACAGAGCCTTTACATACTCCTTTCCCAATTTGGAACCAGCCCATTGTTTCATGTCTTGTTCTAACTGTTGCTTTTGACCCAAATACAAGTTTCTCAGGAGACAGGTAAGGTGGTCTGGTTCTCCCATTTTTTGAAGAACTTTCCACACTTTGTTGTAATTCACATATTCAAAGGTTCAGCAGAGTCAATGAAGCAGAAGGGAATGTTTTCCTGGAATTCCCTTGCTTTCTCTATGATCCAAAAGATTTTGGCAATTTGATCTCTGGTTCCTCTGCCTTTTCTAAATCCAGTTTGAACATCTGGAAGTTCATGGTTCATGTATTGTTGAAGCCTGGCTTGGAGAATTTTGAGTACTGCTTTGCTAGCGTATGAGATGAGTGCAGTTGTGTGGTAGTTTGAGCATTCTTTGGCATTACCTTTCTTTTGAATTGGAATGAAAACTGACCTTTTCCAGTTCTGTGGCCTCTGCTGAGTTTTCCAAATTTGCTGGCATATTGAATGTAACACTTTCACAGCATCATCTTTTAGGATTTGAAATAGCTCAGCTAGAATTCCATCACCTCCACTAGCTTCGTTCGCAGTGATGCTTCCTAAGGCTCACTTGACTTGGCATTCCAGGATGTCTGGCTCTAGGTGAGTGATCACACCATCATGATTTTCTGGGTCATGAAGATCTTTTTGTATAGTTCTGTGTATTCTTGCCACCTCTTCTTATTATCTTCAGCTTCTGTTAGGTCCACACCATTTCTGTACTTTATTGTGCCCATCTTTACATGAAGTGTTCCCTTGGTGTCTCCAATTTTCTTGACGATATCTCTAGTCTTTCTCATTCTATTGTTTTCCTCTATTTCTTTGCACTGATCACTGAGGAAGTCTTTCTTATATCTCCTTGCTATTCTTTGGAACTCTGCATTCAGGTGTGCATAACTTTCTTTTTCTCCTTTGCCTTTCACTTGTCTTATTTTCTTAGCTATTTGTAAGGCCTTCTCAGACAACCATTTTGCCTTTTTGCATTTCTTTTTCTTGGGAATGGTCTTGATCACTGTTTCCTGTACAGTGTGACAAACCTCCGCACATAGTTCTTCAGGTATTCTGTCTATCAGATCTAATCCCTTGAATCTATTTGCCACTTCCACTGTATAATTGTTAGGGGTTTGATTTAGGTCATACCTGAATGGTCTAGAGGTTTCCCATACTTTCTTCAATTTAAGTCTGAATTTGGTAATAAGGAGTTCATGATCAGTGCCATAGTCAGCTCCTGGTCTTGTTTTTGCTGACTCTATAGAGCTTCTCCATATTTGGCTGCAAAGAATATAATCAATCTGGTTTCAGTATTGACCATCTGGTGATGTCCATGTGTAGAGTCTTCTCTTGTGTTGTTGAAAGGGTGTTTGCTATGACCAGTGTGTTCTCTTGGCAAAACTCTATTAGCCTTTGCCCTGCTTCATTCTGTATTCCAAGGCCAAATTATCCTATTACTCCAGATGTCTCTTGACTTCCTTCTTCTGCATTTCAGTCCCCTATGATGAAAATGAGATCTTTTTTGCCTGTTAATGCTAGAAGGTCTTGTAGGTCTTCATAGAATCATTCAACTTCAGCTTCTTCAGCATTACTAGTTGGGACATAGACTTGGATTACTGTGATATTGAATGGTTTGCCTTGGAAAATAACAGAGATCATTCTGTAATTTTTGAGATTCTAACCAAGTACTGCATTTCAGACTCTCTTGTTGACTATGAGGGCTAGTCCATTTCTTCTAAGGGATTCTTGCCCACAATAGTATATATAATGGTCATCTGAACTAGATTCACCCATTCCAGTCTATTTTAGTTCACTGACTCTTGCTGCTGCTGCTGCTAAGTCAGTTAAGTCATGTCTGGCTCTGTGCGACCCCATGGACTGCAGCCTACTAGGCTCCTCCGTCCATGGGATTTTCCAGGCAAGAGTACTGGAATAGGTTGCTATTGCCTTCTCTGCACTGACTCCTAAAATGTTGATATTCACTCTTGCCATCTTCTGTTTGACCACTTTCAATTTATCTCGATTCTTAGAACTAACTTCCAGGTTCCTATGCAATATTGTTCTTTACAGCATCAGACTTTACTTCCATCACCAGTCACATCCACAACTGGGTGTTGTTTTTGATTTGGCTCCATCTCTTCATTCTTTCTGGAGTTATTTCTCCACTGATCTCCAGTAGCATATTGGGCACCTACCAACCTGGGGAGTTCATTTTCCAGTGTCCTATCTTTTTGCCTTTTCATATTGTTCGTGGGTTCTCCAGGCAAGAATACTGAAGTGGTTTGCCATTCCCTTCTCCAGTGGACCATTTTGTTAGAATTCTCCAGCATGACCCATCCGTCTTGGGTGGCCCTACATGGCATGGCTCATAGTTTCATTGAGTTAGACAAGGTTGTGATTCAAGTAATCAATTTGATTTGTTTTCTGTTATTGTGGTTTTCATTCTGTCTGCCCTCTGATGGATAAAGATAAGAGGCTTATGGAAGATTCCTGATGGGACAGAGTGATTGTGGGGGAAACTGAGTCTTATTCTGATGTGTGGGGCCATGCACAGTAAATTTTTAATCCAATTTTCCATTGATGGGTGGGGCTGTGTGCCCATGCATGCACATGCTTAGTGCCCCCAACCTTGCAGCAGGCCACTGCCAACACACACCTCTGAATTACACAAGCCCCTTTGCCATGACGAGGCTGTGATCCATCTGTCTACATAAACATGACAGGGTGAGAGTTCCATCTGTCTACATAAACGTGGGAAAACACAGTTCCAACATGGAGAAGATACCCAAAGTTCCATCAGGGTGTTTGTTCTCAATGTGAGATCATCATCCCAGATAAGTCCTCCCAGGACCTGATTCACAGATGGCACACAACACTCCACTGTGGAATATTTACTGTGCTTTCAAAGTGCTTTAACTGAAACCAACAGTCAGCATTAATTTATTTAAAGTAACCATGTAACTACTATTGTCACATGTTAGTTTTTGAACTTTCATGGTTGAGAATAAGAACTGTTGCTTTAATAAAAACTGTGTTTCCTTTACTTCATCATGAACAATGGCCATCTAGAGAAACCAGCATGGATGCTTGCTCTCTGGAGATAAGCTGATTAGTTGCAATGACCTGTGTGTTCACTGTGCTAAGGTAGATCAAAATGATTTTCATTCAGGAGAAAAGCGTACCTAGTTTTCCCATTTCAACCGTCTGAATCTCAGTCCATGTGGAAGATTTTATTTTTTAATTTCTAGAATTCTTTTAGAAATGAAGAAGTCAAAAGTGTTTCAGACTTAAAGGGTTGTACTGAAATAACTTTTTAAATGGAATCATTTTGCTCAGTCTGTGGCCAAACTCCCTTTATTGATTGTGACATCTTTTGCTTGCACTGTTACAGGTTTCTTCTTTCCAACCTCCTTGCAGAGGGCTGTGCATTTGCTCTTAAGTCGACTCAAGACTCTGCCAGCAGAAAACACCCTCTCAGTTACTAAGCTTTTCTTAAGCTACTTTGGATCCCCCCAACAAGCTCTATACTCAGTCCAGGAAAATCGATTACAGCTTTTTCTCTCCGGGTTTCAGACTTC
Organism: Bos javanicus; assembly: GCF_032452875.1. NCBI lineage: Eukaryota > Metazoa > Chordata > Mammalia > Artiodactyla > Bovidae > Bos > Bos javanicus. Next base: position 3,292,192 of record NC_083894.1, read on the forward strand.
AAATTTAGGCAGTGATATTTAATTAAAGATTCTCTGCCAGCATTCACTTGAGCTCCTATTTTTGCATGTGATTGTTTGAAATCAAAGGAGAAAAATCAGAAACATGATCAATTTCATGCTAAGCTAGCCTTTACTTAATCTTTCTGGAGTGACAATTTCCTTGAACTCTGACTTTCTTTGTAACAGTGTAGGTAGATGACTGTCAAGGGAAATTTTTATAAGAAACAGCTAAATTACCTGCAAGAGGTTGTCGAAGACTGTGACTAATGAAGTGGGAGTGAACCACGTCTCCCTTGCTGGTGTTCATGTGTTTCAAGCTTTAAAGTCAGTAATCTCTATGGGCTCTTTCCAGAATCATTATATAGACTCTAATGTACATGTTCATTTATTAAGTACATTTAGTAGATATGTGAGAAAACGGAATCATCTGTTTTCCAAGTTCAACACATATATAAACAAATTCAAAGAAGTTGTGAGTTTTACAATGTTTAAAAAAGTAAGAGAGGTCAGAAGATATTTTAGGGGTATGATACCATCATGATGGACAGGTCATTATGCGTGTGTCCAAATCCATAGAATGTAAAACACCAAAAGGGAACCACAGCATAAGCTTGGACTCTGGGTGATAATGGCATGTCAGCATAGGTGCATCAATCATAATAGACATATCATCTGGTAGGGATGATAATAATGGGGCAGGGGGCGTTACACTTGTGTGGGGGCAGGGGGTGTCTGGGAAATCTGTGTACCTTCTGAATTTTGCTATGAACCTAAAACTACTCCAAAATAATAAAGTATTTAGAAAACAGAGAGCAAGAGCACCGAGAAGAAAAATAAACACCACATTAACAAGTAGAGAACAGTGTTAGGTATTTTTATATGCATTGTGCAATTTCAATACCTCTCGCAATATATACACACAAGGCCTGGGCTTTAATAGCTATTACTCTACATTCTTTTCATAAAATATGCATGATGGCTATCACACATTATATTTCTTTCAAACTTGGGTAGAAATCATACTTGAAGCTAACACCTGTAGCTCATACATTATTTACATTTGAATTTGATCATGATGGTCAGAAATGCAAGTGCCAGTCCCTCAGCCAAAAGTGATCCTGCTCTTTCTTGGGCTGTCAGCTCCAGTCACAGGAAACAGCAAAGCGCCCTCAGATGGTACTAAGCACCTGCAGCATCAGCTAAGAGAAAACAGGCCTTAGAGAACCACACTGTGGCACACCAAGATCTTCCTGCTGAGCTCAGATGATGATTCAAAAGAGGTGACAGGCTGGTCATCAGCCCTAACACCAAAGACAGATTCATCAAGTGGCATTAAACATGACAATGCATGAAAATGGTGTGGATGTTGGAAAACCCTGCAGATCTGCTATTATGCAAGGTGTTTATTTTCTCATTATTCAAAAGAGATATTGACAAATGACACTTATTCCTTGAAAGTTTGCCACATTAATATTTTAGGTTTTAAAGATCTGAAGTGAAGTGGAAATCGCTCAGTCGTGTCTGACTCTTTGCGACCCCATGGACAATAAAGTCCATGGAATTGTCCAGGCCAGAATACTGGGATAGATAGCTCTTCCCTTCTCCAGGGGATCTTCCCAACCCAGGGATCAAACCCAGGTCTCTGGCATTACAGGCAGATTCTTTACCAACTGAGCCACCAGGGAAGCCTCCGTAATCCTTTTTCTGCCCTTGATTAGTGGATATAAAAGCATTAACTAAAGGCTTGTTAAAGCTTGCTAAGACTAACAGTTTCTAAAGGTATATTTCTTTATAATGTAACTTTGTCTTCCCTTTATATATACATATATATATATATATATATTCACTATATATGTTAATATGTATTACTTTTTCTCATCTTTTATGTTGTTGCTGGTTTAGTTGCTAAGTAGTGCCTGACTTTTTGATCCCAGGGACTGTAGCCCACCAGGCTCTTCTGTCCATTGGATTTTTCAGGCATGAATACTGGAGTGGGTTGCCATTTCCTTCTCCAGAGGATATTCCTAACCCAGGGATCAAAATTCCATCTCCTGTACTGCAGGCAGATTCTTTACTGCTGAGCCACCAGGGAAGCCCATATATACGGATGCATTTTTTCACTTAATGTAGGTTTAATATCAGAATAGTGAGGGTTTATTCTATAAAGTTTTTGGAGAAGGAAATGGCAACCCATTCCATTATTCTTGCCTAGAGAATCCTGTGGAAAGAGGAGCCTGGTGGGCTGCTGTCCATAGGGCCGCATAGAGTCAGACAAGACTGAAGCGACTTAGCATGCATGCATTCTATAAAGCTACTTTTTTTATTTAGGTAAAAATCAAAGTCTTTTTCCTCAGCTTTTTTGAGCTATGATGACAGATAAAAATTGAACGTATTTAAGGTGTATAATGCAATGTTTTGATATGTATACACAATGTGAAATGATGACCACAATAAGCTAATTAACACTGATGTCACCTGAGATAGTTACTTTTTTTTTTTCTGGTGAGAACATTTAAGATCTACTGGGGTTCCCTGGTGGCTCAGACTGTAAAGAATTGGCCTTCAATGTGGGAAATTTGGGTTCAATCCCTGGGTCGGGAAGATCTCCTAGAGAAGGGCATCCTTACCCACTCCAGTATTCTTGCCTGGGAACTCCCATGGACAGAGGAGTCTGGTGGGCAACAGCCCAAAAGGTCACAAAAGCCAGACATAACTGATTGACTAACAATACTAAGATTTACTAATTTAGCAAATTTCAAGTATGAAGCACATTATTATTAACTATAGTCACCATGCTGTGCATCATGCTTCCAGAACTTATTCATGTTATAACTGAAAGTTCGTGCCCTTCAACCAAAATCTCCCCATTTCCCTTCCTAGCCTCTGGCAACCACCATTCCACTCTGTAGCTATGAGTTTGACTTCTCTTTTTTCAGTTTCCACACATCATTTAGACCATGCATAGGTGTCAGGACATCTCACTGTGGTTTGACCTGATTGCCCTGGTGATTGGTAAGGCTGAGCATCAATCCATGTACATACTGGTTGTGTGGATGTCTTCTGAAAACTTTTGATTCTTGATTTGGTCTGCTGTCAAAGCTCTTTATTGAGTGTTTTAGTTCATTCATTGTATTCATCAGCTCTGAAATTTCTGTTTGATTTATTTTTAATGTTTTATAACTCTTCTTCATTGAACTTCTCATTTTTTGGGGGGTATCATTTTCCTGATGTCATTAAATGGTTTATCCATGTTTCTTGTAGCTCACTGAGCTTCTTTAGAACAATCAATTTGAATTCTTTGCCAGTCAGTTCATGGGCCTCCATTCCACTGGTGCCATTGACTGGACATGTACTGCATCCCATTGATGGAGACATGTTTCCCTGATGCTTTTGTGGTCCTTATAACCTTCTTACGGAGAAGGCAATGGCGCCCCACTCCAGTACTCTTGCCTGGAAAATCCCATGGACGGAGGAGCCTGGTAGGCCGCAGTCCATGGGGTCGCTAGGAGTCGGACAGGACTGAGCGACTTCACTTTCACTTTTCACTTTCAGGCATTGGAGAAGGAAATGGCAACCCACTCCAGTGCTCTTGCCTGGAGAATCCCAGGGACGGGAGAGCCTGGTGGGCTGCTGTCTATGGGGTCGCACAGAGTCAGACACGACTGAAGTGACTTAGCATAGCATAGCATAACCTTCTTATATAGCAGCTGAACATTGAAGAAGCTATCACCTCTTCCAGATGTTACAAACTAATTTCAGTGAGAAAGACCTCCGCATGGTAGAGGGGGTCATGCTAGAATGTGCTGTGACCTGGGTCAGGTGGTGCAGGGCACAGAGCGGGGCTGTGGGGTTGGGCCTCTGCTCTGTTAATAGCTGTGGTCTGTGAGGTCGCCAGCCCTGCGGTCCTTAGTGCTGGGAGCTTGAGGATGCCTCTGGTGGCTGTGGGAGCTGGTGGGTCCTCAGAAGACCTCGGGGTCCAGCAGTAAGGGACAGATGCCAGTGGTAATGGTGATTGCTCATGTGTGTGCCTGTGACAGCAGAGACAGCTGCCAGTGCGTGCAAGGTGGCGAGAGCCGACTGTGGGCACACCTGAGGTGGTGAGGGCTGAGACAGGGCCAGGCTAGCTGCAGCCACGCATGTAGTGTTCTATCTGCTCAGGGTGCCAGGGCTGGGGTCCCCACGGCAGCCCTGGCTGGGGCCCCAGCAACCGGGACAGAGGGCTTGGGACTCAGACAGCTGGAGCCTGCAAAGAAGAAAATCCACGAGGTGCTGGGAGCAAATGTTGCACAGGGGTGGGCGGGTCACTGTGGATCTGCCGGCTGTTGGCTTCCCCAGGGTGGGGCACCCCCTTCATGTGGTGCCTGGAAAGGCTCTCCTGGGCCTGAGAAGAACCTTCTGGTGAGAGTTCACTCCCCGCACTGGGCAGTGCCAGCCTGGGGGTGGGATGATGCAGGCAATACAGAACTTCTCCCTACTCCTCCAGTGCAGTTATTCCTGGGCTTCTTGCTCCACTGAGCACACCCAGAACTGTATTTGCTCACGAGTAATTGTATGTTATTGATTTTTGTTAGGGGATGGATGCCCAGATCTCCTCCCCTGACACTTTGGTGACAAAGCCTTTTCAGTTTTCAGCTTTAAACCGTATGTGTAGTTCAAGCATGTGGTGCTGGATCCATAAGGAATGTCATCTCCCTTTCCCCCACTTTTCCCTCTAGACAGTCTTATCTTCTTAACATCTTTTAAAAAAATTTAAACTTTTTTTATATTGTACTGGGATATAGCCAATTAACAATGTTGTGGTAATTTCAGGTTCACAGCAAAGGGACTCAGCCGTATATAAACACATATTCATTCTCCCCTAAACCCCCATCTCATTCAGGCTGCCACATAACACTGAGCAGAGTTCCAGGTGCTACTCACGTGGGTCCCTACTGATCCATATGTACATGTCCATCCCAAAGTCCATAACTATCCCTTCCCCCATCCTTCCCCCCAGCACCCACATATTATGGCCAAGTTCTGACATTCTCTTTATAAATAAGGCATCAGTGTGTGACACTCAGCTTTCTGTCAATTAACATACTGAAATCTTTCAAAGTGAATATGTTTGCTGATTACTTGCATTCCATGAAAGTCAAAGTGAAAGTCACTCAGCCATGTCCAGCTCTTTGTGACCCCATGGACTATACAACCCATGGAAATCCCCAGGCCAGAATACTAGAGTGGGTAGACTTTCCATTCTCTAGGGGATCTTCCCAATACAGGGATCGAACTGGGTATCTCACATTGCAGGCTGATTCTTTTTTTTTTTTTTTTTAATTTATTTATTTTAATTAGAGGCTAATTACTTTATAATATTATATTGGTTCTGCAACACATCAACATGAATCCGCCATGGGCATACACGCTGAGATGCAAGGGAAGCTCAAGAATACTGGAGTGGGTAGCCTATACCTTCGCCAGCAGATCTTCCTGACCCAGGGATTGAACCGGGGTCTCCTGCATTGCATAGTTAAATATGGACATAGCTGCTGCTGCTGCTGCTAAGTTGGTTCAGTCATGTCCGACTCTGTGTGACCCCATAGACGGCAGCCCAACAGGCTCCCCCGTCCTTGGGATTCTCCAGGCAAGAACACTGGAGTGGGTTGCCATTTCCTTCTCCAATGCATGAAAGTGAAAAGTGAAAGTGAAGTCGCTCAGTCGTGTCCGACTCTTTGCAACCCCATGGATTGCAGCCTAACAGGCTCCTCCATCCATGGGATTCTCCAGGCAAGAGCACTGGAGTGGGCTGCCATTGCCTTCTCCAATGGACATAGCAGTCCATAGTTCAATCTAATAATGTTTAAACTCTTATATTGTAAGGTTGTACCATATGGTATGATATTAATTTTAGATGATTTCTTGTTTATATTATTTTTATAAATTTAATTAATACCAATTACTCCCCCAAGACTCCAGTATTTCTCCTTTCCCTTTCTTCCTATTGCTTTTGCTCCTCCCCTCAGGACAGTCACATGTAGAGGTAGGAGAAGCTTCTAGAACTCTGCATGTGCAGCAGGGCCCTGGGATGGAGTGGTGGGCAGGAAATGGGACAGAGTTGTATCACAAGAGTCTTAATTTCTGGAAAATAGAAGGGCCTACAATCAGATCATGTCCTGTTAGAGAATCCCATCACATCTAAGACACCACCGACTAGGATGCAGAATTATCGTATACACCACTGAGAAAGGGCCAAGACAAAACACTGCCAAATACCTAATTCTCCCTTTGGAGACATTAAAATGTGAAAACGTTCTTATCTTGGATTCAGTTTAATAAAGTATGAAAGCGAAGGTGACAGTGTTAGTTGCTCAGTCGTGTCCAACTCTGCGATCCCATGGACTGTAGCCCTCCAGGCTCCTCTGTCCATGGGATTCTCCAAGCATGAATACTGGAGTGGGTTGTCATTTCCTTCTCCAGGGAATCTTCCTGACCCCGTGTGTGTGTGTGTGTGTCTGTGTGTGTGTGTCTCTGTGTGTGTGTATAGCTCAACTATGGAACAGGAGGAAGGCTTTGTGTTTTTTGCATAGAAATATTTTTTACTGAAGCTATTTGAATTAGGATTTATTACAGATGTGTTTTCCCAGACCTGTTTTTTAAGCTTATCTGTTTTGAGCATGTCTTTATTTTTTTTTTTCTAATTTTATTTTATTTTTAAACTTTACATAATTGTATTAGTTTTGCCAAATATCAAAATGAATCCGCCACAGGTATACATGTGTTCCCCATCCCGAACCCTCCTCCCTCCTGCCTCCCCATACCATCCCTCTGGGCCGTCCCAGTGCACCAGCCCCAAGCATCCAGCATCATGCATCGAACCTGGACTGGCAACTCGTTTCCTACATGATATTTTACATGTTTCAATGCCACTCTCACAAATCTTCCCACCCTCTCCCTCTCCCACAGAGTCCATAAGACTGTTCTATACATCAGTGTCTCTTTTGCTGTCTCGTACACCGGGTTATTGTTACCATCTTTCTAAATTCCATATATATGCGTTAGCATACTGTATTTATGTTTTTCCTTCTGGCTTACTTCACTCTGTATAATAGGCTCCAGTTTCATCCACCTCATTAGAACTGATTCAAATGGATTCTTTTTAATGGCTGAGTAATACTCCATTGTGTATATGTACCACAGCTTTCTTTATCCATTCATCTGCTGATGGGCATCTAGGTTGCTTCCATGTCCTGGCTATTATAAACAGTGCTGCGATGAACATTGGGGTACACGTGTCTCTTTCCCTTCTGGTTTCCTCAGTGTGTATGCCCAGCAGTGGGATTGCTGGATCATAAGGCAGTTCTATTTCCAGTTTTTTAAGGAATCTCCACACTGTTCTCCATAGTGGCTGTACTAGTTTGCATTCCCACCAACAGTGTAAGAGGGTTCCCTTTTCTCCACACCCTCTCCAGCATTTATTATTTGTAGACTTTTGGATCGCAGCCATTCTGACTGGTGTGAAATGGTACCTCATAGTGGTTTTGATTTGCATTTCTCTGATAATGAGTGATGTTGAGCATGTCTTTAAATTTGCTCTGAAGAAACTTTCTGTTCATTGTCTATAAGATGTGACAATTTCTAGAGGAAGAAAGAAGAAGCTTGGGTTTTTCAACAGAGCTAGAAAGAGTGAGATTTTTAGAATGTTCAATGAGGCTTCTTTTTTTTTTTTTTTAATTTTTAATACCTATCATTTAAACTCTAGCAGCAGCGGCAGTCAAAAATGCACAAAGGATCATATCTACTCATTTCTTGAGTACCTGTTGCTAAGAAAATTATATGAACAGGCAAAACTATAAGCTTCCTGTTTATAACTAATTAGATTAAAATTAGCTAATGAAATAAAGCCTAAAGGATAATAATCCATAAAGAAATAATCCTTAAAGGGTCATCTGAGCTATAACTTTATTTCATAAGAAAAGACTGAAAATGCAATTTGCTAATCCTATAAAGGAATTAAAAAAGGAACATTGAAAGGAGTCTGAAGGATGCAGAAAGTATTATTAAATATGAAATTACTGATCCACCCTTATCAAGACAAAAGCAATAGATTTCATAACCAGTGGAGATAGAATGGGATTGAATTTTCCCCCCCAGTTTTTTAACAATAAGTGATGCAGACATTTTAACTTAGTGGCCATTCAGAGAAGCAGGTAAATAGAACTTCAGTAAGTGTACAATGCTAACAGAAGTCTTTATACAGAGATGACCTTTTCTCTAAACATTAGAGAAAAAATAATACCAGAACTCTCTTTCATCTTCAGTATACTTGTAATTAAAATTCTGGACTCTCCTGGTGTCACTGAATGAATCAATTAAATATAAAGGAATTTGCAAAATATAGAACCACTTTTGCACAGAATGAAAATCCAAGGTATTAAGGTATTAATTTCACTGAATTTAATTCCACATTATTTTAGTTCTCCACAGTCACTGCGTTTTTAATAGCTGCAAATAATAATGTTAATTATTTCAACAGAGCACTTGCTTCACATGCAGGTTGTGAGAATTTTTGTCAATTAAGCAAATTGTAATCCAAGTGGGATTTTCCAAGAAATATTTAAATAGGAAGTTTTAAAAACTAAACTTATTATTCTAATAAAACTCATGATGTCACTTACTATGTGGTCAGGACTAATGTGTGGGGAGCATAAGCCGATTTAGCCTCCTTCAGGCCAAGGTCATAATAAGGAGTGGAGCTGCTCACGTGTGACCTGGGCATTTTATCACCACTGTGGGGTCTGGGACCTTTGTTGGCCCTTGGCCTGGAGACTAAAGACAGGGACGGAGCTCAGAGTTCCCCTACTGAGCAGCACAGAGGCCTCTCGGGAGTGTACACTCAGATTTTAATCAGGATATCAAAGGTTGGTTCATAGCAATCTAGAGAATTAAAAAAAAAAAATCCACATTTGTTTACTCTTTCTTCTCTCTTTTTTGCTTAAAATGCTTTTCTTCTTTTTTTAAATTATTCTTTTCTTCATTTTCTCTTTTATAGTGTAATTCTTTCTCTCTCAATCACTGGGAAATTTCATATAATCCCTATCTTTTGTTCACTTCCAAGAAAAGAAAAAAAAAAAAAGACTCATTCAGATTGAAGAATAAATGGTAGTAAAGCATATACTTTGAATTCTTACAGATTTTGGTTTATTAAATTTTTAAACTAAAATTTTAATCCAAGATGTAGGTTTAGTTTGAAGATTTCAGACAGTAGTAATTGGTGTGTCTGCTACATATGATTTATATATTCTTAAAATATCATATACTTCATATATTCTTTAAAATATCTATTATTATTGGTTGATAAATATTAAAAAATTATAGGTATCATGTATTAATTTCCTACCAAGTGTTGCCTATTTTTACATAATTACATTTATTTTAAAGAAGAAAGAAATATAAAGGTAGATATTAAAATTAATAATTACCCTTTTCTGAAAGAAATTGGCAAGGTTGATATTTTAAATATTTGACTCCCAATCTTACATCAGAGCTGCCTGGTAAAATAAAGTGTGGGCCACACATGTGACCACTTATGCAATTTAAAATTTTCTGATAAACACATCAAAAAGTTTAAAAATATTTAAAATGATAAAAGACATCATCTTTTCAACTTGCAATGTCTTAGCCTTTTTTTTTTTCACATTGTCATTGATATCCAAGGCCTTTAATACTTATAGCTCATCTCTGAAACAGCCACATTTTAAGTGTTGAGTGCTCACATGTGGCCAGTGGCTGGCTACCTTACTGATCAGCACAAACTTAAAGACTAATTAACAGATCCTGAGGCTGGGAAAGATTGAAGGCAAAAGAAGAGGGCAACAGAGGATGAGATGGTTGGATGGCATTACCAATTCATTGGACACGAACTTGGGGCAATCTCTGAAAGGTGGTGAGAGACTGGGAGGCCTGGTGTGCTGCAGTCCACGGGGTCGCAAAGAGTCTGACACGACTTGGTGACTGAACTACAATACAAGTCAAGAACTACGTGACAGATAGAGAAGCATAAGCAGGAGCTCTCAGAAGTGGGCGGCATCACTCTAGCACAAGGAGAAGGATGGTGTGGTTTATGGATGGAGAGGAGGGGGATGGTGTCTGCACAGTAAAGACACAAGGAGCAGTGGGCATTGCGATGTTGGGATCTGACGCGATGGTGCAGACACAAGTGAAGGGAATCTGGGTGTAGACTCCATGACATGTAACGGGGAAGAGGGGTGGAATAATTACAGGGATCTGCACCCAAGGAAGGTGCAAAAGGAAGTAAGGAAGGAGGAGCAAGTGGTTCCTGGGTCCCAATCTGAGCATCCGCTCCCAAGGCTCAGGAGGGAGACGCTGCCCCGTACAAGGAGCACAGAGCGGGACGAGGGCAGAACCTGATCCAGGTTCTTCATGTGTGGGTTATCAAGAAGCGGGAGAAGTCACATGTGAATAAGACAGGGCTTGGCAGTTCAGAGGTTCTGGACCACAGGGCAGGATGCCAGGGGGTTAGGATGCTCTGGAGGGCGTCCTTTCAAGAGGTTTTACAGTGAAAGACGGGAAAGGAGATGGTGTCACAAGAGGGTTTATAAGGTGAGATTGTCTAGTCCAGACTCGCTAGTTAATCACCATACTATGCACATCTCATGACAGACATGAAGCTCTTTTTACCCAGGATCTCAGTAAATAAAACGTGATCCAATTTCCGTTGGCTCTAGAGTTTGCAGTAGGCAGACTTATTTCTGCATGCCTGTGATATGCATTGTTTGACTTTGGGATTAACTTTTTGTTAAAACCTGAATTATTCAGTGTAAATAGTGTAGACGGATCCCTTCTGGCATGATAAAAATAAGTCAATAATAGGGACTGTCTAAGCATCTCATTGGGAAATGGACACTATGCCAGATTTCTGTTCTCTGAATGTGTAGGCAAGTTTAGAAAGAACCACATGCCCTACAATAGTCTGAGTTCCTTGTGGCAATGACACGCTGATTTCTCTGAACCTTTTATCATCCAGCTCAAAGGTCAGGCCTGCCCAGGTGACCTTCATGAAGCTCCTGGTGTCCACACATAGCTCTTCGAGTTCCTTAGAGTATCAGTCACATTCTGGCCCAAGCATACTTTTCAATCAAAGTATTGAATTGTCACAGATGTCAAATCGAATTAAACTTTGTCCAGGTATGCTTGATTTTTTTTTTTTTTTGTACTTCTCAAATTGTCCTTTCAGTCTCGATTTCCCCCCATTCTTCTCAGCTTCACCCTCACTCAAGCATGTCTTTGTCCACTTCACACTGTGTCCTCTGCTCCCATTCCCATCAGAAGTCCTGTCCATCTGTCCGTCTCTGTATTGACCTGTCTCTGTTGACCTGTCTCTGTATTGAATACCTGTCTGCATCTGCCTTCTGTCTATAAAGTGAGTCTTCTACGGCCCATCGATAACTGGAAGCAATCATCCTAGCTCTGTATTCTCTATGATTAGACAAAATGTTCTACCCGAAGTCTACTTGTAACCTAGGATTTTAGGGAAACATGAAGTTCAAGAATAAATAAAAGCTTGTTTATATGCATGAAGTCTGCCTGGAGAGACTACATTTTCAATGGAGAAACTGACCCAAATATATATTGTGAGCTACCAATTAAATTATAAACTCCTGAAGGTGAAGACAGTGAATTATTAACCACTTTCCCATATCAAATGCGTACAATATGCCTGCGACTATGATTTATATATTCCTAATATATCATGTAATTCATATATTCTTAAAAATATGTATTATTATTGGTTGATACAACATTGAGAAAAGTTATAGCTACCATGTATTAGTATTCTACTACTACCTATTTTTATGTGATTGTATTTAATTAAAAAAGAAATAAAGATAAAAGTTGGTGTTAAAATTAATAACTACCTTTCCCTTCAACAAATAAATTGGTAAAGTTGATATTAATGTTTTAAATTTGAGCCCATCCTGTCCAACTCCAAGATCAGAGGTAACAATCCCCAAAAAACACAGATTAAAAAAATACATGAGAATCACAACAGTAGAAGTGAGGAAGCCTGGTCTTTCCTGTTGTTCCATCTTCAGGCAGGAGATGTATGCTCTTTACTGCAATCTCATATTATATGTTTCAATGCCTTGCTAATAGTAGGTGTTCAATACATCTCAGGTTAATATAAGTAAATGGAAATCAACATATGACAGAAGAATTTTGTTTTAGTTAAATTTTAAATCAATGTTATCATTTAATACCAATAGCAATCAATACAGGTCTAAAGTTAACACTGGCATTAAGCAATGTAACACATTGTAGAAACTTTGGTCTCAGTGTTTGGAATTGCCTAAAAATTACTCTGAACAGAAAAGATAAATTACTTCAAACAAAGAAAATAATATTCTCAAAAATGCTTTGAGCAAAAGGCCAAATTCCATACCTTTATATTGAAAGTTGAATTAACAAATATATTCTGTTTTAAGTCATTTTAAAGACTAAACATTAAAATAATGATGATATTAGTTGATAAGACTAGATTGAATTCCCTATAAAAGGTATCAATTAAATATATTTATAAATACATAGCATGTTCTGTGCCTTACAATTCTATAAACTATTAACTAAAATAAGAGATAAATGACTATCTCACTTCTTTGTTACTATCACAGTAGATTTGTTTTTTGTATATTCATTCTGATACACTCCAAGGTAATTTCTAATATATAATTTTTTTTTAATGTAGAAGATCCAAAAAGGAATTAAATTTTTGAATTTCAAAATATTAAGCAATAGTCACCACTTTTGACAGAATGTGGTCCACTGGAGAAGGGAATGGCAAACCACTTCAATATTCTTACCTCGAGAACCCCATGAACCGTATGGAAAGGCAAAAAGATAGCACACTGAAAGATGAACTCCCAAGGTTGGTAGGTGCCCAGTACGCTACTGGGGATACAGAGGATGAGATGGTTGGATGGCATCACTGACACAATGGACATGGGTTTAGGTGGACTCTGGGGAGTTGGTGATGGACAGAGAGGCCTGGTGTGCTGCAGTTCATGGGGTTGCAAAGAGTCGGACACGGCTGAGCAACTGAACTGAACTGAGTCACCACTTTTAATTTTAAAGCAGTGAAGATTATCACTGGTGGTATAAATTGTAAAATTAAGTATCAGAACACTTACAGATAGTTTCCATCATTTTGTTAACTCTGGCTCCACATGAGAATAATCTGGAAAGCCTTAAAAAAAATACTAATGTTGGTCCTCATCTTAAATCAACAAATCATAATCTCAGAGTGCTTTTTAAAAGCTCTCAGGTGTTGCAGTTTTGTAGCTGGGCAGATAATATCTGGGTTAAGGAAAGCAAGAGACACTGGTCTTTATAACCGTTTCTAGAAGCAAACCTCTAATTTTGACTTGGTTAAGGTCTTGAACTTGAGTCAGTCAGAAAATAGACAAGTGGTAGCCAGGGGTAGGAGCTGGGGGAAACAGGTAGAGGCTGGTGAAAGGAACAAGCTTTCAGTAACCAGATGACCAAGGTCTGCGGGCCTAATGTGCACCATGGAGACAACAGGTGGTGACGCTGCATGGTATGAGCGAAATTCCCAACGAGAAGAGAATTCACGTGTTCTCACCAAAAATAAAAGGTAAATATGTAACGTGACGCGTGTGTTTAGTAACTCGATAGTGAGAATCCTATATCCTTTATGTATATCAAATTGTCATATTGCACACTTTGAATATGTACAAGTTTATTACTCAATTATGCCTCAATAAAGCAGAAAGAAAGACCATTAGGAGAGTATAGGTGTTCTTCATGCAACTCAAAACATGCTGATGCAATTTGAGGAAACCAGATTCCACAGGTGCCCAGAAATAAGCTTTTGCTCCAGGTTGCTTCAAAACCTATTTTCAACCCACATGTGGATCTGAGCTGGGTCTTAACACAAGAGTTGAGTCTTGTGTTTATCCTCGGAAGTGACAGTACCACCCTTTCATGAGGGGTGTGAAGCTCTAGCTAAAACAAGACAGCCTCTGGGATAACCTCCCTGGGCTTATCCTAAAATCTGTGCTACATCAAGCAGAAGAGTCATTGTACAATCTGAGTCATCTGACTGGTGATTAAGAGAACAAGCAACATGGCTTGTGCCTTTTCAAACTTCCCGGCTTCCACACAGCTCTGACTGACCATCCATGTCCCTACAGCTCTGAGCACTCAGGTAAGCCATAACTCCAGCACCTCCCTGCCATATCAGCATTAGGGCAGGGGCAGTGAAGAAACTCCACACGGTGATGACTGCAAGGGTTTCTCAGTGGAAATACTGGCAGCCCCCTGACACGGGCCAAGTACACCATGATGTCTTAACTTCCAAAGCATTGAGTCCCTTATGAGAAATGGACATGCACATTTAGCAAAAAAAAAAACTCTATAAACACAGCCTCCAGATTGGACTGATTAAACTGCCAGCTTAGCGAAAGCGTGAAGAGAGCACAGTTAGGAGCTGATAAACGAAAAACCAGAATAATTTCCATCTAATGGCATGTAAATAAAAATTATGGAAAGACAGTTTACCGGGCGAGTAATAACCACCCGAAGCTTTTATACTCACCAAGCATAAGAACGTAACATCTACCTGTGCTCACGTATTAATGTATTCTAAACAGCCGTGATTTACTAAATAATGCTGCCAGTTCCCAATTGCCCAGTGGGAACCACACTTAGGAGTTTAGGGAAAAAGCGGCTTTAGTTTAAGTGCTTTTATGTGGAATCGCTATGATTTACTGTGCATGAATATTTCAAATACAAGTTTTAAATTGATCAATACATGAAGATGCACAGACTTAAATCAAAAGTCTGGAACGGACTCAAAAGTTCATTTATTCCATTAGGCCGTCTCCAGGTGAGCCTTCTATCTCTTAATTTAACATCTCTAATGAGTAAAACCATGCACTTTCCTTAAAAAATATGTTCTCTTTTTCAACATTAGTAAGAACCTGTGCCTGATGTCTAGTTGAAGCAGTAACACTCCTGAATCTAGGCACGTTGTCTTTGTCCCGTCCTGTTCACGATGGGTTTTCACCTTGTGGTCTGTGAATGTCCTGGCACACGCTCACACAATCACACCCGCTTCCCCTCTTTTACAAAGGTTAAGTGGGTGGGTCCAATACGTCATGTACAGTCAGCCCACATGATGCTACGAAGTGGGGCTGGAATTTGGGCCGGCGGAAGCAGGTGAGGGGTATGTCACCTGGGCCAGGACAAGAGCCCTGCAGACAGGTGACCCCAGGTGTGCTGCCCCAGCCCATCACCTGAGCTCAGCCGTGCCCTCCACCCTGCAGTCAAGAAAGCACAATTTGCCAGTGCTGTGATATGACCCATATCTCAGGACTGGGGCCCAGAAACCCAGATGAGAGAGAAGACAGGGCCATCTATTCGTGTAGAAGACTCCCCATCCCCCTTGGAGGGGACAGGAGAACGGTTCACAGAGGGGCTTTCTCTATAGGCAAGCTCAAATGATGGGCTCAGATCTCACACCTGCCTCCTCATTTTCCAGACACTCCAGAGCCTTGCCTTATAAATCAAATAAGCCTGAAAGGCCCCTGCAGACCCCACAGGGCCCCACGGGACTGTCCCCTGACCTGTCTCTGCAGTTATTGCCCTGCAGCATCCTGTGTTCTTCCTCGGTCGCTCCTCCTGCAGAGTACTGACACTTGCCTTGTTCACTGCCCACGTAGCTCTTTTCCTAACCGTCATAAGCCACTGGGGTCTCAGCTCAGACACTGTTCCCTCTGAAGGGCCTTTCTTGACCGAGACCCTAATGTTTCCCCGACCAGCATGCACTCAACTTGTTTGATGGATTTCTGTCTCCCTCCCTAGGAGGCCAGCTCCGTGAGAAATGGGGCTTTCCCAGCACAGATGGAAGCGTTGTGGGCACACAGTGGGCTCTCCACAGGTATCTGACGATGTGCTAATTAACACAAGCTCCCTCCTGCGTGCGTTCCCTGGAGGAAGCGGGTCACAGCCAGGCCACTGCTTACTCAGCCTGGAATCCATTCTGTGTCTCTTGTCCAGCTCTGGTTCACTGGGCTCTGAAGAGCACAGGCTGCCACTACTTGCATCTACCATGATCACTATTGCACATGCATGCACACACACACATTCCCCTCTGATGGACATGGTCTCTGTCAAATATATTGATGCTTTAAATGTGGTGGTGGCTGAGCCTTGGGTGGTACACGTGCTCAGGTCTGACTCTTTGCGACCCATGGACTGTAGCCCACTAGGCTCCTGCGCCCATGGGATTCTCCAGGCAGGAACACTGGAGTGGGCTGCCATCCTCCTCCAGGGGACCTTCCTGACCCAGGGACTGTACTCATGTTCCCTGCGTCACCTGCACCAGCACATGGGTTCTTTGCCAGCTAAGCCACCCAGGAAGCCCATGGCTGAGCCTTGGGATGAAGGGCATCTTATGTCTTTATCTCAGCCACATTTTTTC
The DNA here is from genome assembly GCF_032452875.1 of Bos javanicus. Lineage (NCBI taxonomy): Eukaryota > Metazoa > Chordata > Mammalia > Artiodactyla > Bovidae > Bos > Bos javanicus. The sequence goes on from NC_083894.1 coordinate 3,308,693, forward strand.
CTCTTTGTTAAACACGATGACTCAGGGTCGGTCCCCCTTCCTGTGCTCAGTGTCTCAGAGTGTCCCCCAGCAACCCTTCTTCCTGAGATGCCCCAGGCTGTCTGCCCCCAGCCACCAAGAGCTATCAAAGGGGACCACCCTGCAGCCTTGGCAACAGAGTTGTGTGCACTGCTCTCCCTCCCATCATACTCCTCAAATGCTCCAGAGATCCTCCGTTTACCCCCAGTTACAGTTTTTAAGGGTAGCATAAATCCTCCCTTTCCCCTGCATCCCTCGCCTCCCTCTCCTTCTCTGTCTCCCCCTATGACCCCAGGACTGATGGGCTGTGTTTGTAGAAGCCCGAATGCCCCTCTGCATTCGATGCTCCTTTGCCCAGATCCCTCCCCTCCTCCTTCCTGGATGCCCTGGACACACCTAGGTAGTCCTTCCTCTGGGAAACTGTCTCCAATAGCCCTTCTGCTTCCTCTGACATCAGCAGAGGTGAAAATGGATTAAGCTGTCACTTGCTCATAGTTGTCTTATAGAGACACTCTTTTCTATGGGATTTCCCTTTCACAAAAATAAATCGCTGCTCCCCAAGGAAAGGTGTTCTGATTGGCAACAAAGGAAGCAGTGCAGCAAGATATGGAGGAAATAGAGTTGAGAGGATGACAATGAACAGAGAACACAGGGTCCTGCTGATGGCCTGGTGCTGCCATGTATTCCCAGGCTGTGTGGTGTGGCCACCGCTTACTGTCCCCTTCCCTGCTGTGCAGTGGGACCCCCTTCCTAATGTTGACCTTTGACACATCATGACATTGAGTGGGGGGACCTCTAGGTATTTTTGTCTGCGCCTATTTGTAAGAAAATTCTATAGAAATTTACATTTTGGAGGACGGGGATTGTTCTGACCCTTAAAAAAAACACTTTTTAAATTGAAATGTAAACATGCAAAAAGCATGGTGCTCTTCTTTAGCAATAAGTCCCGTGGACTGCAAGGAGATCCAACCAGTCCATCCTAAAGGAAATCAACCCTGAATATTCATTGGAAGGACTGATGCTGAAGCTGAAGCTCCCATACTTTGGCCACCTGATATGAAGAACAGACTCATTAGAAAAGACCCTGATGCTGGGAAAGATTGAAGGCAGGAGGAGAAGGGGACAACAGAGGATAACATGCTTGGATTGGATGGCATCACCGACTCAATGGACATGATTTTGAGCAAATCCAGGAGAAAACACAGGACAGGGAAGCCTGGGATGCTGCAGTCCATGTGGTCACAAAGAGTCAGACATGACAGTGTGACTGAACATCAATAACAACCAATGTAAACCATGATTTTGCAGATCCCCAGATGTCAGGGTGCATGTGTCTGCGTCTGGGTCCGTTTACTCCACAGTATGTCTGTGAGATTCCTCATGTTGTTACTTATAGAAGTAATTTGTCCTTTTTCATTTTTATTTCGTGTTCTGCTGGATGAATACGCCCTTTCTTCATATGCTCTACTGTGGCTGGACATTTAGGTTTACTGCAGTGTCTGACAATCGTGGGTGAATCTCCAGTGCATGTTCTCTGTCCTTTTGCACACCTGTGCTCATTTCTGGTGGGCATGTACCCAGAGTGGAATTGCTGGGTCTAGAGAAGACGGGGGTCCAATTTTACCTTGAAACAGCTGTCCAGAGGGTCTGTGCTTGTCCAAATTACTGCCAACAATGTAAGCCAGCAGTCAGTCCATTCTATAAGTTTTAAAATATCCCTTAAAATGCTGAAGAACAAACTGCTTGTTTTAGTTAATTTGGTGAGGAAGACATTAAGCTCGAGGAAGATTACTGATGGGTGATGCATGCTCTGACATCTCAGTGCTGCTTACAAAGCACTCACTACACCTTCTTTTCATTTTATTTGCTACCCATGATGATCTGGGGAAGCGGATTTTATTATTCTCATTTTGTAGACTAAGATAGTGAGATACACAAGGCAGAAAGGATATTGGCTAATAAAAAGTACTTAATGAAAAAGGAGAGGACAAGAGTCAGCAGCTGGAAACACAGAGATGGGCATCTTCTGTGAATTATTGAAAATCTTAGAGTTGCGGGAATCTCTGGTTCTGAGAGAAGTTAAAGTATATATTTAAGGAAAGTGGTATGCGTTTCTGATTTTAGTGAATTTATATTTATTAAAAACTCTTTTTTCCTTTTTGAGGTTTTAAGAATTGCATGGCTTTCCCTGGTGGCTCATTGGTATACAATCTGCCTACCAATGCACGAGACCCAGATTTGATCCCTGGGTTGTGAAGATCCCCTGAAGAAGAAAATGACAACCCACTCCCATATTCTTGCCTGGAGAATCCCATGGACAGAGGAGCCTGGGGGGCTGCAGTCCATGGGATTGCAAAGAATCGGACACGAGTTAGCGACTAAACAGCAAGAATTACTTAGGGGTTATAAGATGAGATTTCACTAGTTTATTTTGATTGAAAGAAAACCAGGAAACTTGGAAGGGCCCCTCAGTAGAAGGGTGCACGGTGCCCAAGGCCACAGAAATGAGCCAGAGCGCCACCTAGGGGTTCCTCACTGGTTCTGCAGACCAGTGGTTCAGAAACCCCGGGAAGAGGAAGAGCTCTTGGTTTCCTTCATTTCTTCAACACACATGACAACTGAGCCCCTTCCAGGTTCTAGTTTATGGTCCTTACTGTTTACTGTCCTAGACAGAGACACAGATACAAAGGGCCTCAGGATCCACGTCCTTGACCTCGGAGGCAGAGCCTCTGGGACTGTATTTCAGGTTATAGCAAAGGGGAGCCCTGCACAATGAAGGGAGAATGCGTGATTTCTACCTGAATTTGAATTAATCTCAAAAGGTGAAGCTTCCAGTTTTCCAAACCATGTTTTATTTATTTTTGGCTGTGCCATTGTTGCTGATGCACAGACTTTTCTCCAGTTGTGGGTGGGTGAGGGCCACTCTCCAGTTGCGGGGTGTGAGTTTCTCGTTGCGGTGGCTTCTTTTGTTGTGGAACACGCACCCCAGGGCACAGGGGCTCGGTAGTCGCGGCTCTCGGGCTCTTGAACACAGGCTCAGTATTTGTGGCGCACGGACTTAGCTGCTCCAAAGTATGCGGGATCTTCCCCAGTGAGGGATCAAACCCACGTCTTCCGCATTGGCAGGCAGATTCTTTACCACCGAGCCACCAGGGAAGCCCCAAAACATGTGTTTAACAACAGAAAAGTCTTCATTTTATACAAAGTTCTTCATTTTTAATAAAAAGGAAAAACCAAGAGTTGTATAGAATGAAATAAAATAAAAAGAAAGCCATTATTTGTGTCGATGCAAAATTTAAATCCAGTCAGGTTTTCCCTTGATTTAAAAGATATTCTCTATATAAACTGGAACTTTATTAAAATACTTTCCACATGATTGATCAATTACAGAAATCAATGGGAATTTCATTTTGTGAAAACTGTATTTTTACAAATAGTCAGATAAACGTATGTAAAACTGGAGCTTGACACATATATAGCTACTTCATACTGGAGAGGTACTTATGGTTCAAGGTTAATATATCTTTAAAAAAAACTCATCTTTTAGACATCAGAAATGTCTACATGATGGATTGTGCTAAGAAGGTAATTATTTAATTATAATTAATGATGGAGGCAACATATAAAGAATGGGCTCAATTTTCAGTTGATTTAAAGAATAGCATGTCCTACATAAATCTGTCATTCTGTGAGGGCCCATAAGAGACACATGGTATTGCAAATCTATCAAGTGGCTCTTATTGCATTTGACACGATTTTTTGCTCATAATGCTATTTTAAAGGTGAATATATTTAGCAACTACAGAGCTGTTTTACCTGTCAATCAACCTTACTTCTACTTCTGGCATAACTTGATGGCATGATCGAAGAGAGAAAAGCCAAAGAATGAAGTGCAAGGTTCAGAGAAAGAAAGACACCAGGATGAAAAGTAGAAACATAAAGGATGATGAGAAAGACCATGCTACTCTGGTGGACGGCTGTTTATCTGACCAAGAAAGGCCCCAAGTTGAAAGGAATGGATTCTTTGTTTTTAGAAGTTGTAAAAATCTCTGCAGGCTTCATCCTCCCATCAGAGGGGCAGATTCAATGGCAGAGACGCCAGCAGGGGGCCGCGTTGGCAGCTTAGGAACACAAACAGTTTTCACAGGAGTCTCACACCATCTGCTGTCTCATTCACTCTGAGTAACACTGGTGGAAATTTTATAGTCATAAGAGTGACTGCAAATGATAAATGTGACTACAATAATGTTGAAAGCAGTGGGCACAGAAATGTGTTTTCTAATGTTCCCCTTCTCCACCAAATACCCCAAGATTCAGATTCTTTGAGAGAATATTTCCATAGATATTAAACTAGCTTTCACTAGACTGTTTTCACTATTATTATATTCTTCTTGCTGGTTTTCTAGATTGCTCTTCTACTTTGTTTTCTTCTTAGCAAGTGTGGAGTTAATAACAACAGCGTGTTTTTTTTTTTTCCCCTTGAATTTGTTTAGTTGAAATATAGTACAATATAAATTGGGGCTTCCTGATGTTCAATCTAGGTAGAAAAGAAAAAAAGAACATTTACAAGAACAGTATACCTTCCTCTAAGACAGGAAGTATCTGTCCTCAGAGTGAAAATACTGAGGCCTCCCTGCAACATCCAGGCAGCCCTGTGTCCAGTGGGGATGTCAGCGAGGCGGCCATGGGCTCCCAGAGGCCCGCCTAGGCCGATGCTCTGCGTCCTGCCTTCTGCTGCCCCCGGGCTTGTTCTGGGGTTGGCAGGAAGGTCCACCTGTGGGTTTTGTTCACGGGTGACAGTTCTGCCCCCAGAAGCCAGAAAACCACACGTGATGCCTTCCTGCCTGGCGTTGACCATGCTCCTTCTCAGCGTCCTCAGTTCCTGTTTTGAACATTTCTTACTATCTTCATGGTCCTCTCTGTTCTGTAACCTTTGCTTTCAAAAGGATGACATCCAGTGCTGAATCTGACTGTCCGTGGATGGTCAGCTGAGATCCGGCCTTAGTCGTGATGTCATGACCTTTCCTGTGATATAAGACCCGAGGCCAATGAGGAAAGGGCAGCCCCTCCCATCCTTTAAGTCCTGGAGTTGAGCGTCAGTGTCAGCCTGAAGAGCTTTTCTTACACATCACTGCTGAGCCACGTTTACCCCTCCTTGTAGTCTCACATCTTTTCATCTCTTTGGTTTTATGCGCAAATTTTTCTAATCATCACTTTTATATATATATACAAATATATTTTAATATGGGCTTCCCACGTGGCACTAGTGGTGAAGAATCTGTCTGCCAATACAGGAGAAATAACAGACGTGTGTTTGATCCTTGGGTTGGGAAGATCCCCTAGAGGAGGGCATGGCAACCCACTCCAGTATCCTTGCTTGGAGAATCTCATGGGCAGAGGAGCCTGGACAGTTACATATTAATTTTACTAATCATTACTTTTCAGTTCAGTTCAGTTCAGTTCAGTCGCTCAGTCACGTCCGACTCTTTGCAACCCCATGAATTGCAGCACACCAGGCCTCCCTGTCCATCACCAACTCCCAGAGTTCACTCAAACTCATGTCCATAGAGTCGGTGATGCCATCCAGCTATCTCATCCTCTGTCATCCCCTTATTCTCCTGCCCCCAATCCCTCCCAGTATCAGTCTTTTCCAGTGAGTCAACTCTTCGCATGAAGTGGCCAAAGTACTGGAGTTTCAGTTTTAACATCATTCCTTCCAAAGAAATCCCAGGGCTGATCTCCTTCAGAATGGACTGGTCAGATCGCCTTGCAGTCCAAGGGACTCTCAAGAGTCTTCTCCAACATCACAGTTCAAAAGCATCAATTCTTCGGTGCTCAGCTTTCTTCACAGTCCAACTCTCACATCCACACATGACCACTGGAAAAACCATAGTCTTGACTAGACGGACCTTTGTTGGCAAAGTAATGCCTCTGGTTTTGAATATGCTATCTAGGTTGGTCATAACTTTCCTTCCAAGGAGTAAGCGTCTTTTCATTTCATGCCTGCAGTCACCATCTGCAGTGATTTTGGAGCCCAAAAAATAAAGTCTGACACTGTTTCCACTGTTTCCCCATCTATTTGCCATGAAGTGATGGGACCGGATGCCATGATCTTCATTTTCTGAATGTTGAGTTTAAGCCAACTTTTTCACTCTCCGCTTTCACTTGCATCAAGAGGCTTTTTAGTTCCTCTTCACTTTCTGCCATAAAGGTGGTATCATCTGCATATCTGAGGTTATTGACATTTCTTCTTTTACATAAATGCAAATATATATGAACATGTTATACATGATATACATACAAAACCAGTGGCTGATATGTGGTGTTGCAACATTGCAATTGCTTCTTGTACCTACCAATTTGGAACATCTTCAAACTTGATATTCTATTTTTCATCTTTCAGTCACTGGTCTAGGTGCCAGATTCAATGATCAGGTTGAGAGGATGACACCTGGAAATGTTTCTGTATTTCCATATGTATCAACTAAGTAGGACTTTTGGAGAAGATCGATCACCACTTTAGCAATAACTCTATAATGCACCAACTGATTAGTCAACTGTGATTCTAAATAGTTCTCTACGAGGGTCTTAAATCAGAGACAGATGTATCTGTTGATGGGAAATAATATGGAGAAAACTCAGAATTTCCTCCAAGACTGAGTGGGATATTCCTCAGCTCCCCCCATTTTTATCCCCATGAGACCCCAGCTCCCATTGGTCTGTGCTTTCCAGGCCTGTTCTCCTATAGCTGCAGTTAGAATACATGGCCTTGAAAGATCAAGGCACATAAAGGCAGGTCTGAGAAGAAAAATATCAGCCTTGCCTGGGTCCTGGGATTAGTGAGAACAAATTGGTGTGACTCTCCTCAAGTTCAAGGCAGTATATTTGCAGTCTAAGAACTTTCTGCGAGCATCAGAAGAAACTGACAGACGGACAATGCTCCTTAGAGATAAAATGCATTTAGGCGAAACAAAATTGTCCCTGGCCTCCAAGTCCTCCACGTGCTGTGAGGGTCCATGTGCCTGTGGACCAGTGGCAGGTAAAACCTACCACAGGCACCCTCCTCAGCATCATCTGTATTTAAAAACCTGAAAATCATTCTTAGTTTTTTCTTTTTTACTTCTTGCCCAAAAGGACACAGTAAGGGCATTATGGATTTCAAAATGTGTTTCAAAACGAACACAACATTGTGAATCAACTCCACTCCGATAAACTTTATAAAAAGAAAATAAATGTATTTCAGATAGGTGGCATTCAGACTCACTGGCTGGAACATGACTAAAACCTCCCTCAGTGGCTGGCATCTATGACTTTATGTTCTATCCTTCATAGACAGAGTTGTTTGCACACTGTCTTCGTGATTTGTGAGTTTCTGGAGCATGGGGGTTGTCGTCATTTCGTCATTTTAGGCTCCCAGCTTGCATGTGCCAAGCGTTCAGGGAATTCTGCCTTCATTGAATTGGCCAAGGTTTGGGGAAAGCTGGAGAAGTTTGCTTGAGAAAGCATCTAGCTTTCTGACAGAGCCATCCTAGTTTGCTTTATTTTCAGATGCATGTATAATAGTTTCTATTGCCTTTTTCAGAGTATTGATAACAATTATTGACTATTGGAAACATGTAGGAATTGATAAAATGCTATCCAGGTGAGATATTTTTTGTATCTAGAATTAGATACAAAAAGATTCAAAATCAACCCAATATACTATTGATGGCAAGCTCTCTGTTTCACCCAGTTACAAACCATCTGGTGTTTTTGTTTTGCAGTCCCTTGGGGTTCCTTGGTGGAGAAGGCAATGGCACCTTACTCCAGTACTCTTGCCTGGAAAATCCCATGGATGGAGGAGCCTGGTGGGCTACAGTCCATGGGGTCGCTAAGAGTCAGACACAACTGAGCGACTTCACTTTCACTTTTCACTGGTTCCTTGGTAGCTCAGCTGGTAAAGAATCCACCTGCAATGCGGGAGACCCTGGTTCAATTCTTGGTTTGGGAAGATCCCCTGCAGAAGGGATAGGCTACCCACTCCAGTATTCTTGGGCTTCCATGGTGGCTCAGACAGTAAAGAATCTTCCTGTAATGCAGGAGACTTGGGTTCGATCCCTGGGTGGGGAAGATACCCCGGAGGAGGGCAAGGCAACCCACTCCAGTATTCTTGCCTGGAGAATCCCCATGGACAGAGGAGCCTGGTGGGCTACGGAACAGGGGTTGCAAAGAGTCAGACACAACTAAACAATTAAGCACAACACAGGGTAGCTGTGTGTAAATCACCAATCATTAAGCAGTTGCATTTGTGGAGTGTGAATACACCTTAGGACTAAAAGTGATAAGATGATGCATTTATGCACTTTCATGCAACCCGTATGCTACATCCCTCTTAGTAAGCAAATAAAGAAAATAATCAGAAACTGTTATTTACTGGGTGGGTGCATAGTGATTGAAATGAGTGCTATTACATGTTCCTTGACTTACTGGTTAAAACTTAGCAATAATTCCAGCAAAACAATAAAATATACAGCATACTGTCACCGAAGTAAAACTTTACTAAGAAGTTGCTAACTATTCCAAAGTTAACAGTTCATATGAGAGATAGAAGCCATTTTCACTCAAATTTATAACTCTTGTTTCATCTTCAGCAAGAGAGTCCTAAAATTTCAGGGTTGCCAGAGGACCAGAGTATCTTCTGCTATTTTTTGTCATATAAGATGAAGCCTTCTTACCTTGAAACTGAGCGTTAAATCCTTTCCGTCGGTGGTTACTGTCAGATGTGAAATGGAGCCGCAACCAGTTCTTGCTACTGATGACAGGAGAAGGGAGGTTCATGCCGGTCAGCCTGTAAGAGAGAATGAAAACAGCTCCCTGTAATCCAGCCTCACAAATGCCCCATCTCAAACCCACCTTCACAAGTGAGCACCAACTGTCTACATGCTGAGTTGCCTAAAACAGAAATATTTGTTAGCTGCATTCCACCTTGAAGCACTGCAGGTAATTCCACCTTTGTCTGCAGACAAATGCCACATTCATCCTTGATAGAATGAAGGCTTTCACAAGTATTGAACATTTTGATTCCTCTTCATTAAGGATGACTAAGTGAGCTGATATTCTTTTGAGCTCTTATTTCTTCTTATCAGGACTGGGATCATAATGAATTACCAAAGGACTAGAAATATGTAAATGATACAATTCTGCCCTTCAGTATTGGATCACTTGGCAATTCTGTTTCACCTGAAGCGACTCAAACAACTCATAACATCCAGTGTCACCAGGGTCCATCTGCAGATTCACAACCTGGGCCCTTCCTTCTGAAGTGGAGAAGAGGGGTGTTTATGAGATTAGCGACAAGAACTGTCAAAAAGATTCAAAACGCCTCATGTGTGTGTGTGTCAATTAGTATATTAAACAAAATTAAATGTTTCAAAAGTGAGACATGCTCAATATCTGGTTAAGCTGTTTAAAATAGCCAGTCCACTTCCAAGGTGGACTCTGGTTGTCAGAAAAAAAGAGTAATTTACTTCCAACTGCTAACAACTTCGTGCCATTATGGAGTAAAGGACGTTTCAGGCAGAGGAGCTCTTGATGGTTAGAAATCATGTGACATGTTTCACTCCGGCCAGTGGCCTGACCACCACTGGACTGGATGCTTCAGGTGGATGGATGAATGTGTGTTGCCTCCACCTGTACTGACTGAGACATTATATCCTTGGGTTATCCTTTCTGAACCTCAGTTTTCCAGTCTGTAAATTGGACTTGAAAAGACCTATATCAAAGTTTTTAAAGAGACAATACAGATGCCATGTAAATGTTCCCAAAGCATTTTGATGTTCCTTGCATGGGGTTATGCACCACATCAGAGAAGGCAATGGCACCCCACTCCAGTGCTCTTGCCTGGAAAATCCCATGGACGGAGGAGCCTGGTGGGCTGCAGTCCATGGGATAGCTAAGAGTCGGACATGACTGAGCAACTTCATTTTCACTTACCACTTTCATGAATTGGAGAAGGAAATGGCAACCCACTCCAGTGTTCTTGCCTGGAGAATCCCAGGGATGGGGAAGCCTGGTGGGCTGCCGTCTATGGGGTCACACAGAGTCGGACACGACTGAAGTGACTTAGCAGCAGCAGCATGCACCATATAGTTACTTTGCATCTCAGCTGCAAATCTATTTTCAAAGTGATGCTTATTCATGCAGATGATATGTCAGGGGTGAACAAACTGCCTCGCAGCTGAAGCTGGCAGGGCCCTTTTGGGGCTGGAGTGCCCACAGCTGCCCGGTTGAGCTGGAAACTGTATTCTATTCCCAGAATTCCAGGATGGCTATGTACAGCATATCCCTGCTAGCTCTGGTACGTTGAGGAAAAGCTGTGTCCATTGAAATATACAGGCGAGCTTTTTGATGTCAGGGTACTCTATTTCAACTCTCAGGCTTACAAACGCACAGCATCCATTCAAAGTGAAAAAGCCAAACCTTGACTGGAACCAATTGCAACAGTGTTTATGTCGCTATTTGAAATAATCTCCTGTAAGAGGTAATTCACTACTCAGATCTGCCTCTTTGCTAGGATTTGTGTGGTACTGACTAGTGATGCTGGATATGACCCATTCCAGGAGACATTTAATCATCGGAATATTTTGTTTGAAGGCTCCCTCCCTCACTTTTTTTCCCCCCTGGTCAGACTACATTACAAATTTTATTTGAAACAGGTCACCTACCTCTTTGCCTATTAGTGACAATGCCTAGGAGAGAAGTGAATTCCGGATTCAGAAACCCACATCCATCCCACTCACCTACATCTACTAACTGAAATTTTTGTGACAGAAATCCACATTTGTTGTGCTGTTGCTTAAAAAATATTGCTTATTCTTAACTAGATTCTCTTTGAGTGGAATTCTGATCTCAAAAGCTAGGTTGAATTACCCGTTAGTTGCATGTCAACATTAACAATGCCATAAACAAATCCCCTTGTCATCTCCATATCTTGCAAATATTTACACATAGAAATGTCAGTTTTGAGTTAATGGACAGACTTCGACAAGAAAGGGTCAGGCAGAAATATTTTAGGGTTTATGAGTCATAATGCCTCTGTTGCAACTGTTCACCTCTGCCCTTAAAGGACCAAAGCTGCCCCCGTGTCCCAACCACCTTACTTACAGACACAACATTTAAGTTTCATGTGATTTTTCTGCAAAGAAAATATTATTCGTTTTTTTAAGCCACTTAACGATGTAACAATCATTCTTAGCTTATGGGCCAGATTTGACCCATGGGCCATAGTTTGTTGATTCCTGATTTATTATGTATGAGGCAGTTTGTAAAATACAAAGCAGGAAGATAGTTACATGATATATATCAAACCAGTGTATGCATTCAAAAATGCATAAATCCTGCGCAGATTTCTTTTATGCAGAATCAAAGGTGAGGATTTAGTAACAATTATATCATTTGTTCTCTGTGGTTGGAGCCAAACCATGCAAGTGAATCATACTCCAGGGTGAATTAACCTGCATGAATTTCATGACTCAGCTGTGTGAATTCGACAAATACATCCTCTTTATGGGGAGGGGACTGTAGGGGCAGGTGGTGGTTCCATACAAGACCTATCCTTGTAACTGCTGGTAGTTCCCTTACCTTCCCAAGGGCAGGGGCTCAGCTTGGAGCTGCCATTTAACACAAAGATTGTATTACAAAGTCAGTCATTCCTTCATTACAAGCTAATTTAAGGAAAGTTGATTAATACGCAAGCCAGCAGATGATGCTGTAGATTTACTAAGGTCCTGGGCAACCAGAGGATTTTTAGAAGTAAAGAATTGAAACTGAATACCTTTGTGGTCACAGCTCCCAAGTGCCTGCATGTTAATATCCACAACCTGGGGCTGTTACCTTACATGGGAAAGGGGTACCTTGATGATGTGATGGTGTCACAGGTTACCCTGGGCGATGCGGTGGCCCAATGTAATCGGAAAGATCTGTAAATGTGGAAGATGGAGACAGAATGAGTGAGTAAGAGAGAGATGCTTCTGAGAAACTGGGTCAGAGCCAGGTGTGTGAGAACTCCACGGGTAGTCATTGATGAGGAAAGGGTCCTGGACCAAGGCAGGAGGGTGACCCCCTAGAGGATGGAAAAGGCAAGCAAGTGCATCCTCCCCGAGAGCCTCCAGGAGGGACACAGCCCTTGACACTTTGATTTCATTCCAGCAAAAGCTGTGTAAGACCTGTAACCTGCAGAACCATAAGGTAATACATTTGTCTTGGTTTCAGGCATCAAGTCTGTGTTAATTTCTTACGGTGGTAATGGGAAAGCAGTACAACCTTTAATGTGTGTGTCCTACTTTTCAGTCTGAAGCAGTCCTGAAAGAAGGATATAGGGGAGGACGTGTTGTCCCTCTATGCCTGTTAATAACCTTCGAGAACCAGTGCTGCTTAAACCCTGCCAGTAATTATCAGCAACTGTACATCTGTCCTTGTTGCAGTGAGATCTCCTGCAAATCCCCTACAATTCTTAGCTGTATTTCTGTTAAATCTGCTGGAATTGGTTTTCTAACAAATCAATAGTTTGGGAAGTGAGACGTAAATTATGGGTTGATAGTGGACTTGACGTGGTTAGTACAAGATACAAGAGACCCACTTTACAGGGAAAAGAGGAAATGATTGCAGTAAAAGGTCTTTATCTATTAGCTTACAATACACTAACAGCTTTATTTCGAACCTATAGAAACAAAGGACCTGGTAAAATCAAGTGGATCAAAGATATTTGGACTTATAAAGGATGACGATGAAGGGGAAAAGAACACCTCAGTGCAATCAGCCAGGGAATGGTGTTTCTGCAGAAACCTCATGAAGCCCAACAGTGAGGACATTGAGCAGTCCCTACAGATACAGCTAAAAGAATCAGTAGTTCTAAAAATTCTATTCAAGAAGGCCAAATTAAGCAATTTAATCCATTGTTAAAGGCATTTCTTTCAAGGTTTCGCTTCTGCCAACAGTAGAAATAAATGAACGAAGGGCTCCTGGGATCCTTAAAGTTACGATGACTGTCTTTGAGCCAAAATAGAACTGTCCAGCCTGTTCCATTTTCTCCAAAATAGCTTTACCATAAATCCTGGGGTTCTATTTATAATATATCCATCACGTCTTTTTCCACTTAAACTCCATCAGCTCCTCCTTCCCCATCCGCATGGTAAAAGGGCGAGCACACTGTTCTCAAACACCGCACACTGCATCTATGACTCATTTGTTTACTTATGTAACTTGGAAGCTATAGAGTCAACTTGCCAAGGTAATTTTCTGAAATGCATTTGGAAATGCTAAAGTCTTTTTTCCCAGAGTGCTCTGTGTGAGCACTCTTCTGACGTTAAGCCAGTTTTCTTATGCTTTAGAAGATCATCACACAAGTTGCGGGGTGTTCCTTGGTGGTTAAACCTCTTTAATGGCAATGACTAAGAAGACAGAAAGCATGAATACTATCCTCGCGGAATGAAAATTACCAAGCCTCCCTAAGGAAACTAAGGAATTTCATACACCTATTACTTCCAAGAGATGGACTGCTTGTCAAGTTGGGGAAAAAATCATCTGGAAGCTGTGTTATTACTGTGCTCTTGTGAATGCTTAATTGACATAATTCAGAGCATGATGTTTCCTTTATCTCTGTTTTGTCAAAGTTAACTAGAGTAATCTGAGCAAATGAAGTGTTCCTGAAATTCCATGTTTCTAACTGGGTGTTATTTACCACGTTACTAGTTAAACCTCCTGTCTTATGAACAAACACTCACACACACATTTGTATATGTATTTATATTGAGTTTCTAATGCTGCCACCCTAAGCCTTATTTGGGGCACTGAAGAAAGTAACAATGGAAGTAAAATGTAGTCCTTATCTAGGAAGAATAGTAATAACAATGAAAAAAAGAGCTATGTATTATAAGTGCATTTTTATTTTTGTTGTTCAGTCACTAAGTCATGTCTGACTCTTTGCAACCCCATGGACTGTGGCATGCCAGGCTTCCCTGTCATTCACCATCTGCTGGAGTTTACTCAAACTCATGTCCACTGAGTCAGTGATGCCCTTCAATCTGGATGATGCTGTCCAGAGGACAATCTCATCCTCTGTTGCCCCCTTGTCCTCCTGCTCTCAATCTTTCCCAGCATCACTGTTTCTTCCAGTGAGTCAGCTGTTCCCATCAGGTGGCCAAAGGACCGGGGCTTCAGCTTCAGCATCAGTCCTTCCAATGAATATTCAGGACTGATCTCCTTTAGGATGGACTGGTTGGATTTCCTTGCAGCCCAAGGGACTCTCAAGAGTCCTCTTCAGCACGACGGTTCGAAAGCATCAAAGTGTGTGTATGCATACAAATATACACAGACCAGCTACAAATGTGTGTATATATACACATGTAATACTCCCATATTTAGATACAGATATTTCTAGATAGTTATTCCAAAGGCTTCTCACATACACATATACCCTCTTGGAAAAGCAACTACAACAACAAAACAAGAACGCTCACCACCATTAAAAAGAGGAAGACTTCTCCATCAAATAGTACTTCCTTTCATCAAATTGATGCTTTCTGTTAGGCTTCTTTTTTTTTCCCCACTCTCATGGCATTCATAGTCTTAAGACAAAGGTCTCTCCTGGACAACAATCTCTTTCTCTTTCTCTCTCTGTCTCTCTCTCAAAGATTCCATCCTATGATGTTTGCTTGTCTCAGTTCTTCTCAGTTTTCAAAGCTTTTGCAAAAGATACTCTATCCATAAATCTGTCTCTTATTACTTCAGGCACAGTTAACCAATTCTGCATTCAGTATCCTTTCATATGTGCCCCATAGCCTTCTATGGAAACTGTAAGTGTCTGTCTTATGCTTTTGGGGGCCAAGCGGATGTCTGCTTCCTGGAATAAACTGTGAGCCCATTGAGGGTGCGGCTGGCACCATATTAATTTTCCTCATCCTTGCTCTGCTCTGCACACCTGGGAGTCTCTAAATAAACCCCTTTAAAATTTTTTCTATACTTTTGTTTTTGCTCATTGTGTGAGCTCCTGAAATAGCAGCACAATTTAAGATGATAAAAAGTTAAGATCATTAAGAGAAGGCCATTCTTTCTTCTCACACACAGCGATGTCTCATCAGCACCGTGATCTGCCAAGTATGAACACCAAATAAGTCAGCTCTGGCATCTTCTTCTTGTTCCGTCTATGACATCCAAGCGGCCCAGAGCAGTAACAGGCACCTCACTGAAGCCAGTGAGAATGTTCATCTGTGTCAAGGGAGCAGGAGGAGGTGGACTACAGACCCTGTTAGAGATGGGGCAGATAAGCCCAGCCCAGACAGGAGGGAGGCAGGAGCAGGTCGTAAATGTGTGCAGGGCTTCAGCAAATCAGGCATCAGGCATTAAGCCAAAGGTCAGGCAGAGAAGGGCCTGTCCTCCAAAGCTTAAGGACTAAATGTCAGGGAATCACTTAGACTGAAGCCTGGAAAATGGCCCAGGCGGACAGCTCTTGCTGTCTATTGAGAAAGATAGTCAAGAGACCGGGCTCTGACAGCGAATCAGCAGAAGGTCCTGTGGTCCTCTCGTCCACCCCAGTGACCGAGGAAGGAGGCCAGCAGGGAGGGCGGCTGCAGCCTGTGGGTGAGCTCTCCTCTCCCACCCTAAGGGTGCTTCCTCCCACTGGAAACCTGCACAGCATAGGGGATCTGATACGCAGGCGACAGGAGGTCACCTCTGTACCAAACGTCCCAGCTGCAGAAAACTAGTCTGGGCCGGAGTCAGACACTTGGGGAATGAAACCTTCAGTATAACCCCTGGCTCCATGCAACATTCTGGCAGGTTCTTTAACACCATCTGCAAAGACAGGCGTCAGGTGGGCCAACAGGAAACAATGTGCTTTGCCTCTTGGTCACCCAGACTTTCAAAACAGCTAGCAGTTGGCTGTAGGAATGGGTGCATGTCCATATGATTTGCTGATTATTAAAAAACACATTATTTAAAGATTCCTATAATAAATGCACATAGGCAATACTCTATGTGAAGTAAAAAAGAAAAAAAAAAAACATTGAATTTCTGGATCACTCACCATTTCCTCTTTGATGTTATTTTTAGCAATATATATTAAAAGACTACAAAAAATGTTTTTCCCGTTAATCTCAGGGTCAGATGAGCCTTAGCTTTGCCCATTTCAACGGTTTTAAATGAGTCTACTCTATTTTTAGAAATTTTTTTCCCTCACTTGACATAATGACGTTTCCTTATGTAACCAGCTGGGGAGATGCACTCACCTCTTGAGGGTACAAGAAGGTAGGAGGTGAGCTTTCCCTAATCACGGGGGGCCAGGGCACAGCCCTAACTCTTGCAATCATTGGAATCTGGGCCACATCAACCAAGGCACAGCTGGGCCATGGTCTGGCTGCTGCAAACCTGCTTACCTTTCTCACAGGGACACGCGGCCTTTGGGTTCAGCCTGTGGCTGCTCTTCCCAGCTGGTCGCATCTGCACTTGTCACCTTCAGGTCATGAGTGCCATCACAGCAAGCTCCCTCCCTCCACCCACGGCTCTGCAAGGAGGCCCTGGGCTGCTGGAGCCTCATGAGGCTGACCCAGGCTTTCTCCCTCTCAGGCAGACCCTATGGTCCTCTGCTGCTGCTGCTGCTGCTGCTAAGTCGCTTCAGTAGTGTCTGACTCTGTGTGATCCCATAGATGGCAGCCCACCAGGCTCCGCTAGTCATCACAAATGCAGGCTTCAGAGTCACCCCCACCTGCATTCACACCTCTCCCAGCTGGGTCATCTCTGCACTGACTCTCTTGGACCCACAGACTCCTATTTGTGGAAACTCACACACACACACACACACACACACACACAGTGCACTGGACACTCCTGGTCACCTCGCAAGTGTCCTTTCTTGTGGACATCTTCCCATCCTGAAAAGATTCAATTTTTGTTTTAAAATGCACTTCTACCCCAGCAACAGTGAGATTCAGGGAAAGATGACTACTTGCTGAGCTTATCCGTATATACATGGACATGGAACAATGGACTGGTTCAGAATTGGGGAAGGAGTATGCCAAGGCTGTATATTGTCACACTGCTCATTTAACTTATATGCAGAGTACATCATGAAAAATGCTGGGCTGGATGAACCACAAGCTGGAGAAATATCAGCAAGGAGAAATCAAGGAGAAATACCAGCAACCTTGATAAGCAGATGATAGCACTCTAATGGTAGAAAGCAAAGAAGAACTAAAGAGCCTCTTGATGAGGGTTAAAGGGGAGAGTGAAAAAGTTGGCTTAAAACTTAACATTCAAAAAATGAAGATCATAGCATCTGGTCCCATCAAATAGATGGGGGAAGAGGGGAAGCAGTGATGAATTTCATTTTCTTGGGCTTCAAAATCACTGTTAACAGTGACTGCAGTCATGAAATTTAAAGATGCTTTCTCCTTGGAAGGAAAGCTATGACGAGCCTAGACAGCATCTTAAAAAGCAAAGACATCATTTTGCAGACAGAGGTTCATATAGTGAAAGCTACAGTTTTCCCAGTAGTCATGTATGGATGTGAAAGTTGGAGTATAAAGAAAACTGAGTGCCAAAGAATTGATGCTTTTGAACTGTGGTGTTGGAAAAGACTCTTGAGAGTCCCTTGGACTGCAAGGAGATCAAACCAGTCCATCCTAAAGGAAATCAGTCCTGAATACTCATTGGAAGGACTGTTGCTGGAGCTGAAGCTCTGATATTTTGGCCACCTGATGTGAAGAGCCAACTCATTAGAAAAGACTCTGATGGTGGGAAAGATTGGGGTCAGGAGGAGAAGGGGGTGACAGGATGAGATGATTGGATGGTATCATTGACTCACTGGATATGAGTTTGCGCAAACTGCAGGAGATAGTAAAGCACAGGGAAACCTGGTGTGCTACAGTCCATGGGGTTGCAGAGTCGGACATGACTTAGTGACTGAATAACAATCTATACAGACAATAAACACTAATCTCTATGCAAGGTATGTATGTGATATATGATGCATATTGTGATAGTGAGGCATTATATAAGATATACACAAAGCATGTATCATCATAAAAATTTTCCAAAAATGTAAACAATTTTCCACTTCAGATTGATGAAGATGATCTTGCCTCAGTTTTTCAAATGTATTTATGACCTTCCATGTGCCAAAGCTGGTGCAACTCACAAGGAATATGAAGTGGAATATGCCCTTGTCCATTATTTCACATGGTTTACGGTGAGTCTGATTGAGGGTGTTAGGAGCTAACTTGTGGCCACATCATCTTTAAGCGTATAATTAGAGAAAACTGAGGTCATAAGGGTGGCACCAAATCCATATGACCGGTGTCCTTATAAGAAGTGGAGATTAGCACACAGACACATGCAGAGTGAGGGCCACATGAGGACCCAGGGATAAGACGGCTGTGTGCACATTGAACACACAGGCCTGGAACAGATCCTGCTCCACAGCCGTGAGAAGGAAGCAAGCCTCTCATCACCTTGATCTCAGACGTCCAACCTACAGTGCTGCGAGACAGTAGAGAACTGTCTATGGTTCAGTCTCTTTTTAAACTATTAATTCTATTTACATCTTATTTTTTCTAGCTTTATTGCGGCATAATCTACCAAAAAAATAATTGTATATATGTAGAGTGTGAAGTGTGACGAGTTTATATATGTTATACATGGTGAAATGATGACCACAATCAAGCTAACTGCCGTGACCATTACCCTCAGTTACCTTTCTTTGTGTGTGTGTGGTGAGAACATTTCAGATCTACCTTCTTAGAAAATTTAAAGTAACGAAGATCATGGCATCCAGTCCCATCACTTCATGGGAAATAGATGGGGAAACAGTGGAAACAGCATCAGACTTTATTTTGGGGGGCTCCAAAATCACTTCAGATGGTCACTGCAGCCATGAAATTAAAAGACGTTTACTCCTTGGAAGGAAAGTTATGACCAACCTAGATAGCATGTTGAAAAGCAGAGACATTACTTTGCCAACAAAGGTCTGTCTAGTCAAGGGTCTGTTTTTTCCTGTGGTCATGTATGGATGTGAGAGTTGGACTGTGAAGAAGGCTGAGCACCAAAGAATTGATGCTTTTGAACTGTGGTGTTGGAGAAGATTCTTGAGAGTCCCTTGGACTGCAAGAAGATTCAACCAGTCCATTCTGAAGGAGATCAGCCCTGGGATTTCTTTGGAAAGAATGATGCTGAAGCTGAAACTCCAGTACTTTGGCCACCTCATGCGAAGAGTTGACTCATTGGAAAAGACTCTGATGCTGGGAGGGATTGGGGGCAGGAGGAGAAGGGGATGACAGAGGATGAGATGGCTGGATGGCATCACTGACTCGATGGACGTGAGTCTGGGTGAACTCCGGGAGTTGGTGATGGACAGGGAGGCCTGGCATGCTGCCATTCATGGGGTCGCAAAAAGTTGGACATGACTGAGCGACTGAACTGAACTGAACTGAATACAGTATCAAGTGTGTAATACAGTATCAAGCATGCAATCCAGTAATCCAGTGTTGTTCACTAGAGTCACCATTTTCTACGCTGATTTCCCAAATTACTCATCTAACAAAGGGAGGCTTGTACCTGTGGCAACATCTTCCCATTTTCCAGTCCTCAGCCCCTGGTGGCCTCTGTGTGTGTGTGAGACCGTGCGCATTCATCTGTGTCTGGCTTACTTTTCTCAGCACGCTGTCCTCTGTTCCAGGTCCATCCCTGTCCGTGTCAGAGAGGTGGGCAGTGGCCATTCAGACCTCTAGGTTTTCTTGTTTTGCTGTGTGTTTTACTTTGAAGAGACATTATTTTTCCCATTTTACAAACATGGAACTAAGCCTTCCAGATTCAGCCTACAGCACATGACAGGTACATTCATTTCATTAATACTGAATCTTGAACTTACTGCCTTTTAGATCTCGAAAGCGCACACCAGGGCAAGCCTCCAGGACTATGAGGGCTGGTGGAGGCTGACTCCCATCCCAGAGTACACCTCTTTGCCCCTGAACTGACCTCCTCCTGGCTTGTGAGTCCTGGCTGCTTCCTGGAAATGTGCAGAAGCCCAGGTGAGATGGAAAGCAGGTGGGTCTCTTGGACAGCCTAGTAGGATCAGCTGCTGGGGAACCTGGAGAGAGCCTCCTATGTGGTTGACAGCCTGCAGATGCCACTCTGCCCTTGATCCAAGTCAGGGCTGCTGGCCTTCACTGCTCCTGCTTGTCGGGTGGTCCTTCTGCAGGTAGGGTTGAATGTCTTATTTAAGCCACTCAGCTATCAAAATGTACTGAAGAGCATGAGCCTGCATCCAGGCTGCTAGCACGAGTTCCATGAGGGAGTTCCACAGATCTGTGAATGGCAGGACTGCTTTGTTTTATAGATTCTGGGGCTGAGTGTGTACATATGTGTGTGTGAATGTTTGTGTATGTTGCTGTTGTTCAGTCACAAAGTCATGTCCCACTCTTTGCAACCCCATGGACTGCAGCATACCAGACTTCCCTATCCTTCACCATCTCATGGAGCTTTCTCAAACTCATGTCCATTGAGTCAGTGAGGCCATCCAACCATCTCATCCTCTGTTGTCCCCTTCTCCTCCTGCCTTCAATCTTTCCCAGCTTCAGGGTCTTTTCCAATTAGTCAGCTCTTTGCATCAGGTGGCCAAAGTATTGGAGCTTCAGCTTCAGCATCAGTCCTTCCAGTGAATATTCAGAATCAATTTTCTTTTGGATTGACTGGTTTGATCTCCTTGCTGTCCAAGGGATTCTCAGGAGCCTTCTCCAGCACCATAGTTTGTAAACATCAATTCTTTGGCTCTCAGCCTTCTTTATGGTCTAATTCTCACATCCATGTGTATATAGAGAGCATGTTATCCAAGGAGAGACTGCTGAGTGCTTGTTGCTTTTCAAGAATATGTTTGTGTTGATAGCTAATAAACAGATCCAGTGGCTTCCTAGGCATTCTGGTCCCTTATGATTTTCCTTATTCATAACTATGGGGTTAAATGGATTAAAAAACAAAGAGTACTTTTATTTTTCCTTTGCCTTTTTTCTATAAACTTTTATTATCTACAGAGATGCTGCTGCTGCTAAGTCGCTTCAGTCATGTCAGACTCTGTACGACCCCATAGACGGCAGCCCACCAGGCTCCTCCATCCCTGGGATTCTCCAGGCAAGAACACTGGAGTGGGTTACCATTTCCTTCTCCAATGCATGAAAGTGAAAAATGAAAGTGAAGTCGCTCAGTCATGTCCGACTCTCAGCGACCCCATGGACTGCAGCCTACCAGGCTCCTCCGTCCATGGGATTTTCCAGGCAAGAGTACTGGAGTGGTGTGCCATCGCCTTCTCTGGACAGAGATGCTAGTGGAACTTAAACCACTTGGAGGGAATTATTCTAATCAATTTGAATTTTCACCTGTTCTCCTTCTCTGTAAGTCAGTAACAAGAACTATAGTAAAATGCTTCATAGTAACATTTGAAAGCATTTCCCCTGACACCAGGCGTGAGACTTCGAAACCCCTATCTAACTCACAATTTAGAGCTTGGCAAGGAATATCCAATCAAGAGATGAAGGAAAGATAAGAGGCAGGTAAATAAAGACACAGTAGTCTCATGAAAAAAAAAATTATCTTTATAAAGAACTAGAAGGAGTGAAATTTTGTTAAGAAATATTAGTACCAAATTGGATAAAACCAAATTGGATAAAATCCACTAAATATTATCAGGATGGGGAACACATGTATACCTGTGGCAGATTCATTTTGATATTTGGCAAAACTAATACAATTATGTAAAGTTTAAAAATAAAATAAAATTAAAAAAAATAAAAGCATTCACGGGCACAAAGAATATTCCAGAGAGATGTAGCTCAAACTGATATTCTGGGTTATTTTTTCTTCCACAATTAATGAGTAAATAGTAAATAAGGGGGAAAAAGATGAGGGAAATTAATATTAGATGCAACGTGCATCTAATATTTTCAATATTTTCCCATAGAGACATGGGTAGGTAGATATTAAAAATGGCATGCCAATTTGCATACCATTTAGGAAACCTATCTTTTCTCTTTGAGAGAACCTTGTAACTCTTTCTACATCAATACATATTAATTTGTGAATTTTATGCACTACCCCATCCAATTAATATGCCATTACTTGTTTAACCAGTGCCCTAGTGAAGTTATGTGATGCTACTTGTGATATATCAATAAATTTCATAATAAACCACATTATAATGAGTAGCATGTATTGCCTCATTGCCTTAGGACCAATTCCTAGAAGTCAAATCTACGGGTCAAAAGTGATGCATCTCTTCAAGACTTTTTTTAAAAAGCATGTTGAAAATTTCTCTCTTAAAAAAAATATAAGCTTTGAGAAGAAGCCTTTCAAAGCTGCTCCACGAATATATCTGATCTATCAGTTCCTTTATTTTAGATCCAATTCAATTGTCACCTTTTCACTGAGCACACCTTTCTCATTGCATTGTTATGTGTTCTTTCTCATGTCAACACTGTTATTACATCTGTTCTTGCCATGAGATTAAAAACTACCCTAAGCCACGAAATATGCTTTATAAGTTTAAGTCCCCTCTGTATGCAGTTGCGTCTTTTCCTTGATACAGAGGAAATCTTTGGAAGCATTCAGGGGCTCCTAACACACTTAGAACTGTTTTGAATTTTTTTTTTCTGTTATGACTAACGGCACCTCTGTAAGCCCTTGTCATCCATGTTTCATAAAATCATAACTTATGTTCCTATGACTGTGACACCTCCATAGTGTAACTCATTATTTAGTCTCAAAATACTTTTAGAACCAAATTCACTGTTTTCAGATTGCCTGGTGAGTTTCCTGTTCTGCTGGGAGGTAAACCCCCATGATTCTTCAATTTGGGCAGAGTGTGCATTTCACACATGTCTGTGTAGACATGGGATGCCTAGGGTGTTGAATTCTTAGGATCTTGAAAAATGGTCTCCAAATTGTGAAAACAAGGAAACAAAACAAACCAAACACATGTTGATTGCGAGCTGGTACAGCTTCCGAGGTGGCTCAGTGGTAAAGAATCCACCTTCAGTGAAGGAGACACAGGTTCAATCCCTGGGTGGGAAGATTGCCTAGAGGAGGGCATGGCAACCCATTCCAGTATTTTTACCTAGAGAATCCCATGGACAGAGGAGCCTGGTGGCTACAGTCCATGGGGTCACAGAGTCAGACATGACTAAGTGACTGAGCACGCAGCTTAGTGTTTGAAACAGAGAACATGCCTGTTTTTGGGTCAGCCTTTTTTTGGTTCTGGAAGTCAGTCATGTTTGTTTGGATCCCTTGACACCTCAGGTCTTTGAATCTGAGTCCAGGCCTCCCTTCATGGCTGCTGGAAGCCTGGTTTCAAACCGTCCTTCCTGTGGGGCTGCACGCCTGGATCTTAGACACAGAGGAACATGTTGAAATTCAGGGTGCTTTTCTGCAGGCTCTGCCCAAGCAGCTTTTAAAAGGGAGAATTTTCATTCAGAGCACTTTCCACACACAGTAGAGTCTTTTTGCACAAAGTGAGACACTTTTTCTGAGTGGCTGGAGGAAGAAAGCAGAACCTGGGGGTTCACAGGCTTCTCCAAACTCAACAGGTCTGGGCTTTTACACTTCTGCTCACATGGGTGACTGAAAAACAGCACTGGGGCAGAAACACAGTCCTGCAGCCAGGGAGCGGGGTGGGGGTGGGCCTCAGAGCTGGGCCAGCCCTACCCACTGCTCCGAGGACTCAGCAGGCCTGGAGGCGAGTGGGAAGCATGGGGCAGGGGGGCGGGGTGGCTGAGGACCCAAGGTGAAGGGGAAATTGCAGGCTGGCTCCAGGTGCATCCAGCCTGGTCCACCTGTCCTTTCTGGAAGTGCTCTGGGAACTCTTTGCTCTGAGTAAAGGGATTAGTTGAGAATATTCTTATGTGGCCTCTCCTCACACTTGTCTGCCAGTTTTTGAAGCTGCCACCACCCTGATCTGACCCAGATACGAATAGGATGAAAATAGCCAATGTAAATTAAAAGACAATTGCTCCTTGGAAGAAAAGCTATGACAAACCTAGATGGTGTATTGAAAAGCAGCGACATTACTCTGCCAACAAAGGTCCATCCATCAAAGCTATGGTTTTTCCAGTAGTCATGTATGGATGTGAGAGTTGGACCATAAAGAAGGCTGAGTGTCGAAGGACTGATGTTTTCAAGTTGTGGTTTCATGGACCTGAGTGGGGGAGTGGGGTACAGACTCCTGCCTCCTCTCAGTCGAGGCAGCGAGCACCAGATGCTCTTATGTGAGTCCTCTAGCCCGACATGGGTGTTTCCTTTGCCACATGCATCCTCAGAAGGGAGACTATACAAACCATAGCCCATTCAGCAATGACAGGTGGACGCTTGGTCCCTCGGGTCTGTGACAGCCACTATCACGGTGCCCTGCACAACACACATGTGTGTGCTGGAGGCACCTTCTGGCAACTCTGCAAGTCCTTCACATCGTGTGCTATCTGATGTGTCACCAGAGCATGCAATTGGCCTGAGCCTCGGGTTCCCATCTGGAACTTGGGGATGTGGGCTCTTGCCTTACATACTTTTAGCAAAGATAAAGTAAGTGCAAGTTAAATACTTTTTGCAGTTTTACTGGATTTTCGACTTACTGTTTCTTTACCAGATTACAGCACAACATCTTAATTGATCTCTTACTCTCTAAAATCGGTGATGATGATAATAATGGAAAATAATAGCTAACCCCAAATAAGTATTATTCAACTGTCAGCCCCTTTCATATGCTTTCTCAGAACGTAGTCATTAGATCTGCTCTATACACTGGTTATTATTTTAATTTTACATATAAAATTTGGGATCTGTGAAGTTCGGGAATTTGTTACAAAGCTAGCAAGAGCCTGTAAATGGACCCACACTCATTTTCTCTTAACTTTTTACCACGGAGTCGCTTCTTTACCCAAACTAACTTTTTAACTTGGTGCTTTCACTATTTTCCCAAAGTAAGCTGCGGTCCTGACACTCCCTAACAACATTCTCTGTCCGTCTCCTCTTAGACCCTGAGAGTGGATTTACCCTCCTTAGACTGTCACCTAAGATCTTCCAATCTTACTTTTCTGTTTCTTATCCATCAAGACTTGTCTCAAAGACCACTTTCTCTCTAATTTCTTGAGGATTCCCCCAACCAGAATGGAGTTTCTCTGCATTCCCACAGCGTCTGCATTTTAGGAGAGTGGATAGCGCCTTAGGTCTTACAGCATCGCTAGTTGTCGGGTGTCTGTCGTCTCGGCAGGAGGCAACATGTGAACTTTTGAAGGCAGGTGCTCTGTGACACACACACACACACACACACACACACACACTGCCTGTGTCAGTGCTTTGTTGTACTGCCCACTCGTGGGGCACTGGGGAGGCCAAATAAAAACAGATGAATGTCACAGACCAGAATCAGTGTTAATCTTTCATTTTCTTCTTTAGCTGTCAGAATGCTGTTGTTGTTGTTTTTTTTCTTTTTCTTCTGCTTTTGGCTCATTATTCTTCTTCAACTCTGAACTTATTTCAGATTTTCACCACCCTTTTTGAACTATGAAACACACAGCTGAGACTATTGAAAAAGTCAGTGTGACTGGTGCTCAGGTTAAAAAGAATAACATCTTGATTTCTGTTAATGAGACTTAAATTTTGTTGAAGAGATTTATGCATACTATTCTAATCAGTACAATGAGGGTGATGCAGGGTCAATGTGTAAAGAAGAATTCATTGCTGCTGCTGCTAAGTCACTTCAGTCGTCTCCAACTCTGTGCGACCCCCAGAGACGGCAGCCCACCAGGCTCCCCGTCCCTGGGATTCTCCAGGCACACAAAACTTAAGTCCAAAAAGGGGGTTTTGAAAGGTTTAGATAACACTTTGCAAAACAAGTTAAAAACAGAGATGCTTGTTAATCACTGGAAGACCTAAAGCCAGGATAAGACTTAAGGGGAAAATAAGACAAGGTGAGTCAGGATGGAGGCTACGGCAGATTGCATCCCCATGTTTGGTTCCAGACCTTTGAGCATCCAGAACAGAGGGGAAGTCAGGGTGGGTACCTGCACGCTGGCTGAAAGCCAATCATGTGCTGGGGACTAAAAAGCATGCCGCAGATCCATGAGTGCCATGGAAAGGACCCTGTCTGGGGTCATGAGTACTATCACCAGTAGCATCCAGTGGCACCCCACGCCAGTGCTCTTGCCTGGAAAATCCCACGGGCGGAGGAGCCTGGTGGCCTGCAGTCCATGGGGTCGCTAAGAGTCGAGCATGACTGAGCGACTTCACTTTCACTTTTCACTCTCACGCATTGCAGAAGGAAATGGCAACCCACTCCAGTGGTCTTTCCTGGAGAATCCCAGGGGTGGGGAGCCTGGTGGGCTGCCGTCTATGGGGTTGCACAGAGTCGGACACTACTGAAGTGACTTAGTAGTAGTAGTAGTAGTAAGGAAAGTGAGGAGAACTTTTAAAAGAAGGCGTCTTAGAATGTCTCCTCGTGTAGATGCGTGTCCCTAATGTCAAGGTTCAGTAACAGTCATGAGGGGTTCGGTGGTGGGGCAGGGACCACGATGTCACTGAAATAGGTTCTGTGGTTCAATTACCACATGACTTGTGTTGCAAATTCATTCTATGCCCTTACTCCACAGTTGGTCCTGGGGCCTCTTCCCTGTCCTGTGATCACCCTCTCCCTCTCAGAGAGTCCATTCAGGCTCGAGGCTTGTGATGCTGCCTGAGGGTAGACGATGCCGGTGTTCGCAGATGCCAGCTGGACCGCTATCCTGGGGCCCTGGCCCACATGCCCTCCTCCCCCACCTGCTCCAGCAGCCTTCTCAGAGCAGACCCGCCTCCCTGCCCAGCAGGTCTTTCCATGCAAATCCCCTCCTGTCCTGCCCCTCTTCCTTTCCCCTTCTCATACTCTGTTTATCAGCACAACCCACGATTCCGTGTCCAAAGCCCATCCAGGTCTGACCACTTCTCAGCAGGTCATCTAGACCCATGGCCTCCTGTGAAGCTGCCTGGCCTCTACCACTGGCCTCTGTATTCTTTTCTCATCACAGCATCCAGACCATTCAAACACAAATTAGACCGTATCCCAGCTTTGAGCAAAACTTACAGTGAATTAAAGGTTTTCTGCGGGGACCCACACCTTCCTACCCCTGTTCTTCCTGGAACCCATCCACATCCCATCACAGGCTTAACTCTGGAGACACTGGTTTCCTGCCCTCTTAAACATACCAGGACCTCTGAACCTGCTCTGCCCTCTGCCTAGAATTGCAGATATAATCAAAGCGGCCTTTCTTTCCTCCTCTCGGGCTTTGGTCAAAACTCATGACATCCTCTTCCTCATTTCCTCCAAGGAGCTTAGCGGCACTGATTTTAGAGACGTGCATGGGCACATAGAGAGATAGTAGATAAAGATATTGGCCTTTTAGGTAGTATATATTTATGTCATATTTATGCACATATTTATATACATGTGTTTATGTATATACATATACACATACATGTTCGCAACTATACATACATACATATTTGTATACATGTGTGTGCCTTGCTTATTATTTAATTTTAAAAATCTGTCTTCCTTTATAAAATATGGGCTCCTTGAAGGTGGGGATTTTGTCTGATTTCTTCTTGGCACATAAAGTGATATGGCTCCTTCTGACACCATGGACTCAGCACGCCAGGCTTCCCTGTCCTTTACTATCCCCTGGAGTTTGCTCAGATTCAAGCCCATTGTGTCGGTGATGCCATCCAACCATCTCATCCTCTGTTGTCCCCTTCTCCTCTTGCCCTCAATCTTTCCCAGCATCAGGGTCTTTTCCAAAGAGTCGGCTCTCTGCATCAGGTGGCCAAAGTATTCTGTTGGTACCTCTTTCTATTTGTGGGGTGTGTGCAGAGGCCACTTGCCTGAGCTCACTTTGTAATGAGGTAGGGGCAGAGACAGACACAGGGAGCACAGCGCCTGAGTTATATGGTTCCAGTTGCCCATCCTTACTAGGCCCTCCACCTTGCAGCTCTGCCTGTGGCCCTCTGCTCTCCCAGCCCCCATTATCACCCTTACCAGCCAGAGGCACTGGGGATGACCACTGTCTCCCAGACCCCACTTCCCGAGTGCCTGGGGGGCAGGGAAGATGCCCACGCCCTGACAGCCCCAACTGGGGCCCCATCTTCCCTTGCCCTCATCGCCCCAGCTGCCTCTGGATGTCGGCCCGGATCTCAGTTCCCCAGCAGCCCCTCGCTTTTCTCTGGATGTGTGAAAACAGACTGAAGCTTGCGCTCCAGCGTCACAGAGATTGTTTTACACTCCGAGCACCTTTCTTGTGACCGCCCCACATGTTTTTGATTTCTCGTGACCGCCCCACATGTTTCTGATTTCTCACTGAATCCATAGTTGAGAAAACACGCGGCTTGTGGACATTTGTAGGAAAAGTGGGGCAGGGCTTCCCTGATCAGGAAGACTCCTAAAAATGTTGCTTCTGGGGGTTGGTGAGTCTCGGCTTTATGCTTGCCATTCGCAGCACTTTTTATGGGCACCAGAATGATAGCAGGATCAATACGTTTATAACAAATTGCCTTTCTTTTTCTTTTCCAAATGTAACTAGCTTTAAAGCTCTTTAAACCTAGTTTTCAGAGAAATAAAATATTTTCATTACATTTTTGTAAAGTGTATGAGAGGGTCCATGAACCAGAGCTGACATTATACTTCCTAACATGTAATGAAAATAAGAGTGACGTCTATCTGCTCGAGCTTTTAGGGAATAAGATTTCAGATTTCCTATTGATTTTTTAATGTGTTCGTTATTTTAAAGTATCAGCATGGCTATAAATTGTAACGATCCACCATAGAGAAGGGGCTTCAGAAAACCTGTAATGGATGAATGCCAGTTAAGAGCATAGGGATAGATTATTTAAATTGTCATTTTTATTTTTTTACATTATCATTGATTTCATTCCATACTTGATGTAAAATTACCCCCACTAAATGAGCCATGCAAATTAGCAGTGAATTATGCTCAGATAGCCAAAAGCAATTATGTTGGTGAGTAAGTAGGTATTTTAATAAAATATAGATGATAGCAGGGTTAATATTTTAGGT
The DNA here is from genome assembly GCF_032452875.1 of Bos javanicus. NCBI lineage: Eukaryota > Metazoa > Chordata > Mammalia > Artiodactyla > Bovidae > Bos > Bos javanicus. The sequence continues at coordinate 3,337,818 of NC_083894.1, forward strand.
AATACATATGTCATGATATGACTTGAAATATGGGAAAATGGGCAGAATAAGATGATCTAATACATATATAGGCAGAAGGCAAAATTGTATTGAAGATATTTGAAAACTCTCTTCAGCTAAATCTTCATGCTCTTTCCAGAAGGGAGATTAATGGCCAGACAATTTAAGTAGTCATACGGTGAGATATATTTAACAGAGAGCTAGAAAAATAGTTCCTCAAGATGTTCTTGAAGATTTTGAGAGTTCATATTTCCCAGAACTTTAAATACATGAAAACTAAGAAATCTTAATGATGTGTTTCACCCAAAAGAATGTTAACTTCCAAACTCCTCTTTCTGAATGTAAACATGCTGCTGGCATTCACCAAGCCCCACTTTACTTTTGCAGAAAACATTTTCTGTATCATTTTGAATCCTTTTGCCTTACCACTCAGAATTAAATAATTAGGATTGGTCTTATATAAACCCGTGCCATCTGGATAAAAGATTAAATGCACAAATCAAATATCAAAGGTTCAAAGTAAATAGCATCTTTTATCTCCCTGTGTAAATACACCAGGATTAATCAAATCAGCATCGTCTAGCCTTTTCTTGCTCAGAAAACACAGCACATGAGGCTAAATGATTAGTCTCTATTCCTCAAATGAGGAGACCGAAATAACAGTTGTTCATCAGAATGAAATTTCAGAAGCTCTGCAAACAATTGAGAGGCTTCCTGGCCCTTAATTGCCCCTTTAAGTATATATTTTAAATTGCTGACTCACGAGGAAAAGTGGATTTCACCACCTTAATGCTTCAAAATTACCTCCTGAAGCGAGTACCAGAAACCATTCCATGAAGCCAATTTTGGTGGTGAGATTGAATTGTAGGAGGAATGAATGAACACTCACAAACGACTATCATCAAATGCACAGATACTAAAATGTATCCAACAGGTCGCTAAAACGGACACCAAACTGGACCTGCTTCTGGCTCCTGGAGCTTATCAAAAAGCGTCTGATGTGTTAGCATCCACTTTAGTCCACAACAGGCAGAAGGCGACCTGATGTATGCCATCCAGGTGCTTTTCAGACAAGGCTGATTTAATCTCTTCGGTGACACTGCTACACACACATCTATCTAAAAGAAAGGAATTCAATCAGCTGGGCCTCATGTTTTCCTCAGAACAATTTCCTCGATGATTTTTTCTGTTGATGGGATATTTTAAGGTTAGCGAGTGTGGAAAAGGGTGTGGAAAGCACTGGAGAATTTAGATAAGATTACAGCTTTCTAAATGCGAGGAGGATTTAAAGCTATTTGTCCACTTGCACCCAAAATAGCTGTGACATTTGGTTTGACTGCCTGGAATAAAGCATTTCATAAGGGAAATTTAAATCAAATCAAGGATAAGCAAAGCAGCAAATAGTTATGATCCTGTTGAAGACATGGCATGGCATCACAGACTGGACTGAGAAACGGAAGCGCAGCTTCTGGGAGTTCACTAACTTAAACTGGTGAAACTGGACAAAGTTTCTGATTATTTAACTAAAAGTCCTAGGTTAATGGGATTCCCAGGTGGTGCTAGTGGTAAAGAACATGCCTGTCAATGCAGGAGACATAAGAGATGCGGGTTTGATCCCTGGGTCAGGAAGATCCTCTGGAGAAGGGCATGGCAACCCACTGCAGTATTCTTGCCTGGAGACTCTCATGGACAGGGGAGCCTGGGGGAATACAGTCCATTGGGTCGCAAAGAGTTGGACATGATTAAAGTGACTTAGCATGCACACATACACTAGGTTAATAATTGGAGGAAAATTCTAAGAATTCTTACAACTGGTCACATCTGTGAAGTAGAATGTACAATAGCAGTAAAATGCTGACTCATGCACTTATTTTTTGGTCCTTGTTCACTTAGGTTAGGATTCAGTCTGCATGATATTCCCTTCTCTGTTCTGTGTGCTTTATTCCATGAGCTGAGTTATATGGAATCGATGTGTACTACAGCTGAGCAGGCTGGGACTTGTGCCACCTGGGAGGTGCCTTCATCCGGGTGATGGATGGGTGGACCCCGCCCAGGGCTGTGTGGTGGCCTCTGAGTCAGGGTGCATGATGGACGACATGCTTATGTAGTCCATCCGCCCACATACTACTGCTCACAAAGAGAACGCTCCAAGAAATTTCCTCCCTCAGCCTCGCATGCAGTCA